>NW_025335761.1:46576330-46576928 GCF_004798865.1 Varanus komodoensis | reverse complement strand
CCTTGGCTCACTGAGCTTTGCTCCATTGGAGCGTGTCCTGCCTTCCTCTGCAGGGGAGAACAGGTCTCTACCCATCTCCATGTGACACCCCCTCACATACCTGTATGTCGCCAACATATCCCCTCTGAGTCTCCTCTTCTCCAGGCTGAAGAGACCCAGTTCCCTCAATTTCGCCTCATACCCCATCCCCTGCAATCCGGCCACCAACCTTGTGGCCCTGCGCTGCACTGACTCCAACCTGGCTATATCCTTTCTGTAATGAGGGGCCCAAAACTGAACAAAGTACTCTAATTGTGGGCGCACCAGAGTCGTGCAGAGTGGTAGTAATACCTCTCTTGATCTAGAAACCACACTTCTGGCTATGCAACCAAGGGTGGTGTTCGCCCTCTTGACCACCGCATCACACTGCTGACTCATGTTTAGCCTGCAATCAACCAGTACCCCGAGATCCCTTTCACAAGCACTGCTCTCCAGCCACTTGTCACCTAATCTGTACTTAGGACACCCATTCCTACGTCCCAAGTGCAAGACCTTGCACTTATCCACATTGAACGCCATCCTGTTGTCTCCTACCCACTTCCATAGTCTGTCCAGATCC
>NW_025335761.1:46529682-46576230 GCF_004798865.1 Varanus komodoensis | reverse complement strand
CCTTGCCTTCGCCAGTCCCCTGGCCACTCAGCACTCTCTCCCAGCCTGTGCCTCTGCTGCTCTGCTGCTCTGCCAAGAGGCCAGAGCCAAAAGGGCTTGCAGTGGCTGAGCACAGCCTTATCAGTCCCTCAGGCCAGTGGCCCCCGAAAAACAAATAATGACGGAGCCAGGCGGACCTCTCTGGGGAGTGCATTCCATAGATTGGGCGCCACCGCAGAGAAAGCCCTCCTCTGAGTACTTACGCTCCTAATATCCTTCATGGAGGGTTCCCAGAGAAGGGCCTCTCCCGCTTATCTCAAGGGGTAGGCGGGCATATATGGATGTAAGCACTCCTTCAGGTAACCAGGACCCAAGTCGTTAAGGGCTTTATAGGTCATAACCAACACCTTGAATTGGGCCCGGACTTCAATGGAGAGCCAGTGAAGCTGATGGAGAACTGGAGTCATGTGAACATAACGTCCAGTGCCCGTCAGCAGCCTGGCAGCTCTATTTTGAACCAATTGAAGTATCCAGACCATCTTCAAGGGCAGCCCCACGTAGAGCGCATTACAGAAGTCAAGTCGGGAAGTCACCAATGCGTGTGTCACTGTCACCAGGCAGTCGTTCTCCAGGTAGGGACGCAGCTGATGGATCAGCCAAAGCTGAAGGAAAGCGCTCCTCGCCACCGCTTCCAAAGTCAGCTCCGGGTCGAGGAGCACTCCCAAGCTGTGGACCCTGTCCTTTAGAGGGAGTGCAACCCCATTCAGGACAAGATCCAAGTCACCTACCCAGGAGCTCGAACCACCTACCAGTAGGAATGTCAGTAATGCAGTGATGGGGATGTTGTGATCCTGCGCATGCTTTTGCATTGTTCACATCAGCCCTCACCACTGCTTGTGCTGATGCCTTTGTAACGTTTACCCCAAATCTGTTTCTCTGACATTTCAGTGCAGCAGAAACCTGACTGAAGGTCATATGAATTTATCAGTCTTTCCAGTAGCAGCCACAGATTAGATGAGAATATCTGCCATTTTGGTTGCTTACCACAGAAAAAGAGCGGAGTTAAATGCACAGAAATGTATTTTCATGATTGGCTACTTGTCACCATCAGGTGCTTCATAGGCACTTAATATAATCAAGCTCTATAATCTACAACCACAGCAGCTTTAAGCAATTGTCAGAAGGCTTATATTGGTAGCTGGGGCTTCTGGGAAGAAATATTATATGTAATGATATTTTTTTATTCATGACTGAGCCAAAAAAACATTGTTTGAAATTGCAAACCTGATCAATCTGCCATGATTTAAAGTTCTCATATTATAATGCTTTGCATTTACAAAATGCTCATCATCAGAAGAAGACCTTAAAATGCTTAGGATACCCTGGGATAAATGCCAGCATCAAAAGCTTCAAACAGCTTCAAACAGAGTTTTGCAGATTCAGGATGAAATCTTTTGCTGTTGGCTTCTGTTCAGCAAGAATTTCATACTCAAAACATTAAACACACTGCTGAGGAGGTGACAAATTTAGGAATCAAGAAGGTGCTAACTGTATATAAGCTGACATCTAGTAATCAGTGAAGAGTAGTTTAGAGTCCCTCTGTGAGAGAAAAAAAATTGTTCTCTTATGATGGAGGGGAGAATTACATAACAAGCAAGATTACAGTCCTATATCCTGGGGCCCTGTCAGATATGTTTCAGCAAACCAAGCCTAAATAAAAGCATAAGTACAGTGGCACCATTGAAGGCATGTAGGGAAAAGGTTAACAATCTGCCAGGCTTAATTAAAAAAAAAGTTTCTGGCTTAAATAATGTAATATTCTGCCTTGTATGAAATTCCACTTTTGGTTTTACTCTTCTGAACTTGGACAGTGGGTTTCTACAGAAAACCCCACTTTCACACATGATGAGCAACATTACATGATTACCATACCTCGGGTTTTGTTTCTTTCTTTTTTACTATGATCTACCTGACAAACAACCAAGTGGTTTCTACTTTATTTTTTTCCATCTTCCTGTTCAGTCCTCACACTGTTGACTTGTATCCCATCAGCCACCACACTGAAATTCAGTCCCAAGGCTGGGTGGCTGAAGCAGCTCCTGCAGTAGTCACTCTTTCCAGAGGACTCTGTGGTAGTTGCACACCAGGACTGTGGAAACCATGGTTCTGGGTTCAGACAATACAACAAGTCACAATGTTACAGAGAAACCATAGAACAAGCCATGGTTTCTTATCATGATTTCTAAAGACCATACTTATCATGGTGAAATACCATGAGTGGGTTCAGACAACATGACATACTGCCTCACTAAAAGACCACTGCAGAGGGGAAACATCTGACCTGGCTCTCCAGCAGATTTGTCCTGGGCTTATAGGCAGGGCCATTGCTGGACTGGGTGAAGATTCTACCTAACATTCTCCATCCTGGGGCTGGTGAGAAGGCCTGGGGACTTGTGGGAAGAGGACTTCCCTGCCCTTTAACATCTCTGCTGCAAGTTCCTGCCTGACACACCTTCCAGAAGACCATCACTGCAGAGAAGCACTCTAATCTAGGTTTGAATTTCCCTTTGATTTCTTGGATCTTCTGGAAGAGGCCTCTTGTTTTTCTTCTTTTGTTATTCTCTTTGATTTCCTTGCACTGACCATTGTAATAGTTTTTTTTTTTTTTTTTTTGCTGGGGGGAGGAGTCCTATATGTGATAGTTGCGGAAAATTTGTATTCAGTATCCCTATATCTGTCACCTTTTGCTTTTGCTATTGGCCTGTCCTTAGCAACTATGAGTGTTCCTTCTGTCATTCATCTAGGCTTTTTTTCTTTTTTGTTGCTACAGGAACTGCCTTTTGGCATTGTTCCCTAACAGTGTCTCTGGTTTCAGTCCACAGTTCTCCTGGCTCACAGTCAATTAAGTTGAGAAATGCAAATCTGTTCCTTAGGTGAACTTTATTATTAAACCTGTATTTCAGCATTATCTTTCTGTTGGTGATCTTTTCCAGCTCAACTCTAATTTTAGATATGAAGATTTCATGATCACTACTGCAATTTGCTCCCAGACTTATTTTGGCTTTTTCCTATTATTATTATTATTATTATTATTATTATTATTATTATTATTAGAACATTTCTATGCCACCCCTTGCCGAAGCCTCGGGGCGGCTTACAACACAATAAAATACAATACAATACAAAAATTACAATATAAAATTAAAATTAATAATATAAAATAAATAAGAAATATAAACGATATAAAAGAAGTTATAAAAGAAAAGTTATAAAAGAAAAGAAAAGAAGTCGCCCTGGCCAGATAAATAAGTAAATATTGTTAACAATTAAAATGACGTTTAAATAAAAAGGTCTTCACCTGGTGCCGAAAAACGACAGCGCCAGGTGGACCTCTCTGGGGAGCATATTCCATAGATTGGGCGCCACCGCAGAGAAAGCCCTCCTCCGAGTACCTACCCTCCTAATTTCTTTCACGGAGGGTTCCCAGAGAAGGGCCTCTCCCACAGATCTCAAGGGGCGGTCGGGCATATATGGATGTAAGCGCTCCTTCAGGTAATCAGGTCCCAAGCCGTTTAGGGCTTTATAGGTCATAACCAACACCTTGAATTGGGCCCGGACTTCAATGGGAAGCCAGTGAAGCTGACGGAGGACTGGAGTCATGTGAACATAATGCCCCGTCCCTGTCAGCAGCCTGGCAGCTCTATTTTGAACCAATTGAAGTATCCGGACCGTCTTCAAGGGAAGCCCCACGTAAAGCGCGTTACAGAAGTCAAGGCGGGAAGTCACCAGTGCGTGTGTCACCGTCGCCAGGCAGTCATACTCCAGGTAGGGGCGCAGCTGATTAATCAGCCGAAGCTGAAGGAAAGCGCTCCTCGCCACTGCTGTCACCTGAGCTTCCAATGAAAGCTCCGGGTCGAGGAGTACTCCTAAGCTGCGGACCTTGTCCCTAAGAGGGAGTGCAACCCCATTCAGGACCAGGTCAAATCCACCCTCTCCGAAGCCCGATCCGCCAACCAACAGGACCTCCGTCTTGTCTGGATTGAGCTTCAGTTTATTGGCTCTCATCCAGTCCATTACCTCGGCCAAGCACCAGTTCAGCACAGCCACTGCCTCACCTGGATTAGTGGAAAATGAGAGGTAGAGCTGGGTATCATCAGCGTACTAATGATTCCGCAGCCCACACCTCCTGGTGACCTCTCCCAGTGGTTTCATATAGATGTTAAACAGCAAAGGGGACAAAATGGAGCCCTGTGGTACTCCATGGCATAGCTGCCATGGCGCAGAGCCATAGTCCCCCAGCACTACCTTCTGGAAATGGCCGTTGAGATAGGAGCGGAACCACTGCAAAGCAGTGCCTCCGAGCCCCAATCCCGCTAGCCTATCCAGAAGGATACCATGGTCGATGGTATCGAAAGCCGCTGAGAGGTCCAGAAGAACCAACAGGGACGCACTCCCCCTGTCCTTCTCCCTGTACAGGGTGACCAAGGCAGATTCCGTACCGTACCCGGGTCTGAAGCCGGACTGAAATGGGTCCAGATAATCAGTTTCATCCAAGAGTGCTTGGAGTTGTCCCGCCACCACCCGCTCTAACACCTTGCCCAGAAACGGGATGTTGGCCACTGGTCTATAATTAGTGGCCATCTCTGGATCCAGTGACGCTTTCTTCAGGACCAGTCGGACTACCGCCTCCTTTAAAGGGGCAGGCACCCGACCCTCCCTCAGAGAAGCGTTAACCACTTCCAAGATCCAGGTCCCAATCCCGTGCTTGGAATTATTTATTAACCAAGACGAGCAAGGGTCCAATAGGCAAGTGGTGGGACGTACTCATCCAAGCACCTTGTCCACATCATCGGGCTGCAATAACTGAAATTCATCCAATAATTCTGGACCAGACGGCAGCATTGGCGTCTCCCCAGAAACCTCTGATTCATTAGTGGAGTCCAGCTCGTGACGAATCTGAGCGATTTCTCCTTGAAATGCCTGGCAAAGTCGTCACAGCGGGCCTTTGAGGGTGGAACCGGATCTTCCTTAGGACCCGGGCAAACCAGGCCTTGCACCACTTGAAAAAGCTCCGCCGGACAGCATTGTGAGGAGGCAATGGAAGCGGAAAAAAACTTCTTTTTCGCCGCCTTCACCGCCACAGCATAGGCCCGATAGTGAGCTCTCAATTACATTGTCTGTTTGAATTCTTTATTGGCTATTTGGTGATGTCAATGTATATAGTTGTCGGGATGGTTGCTTGAATTATATATTTGTGATAAACAGATCGTTTCACAGAATTCTATGAGTCATTATCCTGCTCCATTTCTGATCCTTAAGCCAAATTGCCCTACAACATTTGATTCTGCTATGTTTCTTACCTTTGTATTCCAGTCACCTAGGGTTAGCAGCATGTCTTGTTCTGTTGTGTTACCAATTTCCTCTTGAAAACCTGCTCAAAATTCTTCCTCTTCAGCATCCACTGTTGGAGCATAGACTTGAATGATGGTTATGTTGATAGGTTTTCCACAATTTCAGATGGATATTATTTGGTCAGATTTGCATTATAGCCCCTTACTGCCTGCCTGCCTGCCTGCCTGCCTATCTATCTATCTTTCCATCCATCCATCCATCCATCCATCCATCCATCTATTATTTATTTTTATTTATTTGGAGAACTTATATGCCGCCCCATTCGCATAAGCCTCGGGGCGGCTTCCAAACATAAATAAATATAATCAATACAATTACAATTACATAAAATGTTATTAGATTTCTATGCTACCTTCTTTTTAACTGAACTCAAAGCAACTTACACCATTCTTCTGCTTCTCTCAATCTTACCACCACCGCAACAACTCTGTGAGGTAGATTGGGCTAAGAGTCTCTGACTGAAAATGTCCCATGCTAGTCCACGTTAGTTCAGTCACACTGTGTGCTGCAATGTTTAACAGCTCCATTTCCTGATCTACTATTTCCAGTTTGTTTTGATTCATACTTTTCACATTGTATGTGTGGTAAAGCATCAGACTTTCCTTTCACCTTTGTGCATATCAACCAAAGGACTTCTTTTGGCTTTGATCTAGTTGTATCATTTGTGACAATGCTGTACATACTTGCCCTTTTGTTCTTCCCCAGTAGCTCATTGAGTGCCTTCCAACCTGAGGGTCTCATCTTCTGGCTATATCACTTGTTTCATTTTGGATTGTTTCATCAAGGGGTTTTCAAGGTAAGAAGATTTAGAAGCGGTTTACCATTGCTTTCTTCTACACAGTACTCACCAAAGTTAGCTTGAGCATCACTGCCATTATCTGTGAAAGTTCCTCTGCCAGTGTTGCCTTCTGCTACTGCTGTTGCCCAATAGCTGTCCTTCAGGAATTTCTCCAACATTTCTCCATAATCATTTGAGATATCCATTCTCTTCTGCTGATGTGACTATTCCTCCTGAAGAGAGTGGATGCATCTTAGTCTGGTGTCTTCACTTTGACCATTCCACCTTAGGTGACCTTGTTAGGAGACTAGCCCAGTGAGACAGTCTGGTCTCCTAGCAGCATTGCTCTCAGTGTCTCTGACACTCTGAAATCTCCTTACCGCATTGAGGTGTGCATTTGAGAGGAGGATACTTAGACTCATTTAAGTTAGTCAGAATTAATTAATCCCCATTTAACTGCTACTTAAGCTCCTCAGGGCATCATCTTATGTGGCTGACCATAACCCTCCAAATTCAGAAGGTTATAGGCTTCTAGTTGAGCACAGGAGGAGAATGTTACACTGTATTTTATATTTTCTAATTGTATTAGATTGTTGTGAACTGCCCAGAGAATTTCAGCTATTGTAACAAAGTATGGGACAAAATATACCCTTGAAATGGACACCATGACGCAACTCAACTGCAATATATTTTGTTGTGTCAGCACAGCAGCTCCAAACATACATCACTCAGTGACTTGTAGAGAGGTAACACCTTCTGGCAGCTTGCATGACTAATAATTGGAAAATAGACAGGTCTCCCTTCTGGGCTGCAGACAGAACAGCAATATATTTTCTGAATGGAATAGAAAGGTTTAATATTTCAAAGGAACAACAAGAATAATGATGACAGAATGCCAAGTCATAGTACCAAATTGAGGCTGATTGTGGCATATAGATACACCTGCTCAGATCAGTTGGTCTTCTTCATTTGTAATATGTGATGCCATTGATAATGGGGGCTTCTATGAAAACTGGGTCTGTTTTCATGTAACCAAATAAAAAACAAGTACAGCAGACTTCACTGTTTCAAGTGATTGTAAGCTGTCCTGAGATGCCATGCATAAGGGATGGCACACAAAAGTTTTAAATAAATAAGTCTGACTAAGGCTGATTTGGATAGATTCCTGTATCCTTAATCATATTGATGGTTTTCTTTTGGACCTTAACTAGTGATTCCAGTTCCACACATAGGTTGCTAAAGGCAAACATTTTTTAAGATGGGTTCGATAGAATTCCCTAGCCTCTTAGTTCAACCTCCAGCAAAGTCTGTCGTAGTCTGAAGGAAGAATAGAACAGAGTCAGTGTGGTGTAGCAGTGAAAATGTCAGACTGGGACTTGGGAGATCCAGGTTTTAGTCCCTGTACTGCCATGAAATTCACTTTGGGCCAGTCACAGAATCTCAGCCTGACCTACTGCACAGGGTTGTAGTGAGGGTAAAATGGAAAGCAGGAGCATCTGGTAGGCTGCCTTGATAGAGGGAAATTGGTGAGACATAAATGTGGTGGTGGTGGTGGTGGTGATGATGATGATGATGATTGTAGGACACTTGGATATTGAGAACTTAATGGAATGGTACATCATAAGTCACTGTGCCAGTAAATATGACAGGATTAACCAAAGCGACAACTGTAAAGAAATATTTAACTGAAATACAGTTTGATAATGAAAATAATCATGAAACAAGAATGGAAAGAATTTAGACTTTTAGGATCTACTTTTTCATTAGAAATCTGAGATTTATCATCTGAACCCAGGTCAAAGAACCAGACAAAGATTCAGTTAACATGATATCTCTGAGGAATACATTTTCAACCTGAAATTTTGTTTCCAGTACCAGAACTGGAGCTTGCACACAAATCTTTTGACACACAAAATTACTCTTTCCCACACACTTCTCTGCTTTCTTGATTTCAACTGTCTAATTTAAGGAGGAGAAGGTATTTTGTTGTCAATACCGTTAAACCACTGGGAATCAGAAACCCATGAAGATCTATAGCAAATCACCTGGTGATCTACCATTAGAACTCAGTATACTTTTACTCCATCAAAACAAAATATTTTTATAAATAGTAGAGCCCTCAGTAACAATACACATTAGGAATGTGTTGAAGCATTCTGAACATTTTTGTAAACCATGAAAAATTCTGTTGGTTCCCAGTAATTTCTCCAGATATTTCAACTGAGGAGGAGCCTCCAGATTTACTTTGGATTTTGCTCTGTTCAAAATCCATGGCAATTTACAGATGTTCAGAACTCCCAGAGACATCTTGCTTTTGAGTTTCCAGCATCCCACAAAATAGATGTTTCATTGAATGTTTCCTTCAAGAAAGATTTCACATTGAATTTACTTTGGCAAAAATATTGGTGGAATCTCTAGTACTTATACTTTTATTCAGTAAAAACAAACAAACCTATCTTAATTTGGAATTGCAACTTCAGCTACAAGTACTCACTATCCACATGAAATATGCCCATAAGGAGCAAATACATCACCAGAAAGGAAAAACAAAAGGTTACAGGCAAAATCTCTGCAGGTACCAATGTATGCTAATTTAGAACTAAATAGTTCCATCTAAATAGGAATACATCTCACTGTAGTGAAGCAGAGTGTGTGCTGCAGTCCAAACCCTTGGGCTTTTCAACAGGATGCTTTTAACCTGCCATCTTCCTGAAGTTTCTGCTTCCAGGTTCTTTGTGGGATTAAGATCAACTTATTCACCCATGTGTTTTTTTTCTCCCTGGGGTTTTTCTTTCTCTTATTTTGTACATGTTCAATTGCACAATCACTACATAGTGTTATAGAGCAATGACCAGGTATATTGGTATAGTGGAGCAGCAATATAATGGAACAAATACATGAGAGTTCCACACTGCCATTTGGAGATATACCGGGCTTTCCTTCTTAGGAAAAAGAAATATTAAAATGGTTGCAAAGCATGGGAGAAGTCCTAGAGACTGATGATGTATTCTGTAAGCACCTGCAAACTATTGTGATAATAAATGCCTCATGTAGTAAGGCTGTTCACTACCAATATGTGAACTCTGTCAGGGTTGGTGCAGGTCACATGGTAGGATGGCAAAATGGAAAGGATCTAAAGTGACCTCTGTATTATTTTGCCCTATCCCCCTCACCAAACAGGTGATCAGTACCTTCAGGAACTTTATCATATCCCTTTATGTTAACACTATTTCTAGTATGTGGTTCTCAAAAGCACATGTATAACTTCACCTGTATCTGGGTGAATAAATAATCTTGAGCAAGTAACTGGTTCACTTTACATTAGTTGCATTAGTAACTGGTTTTACTTTACATTGTGATGGGTATACCAGGCCTCTGCTGAAGAGGTCCACTTTTTATCACCATATTGTAATACTCTGAAGGGGTGATCATGTGAAACTTGCTCCATTTGTGAACTGATCCAACACTATTCAATAGGCATGGGCAATATCTTTCAGCATGAAGCTTCAGCCAAAAACCACTTCAAAGAGAATTCCAGGGGCTACATTCTAGTGGTGGGTGCATGTACAGGAAAGGAGGGTGGGTTCACCCCCCTCCATGCCATCACATTACAGCTTGCCAATAACTAAGCCTTAGGAAAGGCATTTCAACCTCTTAAAAGTGGGGAAAACTTTCACAGGAACTGGAAAATCACCAAATGATAAATGGTAGGAAGGAAAGGGATGGGACCAGGGGAGGCTATCACTTTCTGAAAAAACTCAGAGGACCAGAGGGCCTGCATCACTGGTCTACAACCTTTCTCCCAACCCCAACCCCTCTTTGGTACAGATATAAGGAACTGATCAGAAGTATCTGTTTCCTCTTTTAAATTAATCAATTCTTGGCTACGTCCAAACTTGGGAAAACCTGTGTGCTAGAATGGCTCTACCAGAAGGAAGTCATGGTCAGATCACTTCCTTGTGATGTTTGAGCTCGGGGCTGATCTCTCCCTCCAGAAAGGTGTGGACCACATTAAGATGGTCCATCTTGGATTCTTATGGATCCAGATGGATTCCTGAGGGCTCTGGGGGATTTTTTGGTAGATAAAACTGGCACTCCTGTTGATACTCTGGTCGATTTGTGGAATGGGGAAGTGACCAGGGCAATCGACATGATCACTCCTAAGCAATCCAATAGCTGCGTTCTTACCTGGACAAGCACTGCCTAGCAACAGTGACACCTGCCCTGGTAACTTCCCGGTTGGATTATTGTAATGCGCTCTACGTGGGGCTGCCCTTGAAAACGGTCCAGATACTTCAGTTGGTACAAAATAGAGCTGTCAGATTGCTGACATATGGCCATTATTCTCATATAGCACTGGTCCTCTACCAGCTTCACTAGCTCCCAGTTGAAGTTTGGGCCCAATTCAAGGTTCTGGTATTAACCTATAAAGCCCTAAATGGCTTGGGATCAGGATACCTGAAGGAACGTCTTCTCCCCTGTATGCCCTCATGCCCCTTAAGATCAGCAGCAGAGGCCTTGCACCGGGAACCCTCTTTGAAGGAGGCTCTGAGGGTATTCCCCCCACCCCCCCGGAAGAGGGCCTTCTCTGTGGTGGTGCCCAGATTATGGAAAACTATCCCCAGAGAGGTCCACCTGGCACCAACACTCTACTCTTTCCGGCGCCAGGTAAAGACCTTTTTATTTAACCACCTTTTTAATTAATATCAATAATTTTAATAAAAATATTGATAGTAACATGAATTTTATACAGTCACCTTTTTCTTCTGACAAGCGGGGTCCCCCAGGGCTCTGTCCTGGGGCCAATCCTGTTTAATCTTTTCATTAATGACATGGAAGAAGGGGTGAACAGAGTGCTGATCAAATTCGCAGATGACACTAAAACTGGAGCAGTGGGCACAACTGAGGAGCAGGTACTCCAGATCCAAAAGGATCTGGACAGACTATGGAAGTGGGCAGGTGACCACAGGATGGCATTCACTTGGTTTTGCACTTGGGGCATAGGAATAGCTGTCATAAGTACAGGTTAGGTGACAAGTGGCTGGAGAGCAGCACTTGTGAAAGGGACCTCAGGGTACTGGTTGACTGCAGGCTAATCATGAGTCAGCAGTGTGATGCAGTGGTCAAGAGGGCGAACACCACCCTTGGTTGCATAGCCATAAGTGTGGCTTCTAGATCAAGAGAGGTATTACTACCACTCTACCCGACTCTGGTGCACCCGCAACTGGAGTATTGTGCTCAGTTTTGGGCCCCTCATTACTGAAAGGATATAGCCAGGTTAGAGTCAGTGCAGCATAGAGCCACAAGGTTGGTGGCCGGTTTGCAGGGGATGGGGTATGAGGCGAGACTGAGGGAACTGGGTCTCTTCAGCCTGGAGAAGAGGAGACTCAGAGGAGATATGTTGGCGACATGCAGGTATGTGAGGGGATGTCACATGGAGATGGGTAGAGACCTGTTCTCCCCTGCAGAGGAGGGTAGGACACTCTCCAATGGAGCAAAGCTCAGGGAGCCAAGGTTCCATTTGGATGCCAGGAAGCACTTCCTGACAGTCAGGACCCCGAGGGTGTGGAATGGGCTTCCACGAGAGGTCGTTGAGGCCCCATCGGTGCGAGTGTTCAAGGATAGGCTGGATGTGCACATGGTGGGCATGTCGTGAGCGGAGCCGGCTGGTGCCGGAGGTCAGACTAGATGGCCCAGGAGACCCCTTCTGATTTGCTCTGTTTCTATGTTTCTGTGTTTCTTTTCTCCTTCTTTTTTTAGTTATGAATTGTAGTTTCATATTATTGGTATTGGTATTGGTATTTTATATTGTTATTTTATCTTTTTAAGCCGTCCTGAGGCTCCTTGCATAGGACAGCATAGAAATGTTTTAATTTAAATTAAATTATTTATTAGGGCTCAACAGATAGTGTGGTGAAATTTCCCACTCTCCAAAAATCAGGAGAGCTTTTTGGAGCCATGCCAAGGCCTAATGGCCTTGATCTTGTTAGGAAGTGCACCAAAGTATGTTGGGATATGTGAGGAATCCATTTTGGGGGTGGGAATCAGTTGGATTCCCTGGGCTTCACTCCCTGGACTCTGACCCACTTTCTTGTGGCCGTGAGCCTGAGTTCCTGTGTAAACACACCAAACATTTTCACAGTGCTCATTAGGAACTGAGCCCTATACAACTGCAGCACAAGTGGTGCCCCTCTTCCATGCACATGCTTGCAACCTTTCTTTGTGCTGCATGTGATGTGAAAGAAGATTGCCAGTTGTGCAACAAGAGTTCTGCAAGCATCTGTGCACTTCCTCTTAACTTGACCTACTTTCTAAGACTGGGCCAACCACAAGAGAATGGAACTCAGGTGAAGTGGATTCTAGTTACCACTCAACTATGGAGCTCACTGGGTGACTTTCAGCCAGTCACAGATTCTCAGCCCAACCTACCTCATAGGGTTGTTGTTGTGAGGATAAGATTAAGAGGAGAGAATTATGTAAGCCACCTTGAGTTCCTTGAAAGGGAAAAAGGGGGATATAAATGTAATAAAAGGAAGTCCATGAACTGAAGGACAGATTCCAGGGAGTTTCATCTTAACACTGACTGAAGTTGCCTTCCCCAGTCATTTTGTAGACAAGGGCTACTTTGCTGTGAAATAAATCAGTTTGCTCCCACTGTTCCCAGTAAGGCAGGCTGGAACTTGTGTGTAATGTGATAAAATTTACTAAATTCATGGCAAGAGACATAGTCTTTTGTTTTCTGCATGGGGAAATGAACTGTTAAGTCATTCACCCAAGCAACTCTGGAGGCCCACAGAGCACTGTCTAGCTTATTCAGAGAACCAGTACAGCCTCTCATAAGAGCAGTCCAGGCTTTCTTTAGCTTGAGTATATTCTGCATTCATATTTCATCATTGTATTCAATATACTGTATTGACCGAAGTGCTTTCATCCTGAGTATCCTTGAATCCAAAAGTGAAGTGTCATGGCTGAACCAGGCCCCTGAGATTAATACACCCTACTATGTATTAACACACTTAACCTATGCATTTTTAATGAACCAGGGTTATTACCCTTAGTGCCTTCATTGTAACTGGGGGATTAGAACAGCTTTACACAGAAGACCTTTGTGAAAGCAAACAAAATTCAGATTGTAAAGCACATTTTAACTTAGAATTGCATCAGTCATAAGCAGAATAAAATGTTTGCATGAGAATCAATTTGCTAAACGATCATGTATCTTCTGCAAACACCCCTTCTTCCTAATGAAAATCACAACAATTCCAGTCACAGAGCAATTTGGGCCTGTTAGCAAGGTGAAGTGATATTAGCAAGATACATATGTCAAAACATTTTCAGATGATTATTATATCTTGACACTTTTACCTGCTTCTCAGTCTGCCAAAGATAAACAACCTTTGGCTACACACACACCACACAATCAAATCAAAGACATACACCCCCCCCACCACCACTGACTGATTAATGAGAGCTTGTTCGATTCCAACAGCAACAAGAAAACCTACAAAGGAAAAAGGGGCATGCATTTCCTTCTGCGTTCCTCTTGCATGTAATGTTTTGCAACTGATACACACTTCCATAAAATGTCTAGATGAGAAACTATAATGCCATCTTATAATCTATGTCTGACTAAGGGTACAATCCTATGTATGTTTAAACAGAAAAAAAACCCCTACAGCTCCTAGCATTTCCCAACCGGCCATGTCTAAAGATGGATAATGAGATCTGAATGACAAGACATCTTTTCTGTCCAAATGTGCATAGAATTGAACTCTAATGACAAACTGTTTTTCCCACCTTGACATGCATAGGATTGCACCCCAAATGACAAACCTTTCAGCACTTCCAGAACAAGCGAGGTACTATTTGGACATCATCTAGAATAAAGGAGCTGGGCATGTTCAACTTTGAGAAGACTAGGAGGGGATGTGATAACACTCTACAAGTACCTCAAAGGCTGTCATGAAGATAAAGGAAAATATTTCTTTACACTTATCCCTGTGTGTATGGCACAGAAAAACTAACTTAAATCTGTAGGGCACATCAGATTCAGGCTAAACGTCAGGAAAAATTTCCTACCTGTCAGAGCAATACGGCATTAGAACCAGTTGCCAAGAGAGGTCATAGGATCTCCCACACTAGGGACAGTCAAGGTGAAACTGGACAGTCATCTGAGTGGGATGCTGTAAATGGGTAACCAGCATCAGCAGGGGATTGGATCCAATGACCTTCTTGATCCTACTGTTCTATGAATCTTTAAATCTATGAGTCTAATACAGAGTGGTGGCATGATAAAATCTTCATCTGGAAGCCATTATTTGGTGGTTTCCTGGATTTAGTGCTGTTTTCCCCATTCTAAGAGGATAGAATGCTTCCCCTAAGGCTCAGTTCTTGGCAGTAATGGCTTTCAGGTAAAGCCATTTATATGTTGGGATTGGTCTACCCTCTACTTTGGGTTTAGCCCCAGCTATGAGTGTAATAAGGCCCCCAAGAGCTTATCTGAAAGTGGATTCGGCCAGTGGGCTAAAAGAGGTTCTGTACCCCTGATGTAGATAACATGGGACTAAATAAGAAAGCCAGTATAGTATAGTGGTCAGAGTGCTGGAGAGCCAGGAGATTCAGATTCTATCTGCAGCTTGGCCATGAAACTCACTGGATGACTTTGGGTCAACCACCATTTCTCAGCCTAACCTACCTCATAGGGTTGTTATTGTGAGGATAAGTACAGAGGAGGAAGAAAATTATGTAAGCCACCTTGAGTTGTTTGGAAGGGAAAAAGGAGGTACATACATACATATTCAACCTTTGAGTGTGGGTCATCATGTTTCTGTACTTAGTCAGTATTTGGCAGCATCTAATGTTCCTAATTGCTAACCACAACACAGCATTTATTTATTTTATTTATTTATTTATTTATTTATTTATTTATATCCTGCCTTTTCCCTACAAAGGGCTCAAGGCAGCTTACATCATTCTCCTCCTCCAACTTATCCCCATAACACCCCTGTGAGGTAGGTTGGGCTGAGAGTCTGTGACTGGCCCAGAGTCACGCAGTTGGCTCCATGGCTGAGCGGGGACTCGAACCCGGATCCTCTGAGTCCCAGTCCCATGCTCTTAACCACGACACCACACTGGCTAAAATGTTATCAATTCAAAGCCAAATTTAACACATTTCAAACCAGGAACTCATCTCATTATTATTCTGCCCCCCCACCCCCAATCATGCACAATTCCAGGCCTCTTGATCAACTTAAGTGGCTCAGCTTCTAGTAATCATATTCTACCTCTCCCAAAGCTGTCTGTTCTACCCTCCTCTTCTTGAATGTAACTAATATCACACTTTTTATATTACCCCAAGACATGTGTGTGTTAGCCTTTTTTGACAACTGGTAAAACCTTTTATTTTCACTGGCATTACACTCCTATAGTGAAAGTGATTGTGTGCTGATTGTTTAGCGTTACAATTCTACAGAACTACAGAACCTTTCATACTATTACTGTGACTTTTTTCCTCATGCAAATCTTGTTATCTCAGATTTGGTCCTCCTGGAAAGAAATACAAACAAATTGACAATCCATGCAAATATTATTTTTGGCCTGTGATGTAGATTTTTGTTCCAAATGGAAAAATCAATTTTTCTTCCTCAGGCAGTTGTTCCTGTTCACATTAATGTTTGCAATGAAAAATGTCAAAATACCTTTACCATTTCTTTCCAAGCATCCTGTGTGCATATCAATAGTTGTCTTCATACATGCGTGTGCACCTACCTTTATAGGTTTAAGACTGGGACACTGGTGCTTTCCCACAATAGTTAACAGAAGTAGCCAAGCTAAGCCTAGCAAGAAGTAGCCAAGACTTGATTATGATTTACTCTCCATCTTTGCTTCATTGTGTCATTTTGCATTATTTGGCTTGGAATCAGGCAGCATGAGATGCAGAGCAGGGAAAGACAGCCTTCATAACCTTGTAATGGGTACATGTCCCTGTTGGAACATATCTTTTATGGGAATGAACTGCAGCAAACTTCAGACCCATGCATTCTCCCATCCCCTTGTTTCCAGGGTAGAGGGAAGAGGAGTTCAGAAATGTTCACTTCCATTTTAGAGGAGTGGCAGTTAAGACCTGAAAGGCTTCAGTTAGTCTTAACTATGGTTAGTTGATTATAGTTAGTTAACTACAGTTGGCTGGCTTGTTTCAACCATCTATAGTTAATTTTAACCACAGTTTAGGGCTTGATTGCAATACCATACTGTTAATTAAAATTGGAAATAAAATCTCCCTTTCTCCTTGCAGCTGCACTGGAGAAGGAGGAGGGAAGAGGAGGAGCTCACAAGCCCACTGCTTGTGTGCATAACAATAAATGATTGTTTATGTTCAAATTAGGCTACTATCTGACCCTTAACTCTTTAGTCACGGATCAATGCACCATATACATTTACCAACCCTCTATCATGAACTCTGAATTCAACCTTTCCTTGCCATTAAACACTCTCAAAGTGCAAGCTCATATATCCTTTCCTTGCAAATCAGCTCTTGGTCCCAGTGCCCCCATTCCCAAGGCTCTAGGTGCTCAGGAAGGAGGAAAGAGGTTGTTCCTCTTTTCTCCCTGTTGCTGCCACCTGCTTGCTTGCCAGGCAGAGAGCCAGTGAGCAAATCTGCAGTAGCCCCTCTTTCTCCTTCACACCTCCACATCTGGGCCAAAGCAAAAAAAAGCTGAACATACATGTTGCAAGGATAAAGAGGAATACCAACTCCAGGGGGCTGGAGGCACATGAGTTTGGAGTCTGCTGGACTCATGTGCCTTTGACATCAGTCCTGTATGAAATCAAAACCACACCAGTGAAGCCTTGAGTTCAACTGCTAGCACCCTCTGTCATGCTTACTGTGTCTTTGCTCCAGGCATGGTTATATAACAGATTGGAAATATATCTAGTTTTAATATTAATTATTATTTTTATCACATTTATACCCTGCATTTTCTCCTCTTGTGAGCTTACATAGTCCCCCTCTCCATTTTATATTTACAACAATTCTGTGATGTAGGTTAGGCTGAGAGCAAACAACTGCCCCCAAATCACCAGTGAGTTCTATGGTCAGGTGGGGAATAGCATCCAGATCTATACAGCCTCTGTTCAACACCACCACACCACACTGAATTTCACTATTGCTAAGTGTGAGGATCACACTCAAGTTTTCAACAACTCAGAATATTTTCAGCCCCTTTTCACAGCAGGGGGCAGGTCTTGGGACCATTCAAGGTCTCAGTTCTTGGACCTAGGAACCCCAGCTTATCACAGACTTCTTTGCTTTACCAGCCCTACCCTTATCTTCCTCTACTGTACTTGATTTCTGCCATTTCCCATGGGCAGGAAGCCAAGTCAAATCAGTCCTTTTCTTGAGCTCATCACATGTAGACTCACCAGACACTGGAAAATAACTGGAATGAGTTTGGTTATCAGACACATGGTTTCATTGGGCTCATGATCATGCTGTAGAGATTGATTGAACTTGGCTGTCACCAACCTGGTGCTGTCCAAAATGTAGGGACCACAAGTGCCAGCTGCCCCCAGTCCGTATGGAGCGTTATAGTCCAACACAACAGAGACTGTAGCTGAACTGTACTCTCATCCACCTCAATGCAAACTTACACTCTCATCTTCAAAGCATGCTGTCAGCATAAATGTAATGATGTGAGTCACTTTGCACGTTCAGGGAAAGAAGTGAGAATGATTTGTACTTCTACCGTAACACAGGAAGTGGGACAGTTCTCACCATCTGTCGTGAAGCCATCTGGGGCTCATGGATATCACTGTGGGAAACATTTGTGAGTGCCATTTTCCATGTTGCATGTTGGCCAGGATCCAGTGAGCTAATTTCACATGCCCAGTGGGAATCTTGACATTTCCCCTCCTTTGAACATTGGTACCTTGCACCACAGCACAAACTGCCTGAAAAATGCACAAACCCAAATCCCCCTTGAATGCATAGAACATTTTTAGCCACTGTGACAAAGTACAACTGCAGATATAACTGCAAATACATATCAACAACCTTGCCTTTTTTCCATTTTTTTCTCTAAAGAGGCACAGGGCCCTGATGCAAACTGTGTAGGGTCCCAGGATAGAAAAGATGGGAGGACAGAAGGGCCTTTAAGATCCAAATTGGCCTCCTTGCACCTATCTAGAGTAAAAAATAAAGTAACTGCTAGATATGGATCTAAAGTAACTTCTGTTTTGACCTTAATACTTACTCATTGATAGTCTTGTCCTCTGTAAATTTGTCTAATCCTTTTAAAAAATATCTTTTTCTCTGAAAGTTGCATTGAATTCCATAAACCACATATGTGTACCTCTGTATGCATTTGTGTCTAAAGGCACACTACTTCTTTGTTCTTACATATTTCAGTCAAAGACCTCAGGTTCCCATGTTTTAATTTCTAAGTGCACGTATTGCACTTTTACACCTTGCTTTTTCACTCTTTTCAAAGGACATGGAAGCACAAATGAACGAAAGGATTAAAAATAATCATGCTAGGCCCTGTTTATGAGGCTGTATCTCAGTTGAGAGTTTCTGATGACTGTTATTAATTATTGAATCATTTCATATATTATTTAAGCTTATCCTGCCATTTAAAAAAGCATAAAACTCTTTAAGCTGTGGAATCAGTCAGTTGCCACACTGTGGGTCCGCTTCTCATATAATTGACAGGCTGCTAGCATGAGCAGAGAAGGCAGTTGATCATGTGTTTGGCCTACAAGGATTTTCACTTACTGTTTTCTCAAACTTTTGTTACTTGGGACATACCTCTTGGTTCCCAATGACTAGCAACTGTGAAATATTCCACTTAATATAGCTTTCAGCCAACTTTATTCTCCTCTTAACCCAGCTGGTCAGGACTCAAAGAAAGCATCATGTTCTCTCAGCAATGGTCATGTGTCTGGAATTCCTTCATGCCAGGCAGCTGTAGTAGAGGCTGCAGTGGAGATTCCTGGGGCATCCTTCTTCTGTCCCTCTTTTGGAAAGTTATAAACTTATTGCACTTCATATAATTCCAAGGGTGGGAGTAATTAATACTGCCTAACACCTCTCCCCAGTTCAAGAGGAAATTGATGCATCCAACTTGGCTTATTTCAGCCTCTCTCCTGGCATATCATTAAGGAATTACAGATTTAAAACAGAATCAAAAAGAATGGATACTCAATTGAAAGGAAGTTCTTGAAGCATGCTGCTTATCCTATGTCCTACCTGGCACAGCGGTATGAATATTGGAAGTTTGGTAACCTTCTGCTCCTTGCTACACCCACTATTGTTCTCCCATCCATGCTCTGCATCCTTTTCCAAGGTCACAGAAATTTTCCCAATGGCAGTGAGGGGAGGGTGGCTGGAAAATCCATGACTGAGTCTCTTCCATGATAACAGCTCCCTTTTGCAACAGGGAACAGAACCTTTCAGCCCATGGGTCAAATTTCATTTCACAGAAGCTCTCTGGAGCCACACTGCAGTGGTATACAGGGCTGAAGGCAAAAGAGAGGCAGCACAAAGGCTAAAGGAGCAGGGCTGAATCCACCAAGATCTTTTAGGGTAAACCTCTTGCTGCTCCTAACTAAACTAGGAGAGGCATTTCAACTGTTTAGAATGGGGGGAGGGAATAACAAAAGCCAGGAAACCATCAATGGTTGGGAGAAAGACATGCCCCCATCTGGAAAATCCTTCAGGGCTGGACTGGGACACTGGGAGTGCCACATTTAGCCCCTAGGCCTGAGGTTGTGCACCTTTGGGTCTATATCATAGAGGTCTGCTTAATTTCACAGCCTCCCAGATGCTGTGTGGGAGCTGCAGCATTACTCTCTTTGTTTCTCATTCATTTACCTAAGTGTTCAGCCCTGACCAAAGCAAATCTTCTTGGATAATGTATAGAAGTATTGCCTTGCTTGTCTTGCTGAGCAAAATAAAGTGTTCAGTGCTTGCTGTCAGAAATATAAGGTACAGAAATATACTTCTAGCAGCTTTCATGGCAGATAAGATTTGTCTCTACAGATAAGATTACTCTCTCTCTCTTTCTCATTCACTCTTCCAGCTGCTTTTTTCTCTAAGCACCAAAACCATGGAGAACATGCAGCAGGACCCCATATCCATGGGGATAGGTTCCAAGCCCTCCAGTAGATGCCTGAAACTGCAGATAATAATAGTGAACACTATACATAATATAGTGTACATATTCATTTCTTTTTTCACAGTTTTACAGATAGAAGATTCATTCTTACCATACTTCCTAGCAACCACAGCATACTTTTTTTTGTTTCCTTGTTAAATCAAGAATTTTCATTTAAAACTCTACGACTTCTGTTTGGCTCTTTATGACTTCTCTTTCAAACTAAAGTCAATCAGAGGTAAGTGAAATCACAGTAACTAAACCAGTGGATATGGGGGTCCTGCTCTAGAATCATTCACTTTTTTTTTCTCTTGCAAAAATCAATACTTCCTAATCATTAACTTCCGTAATTAATAGTTTCTATACTAACACTACCAATGTTCCAATAAAAGTAGATGGCTGTTGGAAAGAATTGCCTGAGATTGTACCTGGATTGAAAAATAAGCTTTAAAATGTACAAGAGTGCATGCTACAATGACCTTCAATTATTTCGGATTCAGGAATGACCTGAAATATGGGCCCAATTTTTATTTTAACTTTTCTATTACTTTCCTTAACTGTACCCAGATCTCTCTTTCTTGCTTTTCCTCTCCCCTCCCTATTTATCTTTCTCCTTTTCTCTCTTCAGAATATGCTCATGGGATCACTAATGAAACCCACTATAAATCACATAGTGATGCCATTGTGGGTTGGCACAATGGAAGAATCAAGCCCTAGTTTGTGTCCTTCACAATATGGGTGGGCTTGCATGACACAATATGAAATTTGTGAAACTTAATGATGAAATTTAATGTTGAAGACCTGTTGTGTCTTTCAGACTGAATTCCAGAGTTCCTGCATGGTAGGATTAGGTTTCTGAAACCATGGAGACAACATGTTCTAAAGTTTCCATGCTTCACTATGATTCTTCAGTTATCCCAACACAGGATCACCATTTTACCATTCTGGTATGGAGACACCATAGAATCCCCTGGCAAGAACACCCACCTAAGTGGCCACTTCTAGCCTTTGATCTTGACTCAGCCCCCAAGCAACAAGCATGTTTGTTTGTTTGTTTTATTCCCACTGGTCAAGTAATGTTGTCTGTTTCTCTGTTTATTTTGTAATCAGGAATACAGCACAAAAATACATGGAGGGGAAAAGGAAGAATCACAGTTAAACTTTTATTTTCATTTAATAAAAATCTCTTTGTGGGGTTAGAGCAGTTAGAAAGTACCACGGGTATGCAAGTATACTTGGGAAGTGGGAGGGGAAACCTGCCTCAGAATCACCATGGAACAATCAGGGGAAGGCTACTGTGGTCCATAAAGAAGAATAGAGAAAGGATGGGAATTTCACTTGTGGGGACTACTGGAATGCATGGCAAGGCCAGGAGGATGGAATGGGGAGTGCAGAAACCTTGCTGCCTAGGTAACCACATGACCTGTTCAGACAAAATTGATCTTACACATAGTAAATTCAGATAAAAATCCATGCATCATGGAAACTGCACAGATAAATAAGTACACCCATGTGCGTATGCATGCACATCCATCCATCCATTCAAGGGCAAGAGCCTATGTTAATCTAGCTTGGGCATGTTGTGATTTTAGACCTTTTTGTGTCTAAATTTATATAGGACTGTGCCATTAATATACTTACATGGGAGATAACTTTAAAAAGAAAATACCTTCTAATCACAATGTGACATGATTTTTCTTTAAAATAGAGATGCATCAGCTCTGCACAATCCTCCTCTTATGTAGCCTGGCTTAAAGGGAGGGTGAGCATGGTGGTGCTCACACTCAACCCACCCCATGCCAGTGCTTTCAGCAATAGATAACATCTGTTTTAATGGGATTGGTAGATGGGTAGAGACCTGTTCTCCCCTGCAGAGGAAGGCAGGACGCGCTCCAACAGAGCAAAGCCCAGGGAGCCAAGGTTCCATTTGGATGCCAGGAAGCATTTCCTGACAGTCAGGACCCCGAGGATGTGGAATGAGCTTCCACGAGAGGTTGTTGAGGCCCCATCGGTGTGGGTGTTCAAGGATAGGCTGGACGTCCACATGGTGGGCATGTCGTGAGCGGAGCCGGCTGGTGCTGGAGGTCAGACTAGATGGCCCGGGAGGCCCCTTCTGACACGCTCTGTTTCTATGTTTCTATCTTTTTGTAAAACAAACTTAATATATGCACATAAATAGGAATCTCGGGACGATTAGATAGTGCAACTGTGTGTTCAGACAACACAATAAGCCACATTTCAACTACAGTCCATGGTTCAATGACAACTCACACTCAATCCATGCTCAGCTTTTGATTGTAGGCTATCGTGTTCTCTGAACCCTGTCAGTTTTGGTGCCTGCTGGTATGCAGAGGCAGGGTGTTCCACAGAAATGAAACCACCGCACTAAAGCCCCTTCTCTGGATGGGCTCCAGTCATACCAAAGGTCCATCTGGACCCACCAGGAGCATGCTGTCTGATGACCTCAGTGACTGAATAGGTTGATAAAGGGGATGGCACTTCTTCAACTATTGTGGTCTTAAGTTGTCCAGGGTTTTATGTGCTGGCACCTTAAGCCTATCCTGATAGTGAACAGAAAGCCAAGCTTATCTTCAAAAACATTTATATTCACATTTTATTTGAACACAATCTTTGTAGCACTATTCTGGAAATATTTAGAAGTTCTACAGCACAAGACAAATAAGTGTATTTTCACCCTGCCCTGTTTGGAACGTTTGGTTTCTAAGCTTGTAGTATAAATCTCTATAAAAAAAACTTTTACAGGAATACCAAAATTACAAGAAGTGTAAAGGCTTCTTGAGGGTCATGGAAAAAATGTGTTCTTTGGCATACTTTAGCACAGCTTTGGGGGCTAGATAAAGTTTTGCTCTTGGATCAGTGAAAGCAAATGATGGCCCATTCAGCTGTCAGTGGTAGAACATATGCTTTATGTGTGGAAGGTCACAGGTCTTGGAGCCCCAAGACAAGGAACATAAAAATATCAAGCAATAACAAGATTTGGACAAGTGCTGATAATTGACAGAAGGTTCCACAGATCTCCTGGCATGAAGCCTGCAAACCTACACCCACATACTTGAGAAGCAGTACACTCTACTGAGCTTTATGGGGCTTACTTTTGAGTAGACAGAAAAATGTATAGAATTCTGTTGTAAATCACTGTAAATGCTCAAAGAGAGAAAATCAGTGCTGGAGTTTTTGACTTACAGTGCCTAAAGCTTTTATCTCTCATTCTGTCAGGAACGAAGAATGATAGTACACAGAGAGTACAATTTATTATTTCTGTACCATGACCAAGTGCAGAAATACCTTCAGGAAATCACCAGAAAGCTTGAAAAGCTAAGCATCTCTTGTGTCTCTGGCTCAGTAAGACTATAATTGAATCAACCACAATCTATTAAGTGTTATGTGTTAGAGGATAAACGTGAAGAGTAAGAGCAGGAGGAAAGAGAGAAAGCAGGGAGTTCCATTGCTTTTTCAACATAATTATTTATTGCAATCAATGTTTATAACTGTGGTCATCATGTTTATGACCCTTTGCTCTAACCTCATGCCAGAAATACATTTGCTCAAAAATACATCTGTATATTTGGCTAAAAGGCTTTGTGCATTTCTACCAAGGTGCATTTTTAATCTTCTTGTATTAACATAATTTTATACATTTTGACACGTCCACATTCGTGCAGTCTTTGCCATACTGCACACATACCTACTTTAGAGCAAGATTGAAACTGTCCTGTCCTGTCCGGTCCATCTATCTTTATACAACCTTTATATCAGGGGTACTTCCAGACAACAAGAACAACAACAAAAAGAGCGGGGTGGGGGAGGCTGTTTTTGCGTCACTGATAGCATACTTGTGCTAGCCCATTCGAAGGTGCAATTCTATGGCCTCCTGACATTTTCTAGGAAGGCCACAGGATACAATGGAGTCCTGACCCTGACCTTGAACATGTCTTCTAACGTTAGGGCTGGAGCTTCAACCATGGAGTAACCACAGTTCCTTCTGCACTGTCCGAGCTTCAGAAATGGTAAACAGTCTTTGGAGCCAGTGCAGGAGAAGCAGGGGGAACAAGGAATCTTGGTGGTACCTCTGCCTTTTCTTCTTGTGAAGGGAAAAACATTTTGATATCCAGCATTGGCCAATACATGTTTTGGAGAGAGAGGGATGCACTGAGGCAATCCTATCTTCTACAGACTTCCCAGCTTCTACCGGATGCCCGTAATCCTCTGAGTTTGGTGAGTTATGCAATCACATTAGACGGGGCCTTGAATTACAAAATATCAGTTCCTCATACAACTTATAGCCTGCTTCTGGGCAGAGCTCAGGATTAATGCACACATTAGCATGAGAATATCCCCAGTTCAGATTCTGGTACTTCCAGTGAAAAGGATCAAGTGACCTGTGATGGGAAAGACCAATAGCTGAAACTATGAGTTAAGGAGGCACTACTGAGCTGGATGGACTGAAATGCCATCTGGTATGAAGGAGGTTCCATTCTCCTAACCACTCCGTCCCAGTCAGAGCCAGTCACACCTGTAGTTCACCAATCCTTCTCCCTTTAACCAAAGCTCCTGCTTTCCCTACTGAAGGAACTCCATATGCCCATTCCTTTCCATATAAGGAGCTGCTACCATGCTGCTATTCCACAGAAATGAGAATTTCCTTCTTTGTTCTCTCAAATGGTGTCACATGTGCTTGTCCCTGCTGACACACAAAGAATGCACTTTTTTAAGAGGAAAAGAATACAAAAGAACTGGAAGGCAGAAATGTAGCCAATCTCAAATAATTAATGTAAGAATAATTTATAGCAGAGAAGCAGGCAGGGGAGAAGTGGGGCTACATGCTGAGTTCAGACACATTCAAGGGTTAAGTGTGAGCTGTTTTTGAAACATGGGTTATTATTGAAATGTGGCTTATTACATTGTCTGAAGCAAGCTGTGCTAACCAGACATAGCTAGTTAATTATGGGGGAAAAACCCATGAAGAGAACCCATGGTCTGTTATTGGGTTGTGAACTGTGGGTTACTCACCATGGTTTGTTATCTCAGCTGGGTTCTGACAATATGATAACCCCACTTTTCAACAATGACCCCCTTTCAACTCATTGTTCACCCTGGAGTGAGTTGCTATGTTTTCTACAACCAGCTGGAGTGGCTTGTACATGGTTAACAAACCATGGTACTGGCTTTAAACAACACAATAAGCCAGTCCTGTTGTTTGAACCCAAGTTCACACAACACATTAAATCCCTTGAAAATCTTAACCATGCACTGTGGTTAAAATCCCTCTGTATGGGACAATCAGTCACAGCAGGGGTTGTGTGTCTCCTCTTCTCATTCCTTCTCCCTGCTGTCCTCCATGCCCAGCCCAGAGGATACAGCAGGTACACTGAGATGCCCTCACTCTGTGGCAAGCCATTTGACACTGACTTGGATTTGACTTTTAAAAACAGTGCTTTTGTGTTATCCACATTTGGGAAAAGGATGGCAGTCCTGGACCACATGCACATCACTTCTGCCCTGAAAATTCTGCTGCAAAGTCTGCTTTCTATACACTCCACCATGAAAAACAAATCTGAAAATACAGCTGACAGTGGACTAAGGATTTGCAGTTCAGCATACACACATCCACATGGATACAGTGTACAAGCCAGATTGCAATATTGTAGTCCAATGATAATTCTAAAGATTTTTTTAAAGAAGAAGGTAGGGCTGTATGGAAAGCACCCTTTGCAACAGAATCCTCAGAGCTTTATGGGGTTGCTCATGTATCCCTTGACTGCCCTCACTTTCCCAAGTAAGGATAACATACAGGCACACGCTGCTGCCCCTGGCAAAAACAAAAAACCAAAAAACCCAAGAGCATGTAAAAAAGATTTTTTGGGGGGACACCCCCTCAATTCTCCCCCCTTTCAAGCAGGATTCTGAGGCTTTGGGTGCATGCTCAGCAGACCTAACTGTCCCTCAGTTTTGCAATATACCTTGAATTGATTACAGCTTGGGAAGTGGTAAAACCTGAAGGAAACCTGGGGAGGGTGTTGAGATTTGTGATTATAGAGACAAGCCTGCCTGAGGTTTCCCCAGCTTTTGAAGTGTCCTCTTGCTGCTAGCAGGAAGGAGGCAGTCTTTCCCGGTTGTCCTCAAGTGCTGGTTTGTCACTTTAGTGGAGCCTGGGAAAATCAGCTGTAAAAATAAACATAAACTTGTGATTAAAAATTAGGAATGCACTTGTTTAGGGAAAAAAGATTATCTAGATTCTCTGCAGAAATCTAAGAGCAAATTCCATCAACAGCAGGGGGAAAGACTGTTGGAGAAGCAAACCATTTTTGTGAGTTAAATTAATATATTTGCCATTGTAAAGTTGGTAAACCGAGGGAAAACAGTCTGGGTCTTCATTGCTTTCATGCTAATTTTTCCAGAACCATGTTCCATACTCTGCAATACCTACGTGCTGAACTACAATTCTTGTCATTTTCTTTTTATACCCAAGTCTTGGCTTGCAAAGCTCTAAGCAATTTTGGGAGCACTTGAATATCCACTGACCTGGGAAGAAGTCCCTCTGAACCAAACAGCATTTACACATGTAAAAGGATCACACTGGAATCCAAGTTTGACTAGGTAGAGACCTATTTAGCTTGAATGTTTTAACAGCTTCAGGTGCCCTTGACTGTCACTGGTTCAGATAGATAAATGAATGGTGGGCTTTTGAGGGGTTTGTTTTTACATTTGCTTCTCTATTGTGGCAATGGAACTAGGATCAACTGTAAAACAAGACCAATTTTTCAGTGGCTTAACCTATCATTATTTTTTGACAGAAGATTGACAGTGTAGCAGTTGTTCTCCATCTCAGCGGAATGTGTGCTAGACAGATGAAGTTCAAAAATCCCTTGCTCCTTGTTTCAAGGCTCTGAATTAGACAGTTTACAAAAAATAGGCCCCAAATAGTTGATCTAAATTCTAATCACCTTAAAATGCAAGGGTTGGGAACTCAGGAGAACATAAGAGCTATGTTGGATCAGAGCAAGGGCTGAGTGCCTTGACCAGTATTGATTTTGTTTCCATGCTGGCCAAGCAGATGCATATGGGACACTCTCAAGCTGGACACAGGCACCACAGAGACAATAACTGCAGCCAGTTCAATTAATCTGATTTGATGGAAGCTGCAAATCTCTGCACTTACAGGGAGCAAGCCCCACTGAACTTAGCAGGACTTCCAAGTAATCAGAAAGAGGATCCAGCTACCCAATTCATACATTTAATGTGAACAGAGAAGGTGACATGAAAACTGTGACTCCAGCTATCAACACTGCAAGCTGTTTGTTAGCAATCTGTACCAGGAGATAAATTTAACTTACACAGTTGCAGCCCCCATTCACATAAGGCAGCTTTCCCTGCAATTTGCTCATTAATGCGCTGGCTAAAGACTGGCTTGTTTTGCTTGTCTACATTTGTTCTGGTTCTGTATTTGTAATAAGGCAGGGCTGTGCTAGCACTTAAGCAACAAAAGACAATTATTTCTTTCCCTACAAGCCTTGTTAAATACTCCTAATGTTTTCATTATTTCAGAATGGCAAAACAAATGAAGGTCACACCATGTCTTTCCAGCACACAGAAAGATGCAAAGGAGTAGGGAGGAGGAAAAGGAGGAGAAGAAAAAGAAGAAAGGGAATAGTTTTCCCACATCAGTGAAGCATGTGCTTTTTTGGCAAGCAACCCCAGGTTGCATCCAATCCAGCATGCCAATCTAGTGTGCCTACCCACTGTGCTATACGAGCCATGGGTCCCTGTTTGTAATGTATTTCTGCCTTTTGATCCAGAAGGATCTACAAAGTTTCTTCTATTTCTTTTTATTCCCCTATACTTCCAAAGAGCTGCTTTGCTTTCTTTAAAAGCTTCCAGTTCCTCCTACCTATACCACCTTTGAACTCCCAAACTACATTAGAGGGTTGTAGCTGATTCCATGCTGCTTTTGGATTTTTCTTCTCACTACCTCCCGTCTTTCTGTGAGTGATGGTAGTTGGGAATCCCTGTTGCGTAGCTGAGCAGGCTTAGGTCAGGCCAAGACCAAGAAGAATGCCATCCCTTCCTGTAGGCCCTAGCTCCATGACACCACTCCCCACCTGGCAATACAAACACACTAATAACAACAAGCATGTAACTGTTTGCTGCTACTTCATAACACTCAAAGCTGGCTGCCTGAGGCAGCTGCCTTATTTACCCCAAAGTCAATACAGCCCTGACTTTCTCTTCTGCGCAGGAATAGGAGATCGTGTTCTTTCTCCACTGTCCTAGGGCAGACTAACGAGCAACCATCAGCCCTGGAGTGGCTTGGCCTCAAGTCTCTTGAGTCAGGGAGCATTCTGGAGAGGCAGTCAGGTGCATAAATGTGTGCGGAATGTACAGCTTTATTGCTGATCAATTTGCACTGTTTCTATTATATTTATTCTTGGTTTTATGCTATTCTTTTAATGGTATTTGCTTTTATATTTTTGTGGGAAATGGTAGATAAATTGAAATAATGAATGAATAAGACCTGTAGTCAACAGCTTGGCCCTCCAACTCCCCTCTGGAGATGTCAAAAATTCCCGTGAGGCCCTGTGCACTGATATCAGCAGCCTGCCCCATCCATTATGTGCTGGTTGTGCGGTGATATTCACATTTGAAGGAGCAGTCAGATGTGGAACTTTTGCAGGTCAGAAATTGTACATCTCTAATGTATAGGAACAAAGCGTAACATTGCGATTGGAAGATATTTTATTTTTGAAGTTATCCCGTGTGCCTCCTATTCTATGCAAGTTTGGACAGAAAAAAGGCCCACAACTCCCAGGATGTTGGCCAGCTATTCTGGGGAGTTGTAGGCCTCCCCACCCCCACCCAGCCCAAACTTGCATTGAATTGCATTCCAAATGTCCAAGAGAAAACACGGTGATCTTCTCAACCCCTTAGATGGTTCTGCTGGGCCATTAGTGTAGAGACAGGATTTAGTGTTACTTCCTGCTCTTTCATGATGAATGAGAGTTGAAGTCCAAAACATCTGGAGTGCACCAGGTTGCAGGAAGCTAGCTCAGAGTTTAATTGTGCAACTCTATACACAAAAGAAACTCCCATTAAGGTTAATGAGACTTACTTTAATGTAAGTGGACACAGGACTGAGCCCAGTTTCTCAGTAATAGGATACTGCAGAAGAGAAGAGTGGTCATAAGTGGTGGATGTACATGTTGGTGGGGGGTTTCTGAGTGGTTAGTCTAGTGGTTACAATTTGAACTTGTAATGGCACAATGCTGTGGCCCTTAGATGCCATCTAGATGGCCACAGGAGACTTCAGAGTCCCAGTTCCAACCCTGGAGACTCTCTCTGAGGTTGGAGTACCTTCCCTCTGCCCTTACAGTGGCATGGAAAGCACCAAGCCAACTGCAGCTCTAAGGTTACTAGAAGTACCTCAAAGATGTTTTGAGAGTAGAGAGAAGGAACAGAAAGGCTCTGCCAGCATAAATAGCATTCTAGCAATGCCTCTGCCTTCCTTCGTTTACTGGGGCAAAAAAGTCTTAGATATCCAAAATCAGCCATTTGCATCTTTGCAGGTGGGAGAGCCATGGAGGCAAGCTCTCGCTCTGTGCTCCTTCTGCCCTGCATAAGATGCCCATTATCTATGAAATTGAGAGGGCTACAGGCTGCCTTATCAAATTGTGCTGTTACAATCTTGTTTGACCTACAGCAACTCTTATTCCCTTTTTTAAAGAGATGTTCTTTTAACCATGCAAGTCTTATGACTGAGCAGGGATTTGAACTACTGTCTCTGTGTGAGCATAACTCCCACCAATTAATCACGTAATCAAGGCTGCTGAAGGACATCTTGGCACACAGACCAAATACATTTCTTTGTTGCATTTATTTTCTGCCTTTTCATCTTTTTCCTATCCATTTTCCCTTCACAACAACCTTGTAAGGTAGGTTGGACTGAGAGCCCGAACTTACCCAGTGAACTGCGTGGCCAAGTCCTAATCCAACACTCTTAACCACTACACCAGAGATGCATAGCTTAGGGGCAGCTGACACCAATTTTTGCAAAAAATCACACAACTTCCAGGATGGCTAAAAGGTGTTGTAGTGAATTGTGCCGTTTTAAACCTTACATGATTTTTCTAATCCACTGTTTAGGAGCTTACTACAGTGCACTAACAGTCTTGAGGATGGGGGTCCCATTGGGAAAGGGATGTGTCTTTTGACTTGCTGGGAAGGCCTTCCTCCTGGCCCTGATCAGGACACACCTCCACAAATCTGTTGCTTGCTGCACCCCAAGAGAATTTCCTTGAATACATTGATGAGGTTCAGGCAACACATTGACCCACAGTCAAAAGTTAGAGTTCCCAGAATTCTCCAGCCAGCAGCAGGGTGGGCTGAAGCATGCTGGGAATTCATGGGCTTTTTTTTTCCTGTTTGTGCTCAATCTTATCTATGCTTAGACATGTGGTGTGTGTGTGGAGGGGGGGAGTCCTACAATTCCCAGCATGCCCCAGTCCACAATGGCTGCCCAGGGCATGTTGGGAATTGTAGGGCGCTTAAACAGACTGGGGATTACACCCAAAGGCATGCACAGGAGCTCGCCTTTGGCTTCCCGTCGCTGCTGTTCCTAGTCCCCTTATGAAATGGCATCCCTGGGGGCGGGCGAGGGAGAGAACGGAGGAGGGGGAACCACGCACGCAACTTCGAGGGGATCTCTCTCCATGGGGGTATGAAAAATAACTGCAGAAGCGGCAGCGGGACCAGGCAGGGGAAGGAAGAAAAGACTGAATCGCAGGCGAGCTGGGGAACCACCAGCGTGGCTCCAGACTCCCCCCGCTGCCGCCGCCTCCTCCGCCTCCCTTCGCACGGGTAGCACTTCTGCTCCTCTCCCCCCGCGTCCGCTGCCTTCCCTCGCTCTACTCCAGAGTTCTGTCCCCCACCTCTGCGCTTGCCGCCGCCGCGAGGCTCTCTGCAGGATGATGGACAGCTGAGGATCTGATACTCCATCGCGCTGGGCGAGCACCGAGGCTGGAGCAAACAGTCTTACTACTTACAAGAGGAAGGGAAGCTTTGGAGCGCTTCGAGGAGAGGCGCGCGGCCTGGGGCGGAGTTGCTTTGCTTACAGTGCCTTTCCTGGCACTTTTAAAATTTTACTGGGGGGCGGAGGGGGGTGTTCTCTTGGAAAGCTGCTTCTGCTGCTGCAGCTGCCGCTGTTGCAGAGAGAGAAGGGGGCGGGGGGACTGAGCGAGGAGGGATCGGGACTTGGGGAGCTCTTCGCCTGGGGAGGCTCCGCGCCTGGTCTCCTCCAACCACTAGGAGCGGGGCCCCGTTTGCAGGCGGAACCTTTCGATTGTTGCTGCCCCCCCCCCTTTTGATCCAGCGTCACTCTCTCCGCCGTAGCCGCCGCTGCCCAGATCCTGGGATACGTATGCGAAGCTGGGCTTTCCATTACCAGAACTCGTCTGGCTGGAGGGGGACACTTCGCTCCCGAGGAAAGAGTTTTTCCTTCCCCGTGCTCCGACGAGTGGGCTCTCTCGGCGCTAAGAGAACTTCGGGCGAGTCAGCCGGGTTGGAACAAGCAAGCTTTGCTTGCAAACTTTTTTTTTAAACGTGCCCCCGGCAGCTCCACTCCAGCATGTAAAAGGACGTGCCAGCAACGGCCTCTTTCTGTCGAAACGCGTCCCCGTCTGTCCCCGTCACCACGGGTAAGGGAAATCAAAGAGATTTACTATTCTTATTTTGAAAGCACCTTAAACGGCGGCAGCGGCTGCTGCAGCGGCAGCAGTAAACTGGGTTCCGTCTGCGCTGAATGGCGCGCGATTATCGCTCTGCCGCACCGACTCCCTCCCCTTCCCGCTGGTTCTGGCAGGAGGGTCTCGCCACCAGGCTGGGCGGGGGAGAGAAACGACGCGAGGAGGCCTGCTGGCCTAAATGTATAGTTTTATTAAAAGGCTGTGCGTGTCTGATGTAGACGGTTTCATGGGCAGAGCGATTGTACAGGCTTAATATGAAGTTTGATTTTGCTGCGAGGCTTCCATTCGGTTTTTCCGCACGGAACACCAAGAGCACCTCCAATTCTATTTATGTTTGCCCTGCACCTCGTCCACACGTTTTATCTTGACAGCCCCCCCTTGAAGTAGTAGAGGGGTGCTCCTCTTGATTCTTCTTCGTGAGTGCTCGTTGCACTCCTCGGGTTTTTTCTGCTCAGGGTTTTTCCCGAGAGACCACTTGCTTCACCAGCGTATTCCTCCCTTCCGTGACGGAATCTGGACTTGCAATTTCTGGGAAGAGAAGGGGGGCACCGTTTTTACTGGGAATGGGATGTGATCAAGCGCTGCCGCCGCCCGATCTTTCTCTTTCTTTCTCGATCTCTCCAGTTGCACAGGTTGCGCGGAGAAGGATCCCTGTACCGCTTTCCCCAGAGGAGTGATGCTAATCAGAGAAGTCCTGCTGCTCCTTCAGTGTTGCTGGCCTTCACTGCTGCTGCACTGGACACTCCATCCCTTATGGGGCTTCATTCAGGTAACATCACTTGTCCTTCTCTTTTCCTGGGGGTGCATAATTCAGGATGTATTTACACCTGTGCTCTCAAAAACCCACCAACTTCTGCCAAAAGTGCTTCCCTTTTGAATTCTCCGTATTTCACTGGGGGAGCAAACCCAAGTTGGCTGATGGGGTAATGTAGAAACAGAGTCTGTCACGGACAGCTGAAGCTGCCACTGTAGCAAAAGTAGAACTGTTTGAGAGAAATGAAGAGACCCCCCTCCCCCGCCCCATCCTCGGGGATCCCAGCTGTTAAAACTGGAGTTGACTTGAGGTGCTCAATGTAAGCAGGATTCATGGGAGAAGGCAAACGACCTGTTATGAGGCAGGTGCAGCTCTTACATGACTTTAGCAATGCTACAATGATTGTGTTGTCATCAGTTAGTGCTGTTGCGAATGGCCACTTTGCTTTCTCAAACTTTGCACAGAATTGTCACAGATTACTTTTTGGGTCTCACTGTTTACAAATCCACCACCCCATGCATACCTGTCATCAGAGAATAACACTATATGCACTGGTTAGAGTGCATTCCAATCCATGAAAGCTTATGCCTTCATAAACCTGTTAAGCTTTTCGTGTGTTGCAACCTTTGTTGTTGTTTTTGACACCTTTTTGGAAGTCATGACAATAGCTGTGAATAAAGGTAGGATAAGCAACTCATTTGGGGATATGATCAATGCTCATGTTCTGTGTGCTTGCTTGCTTTCTAAGCATGACAAAGAGAACCTGAGGGACCCAAAGATTAAGGGAATTTATTCTGTATTGTCACAACCTTTTGGTTCCCATGTTATTAATTCTTTATTTCCGCCAGTGTACTTCCAGCTATGTGTAGAAATATGCCACCTACTTCCTCTGACTAATTTCTGGGGCTATGTGTCTTCTTTTAAGGAAGACAGCTCTCTCTTAAAAGACTGGTATAATTTAAAGACAGGCAGTGGTTCTTATGGGTCCCTGTCACCAGTGAGCATCAGAAGAGCAGCCTGAACTGGCAGGCACATATGTCATCTGGTCACAGTGCTCTGCACTATGGTGATATGTACTGTATTTCTATTTAAATTATAATTACTATTTTGCATTCACCACTTGGATATTTCATTGGATGTAAAGCAATATATAAATTGTGTAGAATAATAGGCATCTAAGTTAGAATGTGCAAATTTTGTACAAATGGGTACCCTTTTGGTGATGCATTTTCTCTTTCTAGATAGTTTGCAAGTGACCATCCACCATCCTGTGGTCAGGGAAGGTAGGCCTGGTTGCAAACACTCATGCTGTAACCAAGGGCTGCTCCACTGTGCAGCTGAAAGGATCTAAAGGACATGAGGGGGGACTGCTGGGAACTTCTTCCCCCATCGTGCCTACCTTGAGGTTTATCCCCACAGTCCTATCTCTCAGACAGGCTATGATGTTGGAAGTGAACATGGATGGGAGGAAAGCACTAGGAAGGAACCTGAAGAGACAGAAAGCTAGGGACAGTGGGTTGGTTAATTGTTCCTTATTGGCTGTGTACTCTTTGGCCCTTGAAATTACATTCCTGTCTGGCGCTTTTTATGTGAATGGGGAAGAGACATATGTAAAGATGGAACTTCTTATCTATGCCTGAGAGGCTACCATGCTTTCTGGCTCTTCCTGCTGCAGTCCAACAAAACAAGGTGATTTCTGAAATTTGATACTTTTAACTTCCTTGATTTTTTAAACTGTAACTGAGAAACTTTTTGTAAAACCTAGAAGAGAAAAAAGGGTTCAGGAATAAAATGTAAAGAAGGAATAGGGTGATTTTTACTTAGGGAAGAAATGCATTGCACTCTGAATAAGCACTATTTATTTCAATGGCATGCCCTTTCTGATAAGTATGCATAGGCTTAGCCTATGTAGGAATTTTCATGCAACTTCAAAATAAGTAGGGTTGCAGTCCTTTGCATGTTTGCAGGGGAATAGGTCCAGCTGAATTGAAGGGGATTGCTTCTGAGTGAGCATTCATGGGATTGCATTGTAAAAGGCCTTCACACAGAAGGGAGGATTCAGCTGTATGCAAAGGCTGCTAAGGTGAAGAAAAGAAACAAAAGGAGAAAGTTACAGCAAAGAAAATGTTTTCTAACATTTGTGCTGTGTGGCAAGCTGGTCAGGTAGCACTGCTATCCGCAGCACTTATGCTTTCCTGAGAATTCTTTAAGTCTGTTGTGAGTGATTGGATTAAATGGTCCATATTAGGTTTTCTGAAATCCAGAAAGGTTACAAATTGTTAAGATGGTTTTGATCAAATTGAGGGTACAGTTTAGAGAGCCAAACACTGATCCTGCAGTCTGAGTCTCTTTAACCATTTCCATAGCTTTGCTTGTAGATCAGACTGTTGCACTGAAAATGATTTGGGGCGCAGTCCTATTGATATTTAGACAGAACAAAATTCTACAGATCAAGGTTGGGTATGGAATGCTGAACTTTGAAAATCAAAACATAGATAGAATTGAAACTTTAACAGTATACTTTGATAAAATAGTGATGGAGTGCCAGCTAAGGTCTTGGCCACTCTAAATTAAGTTTCCTCTTGTTCACATACTTGGGGAAACTCAGCAAAGGAAACCTCACAATTGCAGTAGCAACAACAACATTGTAGCAAGTGATTGTATTACACCAGTCACAATCCAAGGGTGCTCTTTCCAGGCAAATATTTCATTAATGGTTTATTTAGGTATAAATCTCTCTCTAGCAGAGTGGCAACCTGTTAGGCCCCAGAGATAATTGCAAACCGTACTTGATACCTTTATGAATATAAGAGTCATGCTGGATCGGATGAAGGGTCCATCTAATCCAGTGTTCTGTTCACACAGTGGTCAACCAGCTACCCACAGGATCCCACAAGCAGGATAGGAATGTAACAGCCTTATGTGTAAAAGCAGCACGTAACACATGGATCAGTACATTAACTTGTAATGTGTGATGTGTATTTGGTGTATTGATATGGTGTGTTTTATAACCTGTCATGTATTTCACATTTTTACATGAAATATATCCTAGATTCTTTCTCTTTAAAGTCATGGGTTTCCTAAATGGAACCTAGATCTTAATAACCATAGCAGTCCCTGTCCAGTTGACAGTGATCTGAGATAATGTGTGAGCAAAAGGATTTGACTGCTTCCCAGAACATTTAAGAGATCAGAACTGTTGAACTTTGTGCCTATAAAATTCAGCTTGCTTGTTCAGGGCAGGATTTCATTTCTCCTGAATATGCTGATGATAAAGGGTTTTCCGAGTCCCATGACTAGAGACAGCAATGTGTGCAAAACAAGGTCTCTCCAAATAGCATAATTTTATTAGCAGTTTGGCACAGCAACTGATGTGACAATGAACTCGGAACCCACTGAGAACAGACTGAATCAGCTTTGACTGCTCTCCAGTTCTGATTTGCCATGTGGTTTGACCTTGCTAGTTATATGTGGTGATGACTAGCAATCACTGTGAACAGACCCAGAGGCAATAGTATGGACTGTAATTATGTTGTTAGGTTGCTTCAATCTCAATGACTTCAGTGGGATTTAAGTGGCAGAATGCCACCTATAGAAAGTAGGACAGTGATCATCCACATCAGGCAGGCACTGTAATAAAGCCCTAACAACACACATCCTTTTGAAAGTTAACACCTTTCTTCTTACTTGGGTCTTGAGAGAGTCATTGATAACCTGAGTACAAAAAAATGCTGCCTCTCCTTCTGTTCTAAACTTGGCAGATTTAATGTTTTGTTGTTGGTGTTGCTTGGCTTAACTTTTTGCCTCTCTCTTAAGATCTGTCAGCTGTGCAACTGCAAAAGAAAGCTCTCATTCTGCCGCCTGCCACGCTCTAGAATCTGGGTGGCTAAACTAGCTTGTGTAATTGAAGCTCTCCATGTTTTAAAGACAAATGTAATTATGTAAAAAGAGCTGCTTTTTTAATTGAAACCGACACCCTGCAATCAATCAGTCAGTCGCCAATGACTTACATAAGTGTTCTTTATGCAAGCCTTGTAGGTGATATATAAATCAATAATAAATTAAATTAGGTGGATGGGTTGTGCCATTTTGTGATGCAGAAATCTTCATTAATCAATCAGGGAACATTAAATATTTTTCTTATTTGTTCTTCTAATCCTCAAAATGCATAGAATTTACATGTGCATGGATAATAGCCTTAATGAAACAGAAGCCTGAACCATTATTTCTTTAAAAAGAAAAAAAAAAGATTTCATCCATATATAGTTCTGTCATTTTTATCAGCACAGACTTCTGTTTCATTGCATTTTAGATGTTCAAGAGAATATCCTGCACAATGCATCTTAATAAAGTGATGCCAATTTTTGTAGAGTTTTAGTGACAGTACAGTTCTGCTTAGTTTAGTAGGATGGTTTACCTAAAAACCTTTAGCTCTGCTAAACCTATCATTGCCAGCCAGACTCTATATGAAAAAGTGATATAGGCTTGGGCTCTTTTTCTTTTAAACATTTATTAGGGTTTTAGCATGTGTTCGTTCACCTGTCCCAGTCCTACAGCAGAAAGATCTCCTGAACCTCTCCCTCATTAAACCTTGCCCCCAATAGAATCTGGAAACCTTATGGCTAAAACTCCTCAAGTATGATCCTCCCAAGTTGTTAGTGTCAACCACACATTTCAGTTCTGAAAACCAACAGGAAAAGCCTTTGGTATGTAATGTATGTCACAATGGGAGAAAAAGCACCCAAGGAGATGACCTTTCAAAATGGTGTAATGCCTTGTCTTAGGCTGAAATGTAGCATCATGGTCACAGATTGGTGGGGAAATGCATACATAATCCTCTGCTTCTGCTGTATAAAATCCCCTCCCTATGCACGGAATAAAAACGGAATGCATTTATTTTGCCTTTTAGAAAGTAAGAAAGGTGAGCCTTACTGACTAGTAGAGGCAAGTGTGTGAGCTTCCTGCAGCTTGTTTTTAGTTGCCTAAACATTGTTTAGATTGGAGATCCTCGGGTTTTAGTCTGGAGACCACTGCTGATCTGATAGCTCAATTCAGTTAGTCACAGAAAGCTTGCGGAGCACTTGAATGTATCATTACATGGCTCTGCATTTCATTATTTTTTTCTGACAGCAGAGGTTGAGGCCTGTTTGACCAGGGTCAAATGATTCAACAGGCTAACTAGGCTCTGGCTTAAAGTCTGTAGTCTCCATAATAAGACCCTGCTATAGTTTTGGCTAACCGTTCTCTAAACTTTACCCATTATAGAGGTCCTTAGGGCCCACAGTTATCTCTGTTTTTAAGAATGTGCTGACATTGAAGGAAAAAAATGTAAAATATGAATTATGTAAGTACATTTATTTGTAAAACCAAACATCCCTATTAAGCTTTCTGCCAAGATCCCCAGCAATTTTCAAGGTGCCCACAGGGAGAAAAGTTTGAGCACCACTGCTTTAGATGATTGTTCAAGTTACTTCTTGATATGTATGGTTCAACATGGGAGAGGAGACTAAAAATCTTTCTTACTACCCTCCCTCCAGCTTTTCAGAGCCATAAACAGAGGGGAAGTTAAATGCTTCTTGGCATTCCATGCAATTTTTTTTAATGCTCCTTGTGAGTGTTGATGGAGACTGATCACTATTGTGATCACAGCAGATGGGGAAGATAGGTTTAACCTTTCCTCCCTTGACAAAAATGGCTCATTTGAACCTGCTGTTTTCATTGGGAGGAAATCTCCAGTTGGTGCCAAATAGCTGCTTCAAAGTAGTGATTTTCCACAGGACTGCAGCAGCTGATTTTGCATTTTTGACATTTTATGCCAGGATGCATTGAACTTCGAGTCTAGTTGGTTCCTCATACGCAGGTAGTAAATGAGAGTATGCAGGTAGATAAATATGTTGTTTTGGCAGCAGAGCCTAGTTTGAAGGAGGTTATTCTCTTTCTCCTAAGTTCCAAATCAGTCTTACTGGTACAGTTCAACATTGATCCAAAAGAATCAGCATTCTGCTGTGTTCATTTAAGAAAGATATCAGCATTCTTCACAGCTTGTAATCATCAGTTATTTGCAATCATCAGTTGATAAACTTGAATTGCCCTTTTTTAGCTTTTTGCATTATTACTGCCCTATCTTTAAATCCAAATTTGTTTGCACCAAAGAAAATCTTAGACTTTTTTACATGCCTTTGATCACAGATGCTTCGGTTCTGGTTCAGACCTCCTTCTTTCTATTCTTTTAAAAAAATTATTAAGTAAATCTACAACAGCAGTAAGTGATGAAAAAACTCTGCTAAAAAGTACACATCAAAATAGTAATTTAAATCACTAATTTAAGCTTCTACCATATGTGTGTGTGTGTGTGACACAGAAATGGGTTGTCAAATTGGGTAGTCTTGCAGAAAGGTAGCCATTTTGCCAAAGAGTCACAGGAGCTTTGGAAAAAGAAAAAAAAAGAAAAGAAAAACGGAGGGGAAGGCAGGCTACTATGTTGAGATCTTACATCGCTTTTGGCTGAACTAGTATGATGTCCCAGAAACTTGTAGATCAGAGTTTGCTGTGCTAGCTTCACTTTTAAAAAATGTGTCCCGCTGCCCCATTGTTGACCGAGCCGTTCCATTATTAGGGAATGCTTGTGAACATTCTAAATGTTGAAAGGTCTGTAGTTAACGCTAACCATACAGTAGGGCCAGATTCTGCATGTCTGATCTCTGTTGAATCAAAGAGGCTTGGCACTTCAGTAGAATTGTTCTGAATTTGCTTCTGCGAAATGAAACACAAGTTCTGTTCTCAGGTGCACATCACCCACAGAGACATCCTTGGGTATTAAATCTGTGACATCAATTTAGCTTGCTTGTACAAGATTCAACGTATTCTATGTGGATCATTAATGAGAATTACAGAGTAACAAGGATTCTAAATTTTACTGTGAAGTAGATAGATGATAGCCTTTCTTTCCCACAACATAAACAACATCTGTTTGCCAGTGTGCTGCAAAATCTGTTGCTGAAAGTAATGGCTTATGTTTGGGAGAGTATGTGATACCAGGTTTGCCTGGCTTTTTAGTGATTGATTTGCATTGCCTTTGGGCTTCCCTGGTGTGATAGCTTTTTTTCTTCCATGGTGTATTACAGTCTCCATAATGTGGATTCTTCTATAGATAATGCTGGTTTGAGTTAAAGTTGATATATCACGAATAACCTTTTAGGGTCATTGAAATAGTTCGTGTCCTTCATTTTTGCACTGTGCCTTCCATTCTGTGTGAGCAGCAATTCATGAGACAGGCTGGAACAGAACTTTCTAATCCTGCATCCTATTTCCACAGCAGGTACCCACAGTCCCAGATACAGATTTTTGAGGAACTGTAGTGAGGGGGCCTAGCTCTCACATATTACAGTCTGCTCCAATAGAGTTGTCCAATTCTGAGGAGGGGGCAGAGGTGGGCAGATGACTTGGCATTTCCAAGGTTACCTAGTGAAGTGTCTCAGGCAGAGCATGAGAACCAGCCCTCCTTGGAAAGGAAGAAAAGCTTTTCAGGACTGGAGGGCAGGGGTACAGGGAGAGCTCCTTGACCCTGATCAGGTGTCAGACCCATTACGAAGTGTTCAGCATTCCCACCATCTCACCCTGACACAGCGAGAGCCACCCTGGAAATAGAATCAGAAACTTTTTTGAAAGGAAAAGGAGGGAAAATTTCAGTCTGTATTCAACTCTTTACATGGGCAGATTATTCTCCCACATCTCAAGGAGAATGTTGCTTTGATTTATATGGTTTTGTGACCTAACTTGTACCATTCCTAAGTTTTAATCAAAGTACCATGCTTCTAAAGTTCAGTTTGAGTCTGTTAGGGAGGGAAAAGAGGGAGGGAAAGACCTGCTCATGGCAGGACCCTTGGGCACCTCAAGCCTATGCTTGATAGGGGCAAAGCATCAACAGTATATATGAGAATCTGCAGGGATCCATTTACCAGTTTTGGAGTGTGTGATTTTACCCCTAAACTAAGGTCCTTATTTTTAATAGCAAAAAAAACCAAGCATCAATCACAGATTAATGGACAGGTTACCTCCTACAAATACCTCATGTAACCTGGGTGTAACCTTTGAATCATTTGGAAGACCCAAATCAAGTCTGCTACTGAAAGTGCTTATAGGAGCACTAGAGCACTCCTCTTTCTTATATATTTCCCTGCAGCCTTATAGGTTTTTATTGCTAAAATAATTTCACAGATGCTATATAGCTGTCAAATATATGTGATTACAGACAACACCCACTTGAAGTTGTACAAGCAAAGTTTTTAAAAGCAATATTAGGAACCTCCACTTGTGTGCCTAATACAATTTTATAGCTTGAGAGTGAACAAATCACTATAGATGCACTAATGCTGATATACAAGATGAATTTTGTATATCATTTTGTCCTGTTGGCCTTGCTCCATTGATTTTGATTGATACATTTTATCTAAATGGAAAATGTCATTGGTGGTAAAATTTCAGAACTTAGGCTTTTTGGTTCATGCCATACAGATGTTAGGGTACAATGAAGCCAAAGAGATAATCACACAGCATATTACGGACATTGAATTTCAAAATCATCTGAGAGAGATTATTATCCTAATTATCAGGATTATGTGGCAACATACAAAATTGTATGCCAAATATGGTAATCCATAGGTACACGGAACTTTTCACACTAGTGAAATTAAATGTTTTACTTTCTACAATTTTAGAAGGCAATTTTATAAGATCCCTTCAAGAGTGACCATGCCCATGTGATATGTAGAAGAGAAGCTCATATATTATTTCATTGTCCATTTAATTGCGATTTACAAAGAGATTCTTATTTCTTATTTTATTCTTTCAAAAATAAACATTTTATTTTATTTTATTAAAGTATTTTATTTAAAATATTTGCCATCAGACTGGAATTCCCAAATTACTCACAAGGTAGTTCTAATTGTGTCAGTGCTATCAACTGTAAATGAATTAAGAGCAACAGTTTTTATCAAAAGTTAATAATGCCATGATAAATTGTAGTAATAATATATGTTTTAGGTACATGACCTTGATTTATATATGTGCACACAAGTGTGTGTGCTGTAATTATTTTAATTTTTGTGTTTGTTACTTATCTAGTTGTTTTCTCATATTTGTGGTGACAGAAATGTAACCTGTTTTAACTTGTTTTAATTTTTAACTTGCTATGTTGGCCCACATTGGTTTATGCTGTCTGTGACTATATTAAAATGAATTGACTGATAGGACTGTTACACAAAACTCACTCAGTGGGCCACCTTCCTCATGACTCTGCTTTCTTGTTGACTGCCACCAACAGCTATTGCTCCTCATCCTCTTTTCCATCATCGCTACCACTTGCTTAATAGACCAAGAGCACATGAGCCAACAGGCAGTAGTATTTACTGTCCCTCCTTCACACTACCAGTCTTGTCCAGGCCAAGGCGAGAGGCAGGTGAACAAGGAGATACTAGTGATGAAAAGGAGAAATGCCGGGGGGCTCTTTTCACTGGGACTTTGGCAATTGCTCAACTAGGCCTACCCTTTATGACCATCCTGAGCTCCAGAGGTTCGTGGGAAACCCATCCAAAAGGCAATAGCCAACCCTCATCAATCCTTCTACAGCAACTGATATTCAATCCCCTACTGCAGCGGTCCTCAAACTTTTTGAATAGGGGGCCAGTTGAAAGGCTGCGATGACCATTGCGGCCGGTGAGGTGGGGGTGCCGTTGGGCGCATGCAAGACGGCGTCGGGCACACACGGCGGTGGCTCACTCGCTCAGACATCTCCCAGCAAGTCCAAAACCATCTCTGAGCGAGCAAGCCACCACCTTCCTGCCCATGCTGCGAGGCAGCGGTGAGTGCATGCATGGGAAGCAGGCGGCGATGGTGGCTTGCTCACTCGGAGACCATCTCCGAGCAAGCAAGCCACCACCTCCCCGCCCATGCAGCAAGCACGCGCACAGGCTGAATGGATGGCCGTGACACGCCAGATCCATCCCGCCGGACGTAGTTTGAGGACCCATACCCTACTGCCTCCAAACCTTGAGACTGTATATAGCGGTCATGACTAGTAGCCATTGATAGCCCTAATGCCAGAAATTAATCTAAACCTGTTTTTAAAGCTACTAGAAACCCAGGCTAATCAATCATAGTTCTGCTATGCATGATAGAGTAATTTACTCAAGTAAGAAGGTGGGGGGGTTAAAAAAAAACTCAGTAGATTCCAGTAGATACATTGTTTTCTTTTTAAAATCTCCATAGGGGAATTAGGGATAAAAACAGGAAAAGGAAATTTAAATCCCCTCCCTCCTGAATTGCCATGGTTGTAGTTGAATCACTACACAAGGTCGTACTCAAATAAATAAACTGGTCATTGTGTTGCCAAGAGGCAAGAGATTCTTTTAGATTTGAAAAGCAGTAAGCATACCAGTATGTAAAGAAAAAGAGACTTATTTAAACCAAAATAATTGCTTCAAGACTACAACAGAGAATATGCTCATGCTAGCCCTTCAGCACACCCCTTCTGCTCTCAGGAACCCTAAAATAGGTGCTCCCAGGTGGACACCTTTGACCAATCTGCACAACCCTGTCCTGGAATTCCCTCAACTTATATAGGTACAACTATCATGGTTATACCTGGGATTGGTTATGGATGAGAATGGGAAGAGATGATAAATACAAAATGAGATAGCAAAGGTCAACTGATATGAATATCTGAGTGTTGTCAGAAAAGATTGCTTTTCATCCTCCCTAAAATTCTTGTGTCAAGTATCAGTCTAAGGAATGCAGCAAACTGGCTCCAGAATTACAATTTTAATCTTAAAGCAAAATTCTCCCCTGTGTCAACAAAAGAACATAGCAGAGTCAACTAAAGTAGTAAAAATTCAGTCTCTGTCTTGCACCTAGGCATAAGATGGAGGAATTGTGGTGTACCACTAGCTCCTTGAAATGACAGTAGTCTTCCACATGAATTCCATGACAGTCCACTTGCTTATCGAAACAATTACTTTGGCCCAGGGTTGGTGGTATCCTCAGACTTTGCAGTAGTAAGTTCCATAACTGAACTATGTGTTAACTTATTCTAAAACTGTGTGTGAGGAAATAGCTGCTTTTGGCTGTCAAGGCCCTCTTACCGATCACCTTCCTTCAATGACTACATATTCTTTAATTATGAGAGGAGGAATAACTTATTTCTCTTCACTTGCTCTTAATAACAATCTTTCTCAGAGATTAGTTCACAGATTCTGCCACTTTTCATGGTCAGAGTAACCATGTGCATGTAACAAGAGGCACAGGTTAATAAAGCAGTCCAGAAATTTTGTCCATCTTTTCCAGCATTAGTCTGACTGCCTTTGGCTCTCAAGGGTTTTAGCAAGACTCTTCTTTCATTATCCTTCTCTCTATCTTTTTTACGGGAAATCCCTCCAAGAGACTTGCTCTGTGCAAAGCATGTGAAGTACTGCTGTGAAATGATCTCTTCCATTTAAAACTACTGGTGACTTAAGCTGAATGTTACTACCTGCATGATTTATGTGTCTACTTTGAAATAAATTGTGGATTACAAGTAAATGCTAATCTTCAGCAAACTTACATGGAAGTAATCCCCATTGGATTCCATGGGATGAAGGCCTGAATTAATTGGTTAGAGTTGAGCTGCCTAGCACTTATCTGGATGACTAAATAGGCAACTGTGATGTATCTTGGGGCTCATCGGAGATCCCTTGCTATTTCCCTCAACTGGACACCTTGGAGGGACACTAGGTAACCCTATTTAAATAGCTTTTGAGTCTTCCCCACCTACCTCACTTTATATCCAAATGAATTAGTAATTGCCAACACCTTCTGTATGAAGGTGTTGTATAACAGAGAGAATGATCTTGCTTGAAAAGCCCAAAACAATCAAGTGGGGTGAGATGTGGTGGTATTGAGCAGGGATACAGAATTCTCAGTCTTCATGTCTAATTGTGACTGGGGATGATTGATGTATTGTTGTTAGTCACGAAGTTGTGTTGGACCCATCACGACCCCATGGACAACATTCCTCCAGGCCTTCCTGTCCTCCACTATTCCCCGGAGTCCACTCAAGCTCACACCAACTGCTTCAGTAACTCCATCTAGTCACCTCATTCTCTGCCGTCCCCTTCTTCTTTTGCCATCTATTGTTCCCAGCATTAGGCTCTTCTCCAGGGAGTCCTTCTTTCTCATTAGGTGGCCAAAGTATTTGAGTTTCATCTTCAGTATCTGGCCTTCTAAAGAGCAGTCAGGGTGGAACTCCTCTAGGACTGACTGGTTTGATCGCCTTGCAGTCCAAGGGACTCACAAGAGTCTCCTCCAGCACCACAATTCAAAGGCCTCAATCCTTTGGTGCTCAGCCTTCCTTATGGTCCAGCTTTCACAGCCATACATTGCAACTGGGAAAACCATAGCCTTGACTATACACACTTTTGTTGGCAGGGTGATGTCTCTGCTTTTTAGTATGGTGTCTAGATTTGCCATAACTTTCCTCCCCAGGAGCAAGCATCTTTTAATTTCTTGGCTGCAGTCCCCATCTACGGTGATCTTGAAGCCCAGGAAAATAAAATCTGGCACTACCTCCATTTCTTCCCCATCTATTTGCCAGGAAGTGAGAGGAGCGATGCCATGATCTTAGTTTTCTTAATGTTGAGTTTCAAGCCAACTTTTGCGCTCCCCTTCTTCACCCGCATCAAGAGGCTCTTTAGTTCCTCTTCACTTTCTGCCATAAGAGTGGTATCATCTGCATATCTGAGGTTGTTGATATTTCTCCCAGCAATCTTAATTCCAACTGGTGATTCATCTAGGCCCGCCTTTCTCATGATGTGCTCTGCATATAAGTTAAATAGGCAGGGCGACTGTATACAGCCTTGCCGAACTCCTTTCTCAATTTTGGACCAATCAGTGGTTCCATGTCCAGTTCACACTGTTGCTTCTTGATCCTCATATAGGTTTTTCAAGAGACAAAGAAGATGGTCCGGTACTCCCATCTCTTTAAGAATTTGCCACAGTTTGTTGTGATCCACACAATCAAAGGCTTTAGCATAGTCAATGAAGCAGAAGTAGATGTTTTTCTGGAACTCCCAAGCTTTCTTCATGATCCTGTGTATGTTGGCAGTTTGATCTTTACTTCCTCTCCCTCTTCGAAATCCTGCCTGTACTTCTGGTAGTTCTTGGTCCACATATTGCTGGAGCCTAACTTGTAGGATTTTGAGCATAACTTTGCTGGCATGTGAAATGAGTGCAATGGTGCGGTAGTTTGAACATTCTTTGGCATTGTCCTTCTTTGGGATCGGAATGTAAACTGACCTTTTCCAATCCTGTGGCCACTGTTGAGTTTTCCAAATTTGCTGGCATATTGAGTGTAGCACTTTTACTGCATCGTCTTTTAAGATATTGAATAGCTCAGTTGGAATGCTGTCACCTCCACTAGCTTTAGATTTAGGTCATACCTGAGTGGCCTAGTGCTTTCCCCTACTTTCTTCACTTTAAGCCTTTTTCAACCAGAAGCTCATGATCTGAGCCATAGTCAGCTCCTGGTCTTGTTTTTACTGACTGTATAGAGCTTCTCCATCTTTGGCTGCAGAGCACATAGTCAATCTGATTTCTGTGTTGACCATCTGGTGATGTCCATGTGTAGAGTCGTCTCTTGGGTTGTTGGAAAAGAGTGTTTGCTATGACCATCGTATTCTCTTGACA
>NW_025335761.1:46215835-46529582 GCF_004798865.1 Varanus komodoensis | reverse complement strand
GTGATGTGTAAAGTAATGTCAGGCAATTCAGCAATTAGTACAGCACCATACAGATTTCATTTGTTCTTTAAGATATAGAAATGGAGTTTCAGAATCTTTGCCTATAATTGCCGTCAATTCCAGTGCCTCCCCTCAGATTGATTTTGCCCCTTTTCCCACAGACTGTACACTTCATCTCTGGAGCAAAACCTGTAGTTTTTCTCATGCCCCATCCTCAGCTCTCCACAATGATGTGATGAAGTGTGAAGTGCTTCTTCTGGGGGTGTCCCCATAGCCATGCCCTCAGGGAGCAGCCTAAAGTCCAAAAGCTGTGTTGATCCACATTTTTTAAAAATAGCAGTTTTTATCTCTGTGAGTAGTTTCTGTGTAAATGGGATGGGTCTCAACCACTCAATCAAGTCCAGGTCACCCACCAAAGATGTTGCATTACAAGAGATTGTTACTGGGAATTGTTGTTTCTCCCCAGTTACTGTGGGGATTGCAGCTAAGCTCAGAAAGAGTAGAGAAGTTCGAGGGGTAGTGGTGGCAGATGAAGTCAGTGTCCTGCTTATGAAAATAGGCCAGCATAGTGGTCCTGTGAGCTCTGGCTCCACACCAAGCTATTAGCTCTCCACTTTTAAGAAAAGATTATGCTTTGAGGGTTTTTTGCCATGTAACATTCTTGTGCCTCCTTCTGCAGCAGATGCATACTTTTAAGAGAAGTTCATATTTCTCAGAGACCACATTCTTCATGCACAGACTCTCCAGTGTTTAGTCCCTGATGAATCCCGTTGAAAGTCTCAAAAGGTCTCTTCTCTGACCGGCCCAATATAGGGGACTACAAATGTTTGGAACTTCAGCTCCCATCAACTCCTAGCTACCACAGCTGATAGTCTGGCATGCTGGGAGATAAACTGTAAAACATCAGGAGAGAGCTGAGTGGGAAAAGTCTGAGCTAGGCTGCCCACAATTCTTGACTTACAAAGCCTCCAATTCCAATCTTAGGTGGTCACATGCAAAATGTACTCCAACCTTGGGAATGCCAGATTACATCTCCCATCATCCCCAACCACCAATCCTGTTGTTTAAGTATAATGGGGACTGTTGTCTAATAAAGAGTGTTGGCTAACAGGATGGTACAGAAATGAAATAAATAGATTTGGAGGGTGCCAGCCAGGTTGAAAAAGGCTGCAATAACTTTTCAGCCTGCTTCTTTTCCCATTTGCACATGTGTATGTGTATATATCATAAGACTGACCTATCTATCTTACATGCTTTTGAAAATAAGGCTTTCTAAGGAATTGCATGTGAAGGACAAATGTCATTAGGATCTCTTCTATTGCATTTTAAGACCTGAAAAACTGAACAAAGAAAACCAGTGATGGGGATACCGTAAACCACAGTAGGGGACAATTAACTTATAATGCCATGCTCAAGTGTACATGGCTAAAGTAGCCTGAAGAAGATCTATATAAGCATAACTGACCAAAATAGCATTCTTGAACATAGTATGTACAGAAATCACTTGTATAATATTTATTAACTTTCTCTAGATTGCACCCAGTGTTCATAGAGCAAATACTCATGTGGGCAGCATGTTTATATCTCTTCTGTGAGAGCTGCACCTTCAGAGCTGCTCAACTAAATGCAGTCTGGCTAAAATTAGTGTGATAAGTTTCCTTTCAGAATCATGCTAACTGGGTTCAAAAGGCAATCTATCACCAGCCCAAGATTATTTATTGAGTGTATATACATTCTGCCTTTTAGATTAAAGACAACTGGCAGAAATTAATAAATATTTCAAATAGCAAGACAGTATGGTGTAGTGATTACAGTGTTGGACTATGATTGGAAATCCAAGTTCAAGTTCTAGTACTTCTAGCTATGAAGTAAAAGAGAGGTAAAAGAGAACCAGTGTTTTTCTTCTCTCTCCAAGGAGCAATTTAAGGATTAGTTTGGGATTTGTTTATTTTTAGTTACGATATTAAGCATATTGGCCAATGGTACTTTACTCATTTACTTTCAAATAGCTGAAATGGTTTTTCTATTTAAGAACAAACCCTAAAACTGATAGTCATTTCATTGCTACAATATGATCACACATTGACAAAATTCATTGTATTCATTCCCTGCAGCTGCAATGCTATAGGCATTTACTTGGTAGAAAAACCGATTAATCTCATTGAAACATTCTCCTGCATAAATATGCATAGCATAGTGCACTATTATGTATTGAAATCATCTGAGTTGTCCCATCCTGCTGTATGCCTGCCACCACTGACTGCTGCAGAGATACTTTCTGGGGCCTGAGGATGGTATCTCTGTAGCCCCCTGATCTTACATTGTCTCCAGGAAACCTTTTCCCACCTTGCAGGAGGATTGCATCAGCTTCGTACAGCTGGTACATAAAAAGGGACACAGCAGCAGATGGGGTTGCCCCTTTTTGGCAAGCTACTGTGGATGTGAAGGTGAGCAAGGGCTGGTCTATTCGCTTGTTGGTCAGACCAAATAATTTTCTGCATTATTTCCTATTTCTTGTATATATAGTTACTAGTCATACAGTTATTGCCTGCTGGTAGGAGCAATTCTTTTTATAGGTGCAGAAAGCTAGAGGGATACAGAAAGCAGCCACTGAAACAGTAGAAGGCAGAGGGAGGCTCTAGAAGGGAAAAACAGCTGTCATCCCGGGTTTGAACCCGGATGAGTGTACCACCTGGCCTGTATCAGAGAGGTGTCCTGGCTGGATGTGTCTGGGAGAATAAATCTGCTCCAACTTTGCTTACGTGGGGTTCTCTTTACTGCAGTAGGTAAGATACGGGGGACAGGGAGACAGCGTTTGCAGTGGCCTATCATATCTCTGTTCCCTTGTCCAGGTGCCCCTTTTTGCTGTCTTCCAATTTTAAGCTTGTCTATCTGAAGGGACAAAAGAAAGATTTTCTTAGTGTACCTCCTACCTTGCTTTTCAACAGGAGCTTCCTTCCTGAGCTTGCTAGCATGGTCTTGCAGTTGGTCCTGGAGTCTGTGGGCTTGTTGCACTGGGGGCATCAGCATACAAGATGAGGCTGCCTTGTTGAAAGCACCTCAGGATTTCATAGCCTCTCTAGGTCTCTCTCAGTATCTGGCCCCATTCTTTTAGCGCTGTTTATTCAATCAGGCCTTTTGAATGTGAGGTAGTGCAATGGTTGGATGTTGTTTTTAGCCACCCCTGGACTTTCCTTGTATCTAGACCTTGGCAACACAGCAAGGCCAGATGTCATCCTAAATCTTGAGGGCCCCTTGATAACAGCAGCAGAAAGGTGTGCCACTCTAGGCAAGTGCCTTTGAGAGGGGTACTTGGTGTGGCTGTTCGAGGCTTCCTGCAGCAGCATAGCTATCTGCTGAAGGGGCTGGTGGCCACTGTAGCTCAGGGTGAGTCACCTCACCAAGAAGGAGATTGGGCAGAGTGTAGCTCATCCTGTGACTGCCCACTGCCAGGGCCTCCTGGCAACTGTGTTGGAAGATAAGCCATGCCCTGTCTGATCTGTCCCACCACACTGCCCATTGAACAACCTTTCTCTGCCAGGATTGGCAGGAGCTGCTGTGTTGCTGCACATTGGCCCCTTCAAATCCAAGCATGTGGTGGTGCCACCTCCGAAGCCCCACATTCCTGCCAGTCAGAATGGGAGCTGCTTGTTTGTATGTATGGTAGTGAAAAGCAGGTGCCCCCCACCCCAGCTGGTGATGTGGGGCAATAACAAGTAGGCACTCCCCACACCTCACCAGCTGGAGTGAGAGGGTCATCTGCTTGTCATCAGTGCTCCAGCTGACAAGGGCTTACACAGGGGCTTCTTGCAAGTCAGAATGAAAGCAGTCACACAGCTGTGACATCCAAGGATAGGGCTGCCAGTGCCACTGCTCCCACCACTTCCCTCTGCCAACAGGCTTTTGTGGCTACAGGGAAACTTCAGTTCTCCCATAGTTCCCCTTGGAAAACCTGCAGGAGGGTTTGGGTGGTTCTTTTGGGAACATCACAAGCCCGGGGAGAAACAAGTGACACTGTATAACCTGGCTCAATGACTGGGTTCACACAGCACAATAAAACCTGGCTCAATGACTGGGTTCACACAGCACAATAAGCATGGCAGCTTATAAACTAGGTGTTCGTTTAGTCTGAAGCCAGAAACTAATAGAGTCTGGCTATGATCACAGGGGCAAGCAAACTATGATGGCTTCTTTTTCCTACTCCTACATGCACAAAGTGCCTCATAACCCTCGTGGTACATAGCCTCTCATGTTGCCAAGCCTAGTGAAGTGCATGTGAGGAGCTGGCTTTGAAAGTTCCCTGAAACTCTAGCATAAACCATGAATTCTGGGGTAGTTTTGAAACCACTCCTCTCCTGTACCACACCAGGTTCAGACAACACAGGAATTCATACACCACAGGGATAATCAGGTAAATTTTGCAGTCAGTGGGGAGAAGAAGCTGTGGTGGGTTCTTTTCCCCTACCTGATTGTGCAAACCTGGTTACTGTGTGAATAAAAGTGGTCTTTCCTATATTTGGTAATAGACCATCTTATTTGCCCCTTGAGAAACCTATATGCGGGTCAAGAAGCAACAGTGAGAACTGGACACGGAACCACTGATTGGTCCAAAATTGAGAAAGGAGTTCAGCAAGGCTGTATACTGTCGCCCTGCCTATTTAACTTATATGCAGAGCACATCATGAGAAAGGCGGGCCTAGATGAATCACCAGTTGGAATTAAGATTGCTGGGAGAAATATCAACAACCTCAGATATGCAGATGATACCACTCTCATGGCAGAAAGTGAAGAGGAACTAAAGAGCCTCTTGATGCGGGTGAAGGAGGAGAGCACAAAAGTTGGCTTGAAACTCAACATTAAGAAAACATAGATCATGGCATCTGGTCCTCTCACTTCCTGGCAAATAGATGGGGAAGAAATGGAGGTAGTGACAGATTTTATTTCCTGGGATCCAAGATCACCGTAGATGGGGACTGCAGCCAAGAAATTAAAAGACACTCCTGGGGGAAAAGCTATGGCAAATCTAGACACCATACTAAAAAGCAGAGACATCACCCTGCCAACAAAAGTGCGTACAGTCAAGACTATGGTTTTCCTAGTTGCAATGTATGGCTGTGAAAGCTGGACCATAAGGAAGGCTGAGCACCGAAGAATTGAGGCCTTTGAATTGTGGTGCTGGAGGAGACTCCTGCGAGTCCCTTGGACAGCAAGGCGATCAAACCGGTCAGTTCTAGAGGAGATCAACCCTGACTGCTCTTTAGAAGGCCAGATCCTGAAGATGAAACTCAAATACTTTGGCCACCTAGTGAGATGGAAGGACTCCCTGGAGAAGAGCCTAAAGCTGGGAACAATAGATGGCAAAAGAAGAAGGGGACGGCAGAGAATGAGGTGGCTAGATGGAGTCACCGAAGCAGTTGGTGTGAGCTTGAGTGGGCTCCGGGGGATGGTGGAGAACAGGTAGGCCTGGAGGAATGTTGTCCATCATGATGGGTCAGAAACGACTTCGTGACTAACAACAATTTATTTGGTAATAGACTTTGAGAAGCTATTTAAAGAACCGTGGCAGCAAACAACTCCAGTGGCAGCGGGGGGAGAGCTGCTGTAGCTGTGCCAGGAGACAGGGCTTCCTCTGCATGGGGCTTTTTCTGAAGCTGGCACCCAAGGTGCCTTGGGTGGTTGCCGAAGGATAGTGGCAAAGGGTATAGCTCACTTGGCACTTACTCAGCACCAGTTGGGTCTGGGATTCCTGGTTGGTAGATTGAAAAGAGGTCAACTTCACATTCATTGGTGCAGCAGCTTGTTAGTTACAATTATTTTATGGTTTTAGTATATTACTCTGATTAATGTCTGGGAGAATGGGGGTGCACCTATTAGTGTTGTGATGGGGAGGAAGAGATATGGCTTTGGAGTAGTAAGAGGCCAGTGAAGGGGAGAAGGTAAGATATCTTACAGCTATCCCCTCTTCTGGTTTTTCCTCAAACCAAATAATTCCCGACAGTTGTACCGGCTTACCTTCAGGCTTGGATTGCTGCTGCTGAATGCCAGGTCAGTCCAAAATAGGATCTCCCTCATCCATGACTTGATTGTGAATGAGGGGGCTGACCTGCCTTGCATTACTGAGACCTGGGCAGGGGAGATGGGAGGGGTTACACTCTCCCAGTTGTGCCTATCTTAGGTACTAGGTGTGGCACCAGCATTGCCTTGAGGGTGTGGCAGCCATGGTCTATAGGAATTTGATCTCTCTCTCTCTCTCAGGTTCCTGTTCACTCAAGTGCAGGTTCTGAGTGTTTGTATCTTGCATTGGGAATTTGGGACAGATTAGGGAGTTTGCTGGTGTACCACCCCACCCTGTTGCCCAGCAGACTCCCTTCCTGAGCTGATGGAGGTGGTCTCAGACCTGGTGTTGAGGATCCCCAGAATGGTTGTTCTGGGAGATCTAAACTTCCATGCCTTGTCTGGGGTGGCTCAGGACTTCATGGCCACCCTGGCAACATGGTTTTCTCAACTGGACAGGAGGATGGTGATCTGGAAGTGTCTGTGTGTGGGGTGGGGGGGTGGAGTAACATTAACTCCCTCATCATGGTCACACCACTTCCTTTTGAGGTTTAGATTTTCATCTCCCTCTTTCTTTTGCAAAGGTGGGTGACTTTTTAAGATGGTCTGAGTTTTTCTAGCTGATATGGTTGGCATTCCTGGAATATGAAGATTGTTGAGATAAAGTTACTCAGATTAGTTGCAAATTGGCCACCACAGTTAATACAGTTCCATTAACAGAGGGATCCAGAGCACTATCTGGATAATTTTGTTGGATGAGTTCCAGTTACTGAGATCTGTGGATGTGGACAAGGTGCTTAGTCAGGTTCAACCTACCTCTTGTATGCTCATTCCTTGCCTATCATGGCTTATTGGAAGAACTAAGGAAGGGATTCATACCTGGGCCCAGGAGGCTATAATGTCTCTCTAAGAGAGGGAGTAGTGCCAGCCTCTCTAAATCAGCCTGTGATCAAGCCACTCTTTTAAAAAGTCTATCTTGGACCCTGTGGATGTGAATAATTATATGCCTGTTGTCAACACACCCTTCATGGGCAAGGTGCTAAGGTTGGTGGTGGCCAGGCAGCTCCAGATGCTCTTGTGTGAAGCAGACTATCTAGATGCATGACAGTTGGGTTTCAGGCCTGTTTTTGGTATGGAGATTGCTTTGGTTGCCCTGTGGGATGACCTTTGCCAGGAGTGCATCCTTGTTGATTCTCATGGATCTCTCATTGATCATGGTATCCTTCTGGAAAGGCTGCCCAGGTTAGGAGTAGGAAGTACTGCTTTGTGGTCGTTCTGCTCCTACCTGGCTGGCCAATTCCAGAAGGTGGTGCTGGGGGATTAGTGCTCTGCATTGTCTTATTCCCCAACTGGAGGTTTGGACTGAAGTACTATTAATATGCTGATCATACTCAGTTCTACTCAGTTCAAACCCAGGTGAGGCAGTGACCATTCTTAATCAGAGCCTGGACTTGTAATGGACTGGATAAGGGCTAATAAGTTGAGACTCAGTCCAGACAAGATGGAGGTGTTGTTGATGGATGGATCATCTGTTCATTTGGGAGATATTCAACTTGTCCTGGACAAGGTTGCACTCGCCCTAATGGACAAGGTTCATAGTTTTACAGTGCTCCTGGATCCAGAATTGTCACTTGAGTCACAAGTGGACTCAGTGGCATAGAGCACCTTTTATCAGCTGATTTACCTTTCTAGACAGAGAGAGCCTCACTACAGTTATCTACACACTGGTAACCTCTTATTTGGATTAATGCGTCACACTTTACATGGGGCTACCTTTGAAAATGAAGTCCAGGCCCAATTCAGAGTGCTGATTCTAAACATTTAAAGACCTAAATGGCTTGGGGCCAGGTTATCTGTAGAGACGCCTTGGCCTCAACCTGTATGTTCCTACCTAGCCCCTAAGATCATCCACTAAGGTCCTTCCCAGGGAACCACCCCCTACCCCAAAGAAGCAAGGGGTGTCCCCAGGAGTAGGGGCTTTTCAGTAGTGGCCCTCCATTTTTGGATCATGCCCCCCAGAGAGGTATACTTTAAAGAGATACTTTATACTTAAAGAGATACTTTAATAGGTAAGTGCTAGTTTTTAAAAATTATTTAGATTATTATTGTTATGCCCATGCTAATTATAATTATAGTCTTGATATCGTTGCTGTGGGTTGTTAATATCACTGTATTGGCTTTATTGTTTATTGTTCTCTTTAACTACAATTATGCTATTGATTGTTTATGTTTTTTACATTTGTAAACCTCCCTGAGAGCCTGTGGGGTATGGGGTGGTATAGAAGTGCAATAAATAATAATAATAATAATACTGATGGGGATTTTTATTTGTGGTGTTTGGAGGTTCTTTGCAGTTCAGCTGAACATAGTGTTTTTCTTTTTCTTTCCTTCCTTTCTTTACCCTGGGTCTTTGAGGTACATAATGCTATCTCCAAGGCATTAGAGAATGAATGCTTTGCGTTTCTGCATTTGGGCATGTGATGATCTGCATTGTATTAAACATGAGTAGTGGATTTGTTAGGCTCTTGTTGTTTGTTTATTTCTTTTTTAACTTGTCTAGAGGAGTATATATGCTATGTATGTAATTTTTATGCTGTTAGCAAGGAGGTCAAAGAAACTGCACTAGTTTCCTTTCAGAGGATTAACATTATATAATCACATGAATACTCAACTAAAATGACTGGAAATGTCCCCACTAATACCATCTTTCATATATTTCTGCTATGGGACTGAACTGATTTTTTAAAGAGTGTCTTCTAGCAAGAAAAACAGCTAACTTCTAAGTTAAAAAGCAATGTAGTGCACTGTTTTGTGTGTAAGAGAGAACTTGACATGTGTATATAATTTTGGTTATTGAATGCAAATCATAGACCGCAGGTATACGTGAGGGCCAGTGAAATGAAACAGATTTACTGCATATTTTAATATACAAGTAAAGACTTTTGAGTTCAGTGGGACTTACTCCCAGGCAAGTGGGTATAGGACTTTAAGTACTAATACATGCAGTTAAGTCCCATTGGTATTAATGAGATTCAGACACACTTACAGAATACTGCAGACCCGTTATTACAGCCCTTGTGAAGCCTACTTCTTCCCCAACCCAGCAATAATCAATACTGATAGCTTCTAGAGCATGCCTGAGAAATTTTGCTGCCAGGTGTGCAAAGAACATGAGCGCACCTCTCCTGTTCCATGTATGAATGTGGACAGGACTGGCAGTTGAATCTTTCTTCAGTGCCAGAAGGGGACAGTAATTCGGTGCTGCACCTGAAGGAAGCAGTTAAGCTTAAGTAACACAGGACAAGCCATGGGGAACGCAGCACTTCCATTCAACACCATGCTGCCACCCTCATCATCTGCTGCTGAAATGACTGAGTCACTGTCTAGTGGCCAGAACCCTAGTGGCCCTGTCAGCTTTGAAAGCACTGATCAGCCCTCCTCCACCCTCTCCTTTATAAAAAAAGACATTAATTAGTTGGCTTAGAAAGGTGAATCTGCTTTTCTCTGAATGTGTTTATCTAGAAGTCATGGTGCTAGTTTTCATGGCAGTATTTATTACTTTTTAAAAATTGGGGTTGTGCCGTGAGTAATTGTTGCTAGTTTTCCTTTGCAGATCACTCAGGGTGAGCCCCAGAAATCATGCTCCAAACCTGTAGCAGAGAAAGTTACTGACAGCTGCCAACATATCTGCCAATGTAGACCTCCTCCATTACCACCACCACCACCTCCACCACCACCACCAAGGTTGCTTGGGATCCCGTGTAAGTAGAGACTGCAGCTACCTCTCTTTGGGTCCAAAAATAAACTCACTGGGCAAGGTACATGTGGCAGAACATTCAGTGAGTGGGTGGGAAGCCAATTTCACTAAAAGGCCTTTTTTCTAATGGCGAATGGGAAGATATTCTAATTAAAGATGAAATGTGTTTTGGCTCACTGAACAGGGATTTCTTTCTAGAAGCCAGACAAATTCCCTCTGTTCTAAACCATATGGTTCTTTTCTCAAAGCATCTCATTGGGTCCCTAGAGTAGGATATTTCCAATGTTGTCTTATGATTTGCATTAGTATGTGCTAAATATTTTATGATCTGGCATTTAGATGGGCTTATAGTTTCCCTAGATACAGTTTCACAAACTCGCCTTCACACACAATTGTATTTGCATCTGTGTATGAGATTCTGTGTTAGGCTTTGGTCAGCATGGAATTTGCCCCAATTATTCCAGTTTTATAAATGTCCTTTTAAGTACCAACTCCAGGATTTGGGGGGCCCATGGGCAAGGCACCCTCAGTGGACTCTTTTCCCAGTGAGTCTTCCTTGTTACCGCCCTTATCACCAGCTGCCCTTGTTCCTCATTCTCATTGTTGCTACCATTTGTGTGTTGACAGCAAGAGATATGGTGGGCAAGCCGACAGTGGCATCTGCTGCCTTCTCTCCTCCACCATTGATTGGGTCAGAGTACGAGGCAGGTTGCAGTGGAGAAAAGTGGGGAGCAAGTCCACATGGCTCTTGCCAGTAGACTGTTGCTGGGTTGTGGATTGTTGGCAAATGCTTACCATTGATACCAGCCATGGCCCTCTCCCTTGAGGTGGTAAGGGTGTAGATAACATGCTGCAGGTGCAGTACAGTATAATGCAAGAAAAACCTTAGAAAACAGTTCTTCACTGTCCTGCTTGGAGATGCAACAATTGGTTGCCACATCGCCTGTTTGAAAGGATCTGGTCGTGTGGAGGGTCCAGAGTTTGATGCTGTCCCAGATGGGGTGTCCTTTACCGAGTGCTGAGTGTGCTGGTTTAAAAAGTCCATCTCTCCCAGCAATGAGGAAGCACATTACTAAACTGGAGGACAAGCAGAATGGTTTGGAGGCAATCAGATTAACTCCCATATTAGTCTGGAAAAGGATGCTCTACTGTAACTACACCAACCTGTTATTCCCAACCATTTCCCTAATAGGCTTGCTGGTTCCCTTTCATACCCTTTTTCTAGTCTTCCCCTCTGCCAGTGGGAGATGGGAGGCATGGCACGTTGCAGATGTTCTAAAAACCATGTTCCATCAGCAGTGCTCAGCTGACTGCTAGAAGAAGGCATGATGGGAGGCGTGGTATAGATTTACTGCTCAGCATAGATTTACTGAGCAGGAGTAACAATCTGTATAATATTGACTGGGTTCAGACAACATAGTAACCCAGAGTCAATCCTTGGGTTGAGTGTGGGTTGTTATTGTACTGTGAGTTACCGTGTTGTCTAATCCATCTGTGCTAACAAGCCATGAAAAGAATGCATGGCTTGTTGTTGCTTGTGAACTGTAGGTTGTTCATGTCATTTATTATATCAGTTGGGTTCAGGTGGCACAATAGCCTGTGTTTCAACAACAGGCCACTGCTGGAAAAAAAAAACATACACTCAACCAATACTTCCCACTTGAGTGTGGGTTATTGCGTTATTTGCAATGCCTCTGTGCTTATTACCAGACTCTTGTTTAAGACCAGAGAGAGAGAGAGATTTCAGTGTATTAAAGAAATCCCCTTAAGAGCAATTTACCATTGCTTTATTAAAATAAACAATGCAACAAAGCACGAAATAAAAGCAGCAAACCACAAAACGTTGTTAGCCAAGCAGTAGCAGTGGCTTCATCCAAGCTTCTCTTTGGAAGAGATTCCAGAGCCAGGGTGCCACCACTGCCCATCCCTCTGGTACCCACTGGTCAGGCTTCTGCTAGCAGAGGGGCACCTCAGTCACTCATCTTAAAAGACGGGCAGGCTTGTATAAGGAATGGAAATCTTTTATTGTTAAACAGGAGTAAATCTTTTACAAATGGGTGACAGTAGTATCTTTCTTGCTTACTCTGGATACCATTGTCTTGATACTATTAATATTCTCCTAAAAATCACTGTAATATGCAGAATATGGAGGTAGCACTTTTAGGACTGGGAAATCTCAATGTTTAAATTTATATGCAGGCAAAGATGACCACAGATCACTTCAGCAGTCTCTGTGCAAAATAATAAATGGGCTCAAATGGAATATCAAAAAACAACATTGCAAAACCAATGGGGGAGCAGTTTAGTCTCCCAGGACATGTGAGAGTTCATCTCAAAGTCTCCATACTTCAAGGAAAACATCTTCAAAGGGAAGCTCCTGTGTGAAGCTACTAAACTAGATGGCACCAGCAAATTCAGTGGTGTCAAATACAGAGGAGATGGGAGTTATCTTCCTGACTGCAGGAAACAATTGTCCCTTTCAAGGTGTCAAATTAGCATTGTAAGAAAGGCCACATTATGGCCAGTGACTGCTGTTCTGAATGGGACACTTTCTTCTTATGTTGTATATACATTTGGTTCTGCATACAAATGAGACCAACCTTCTGCTGAGGCTTGCATTTTTTGCTACACTGTTTACAAAGCTTCTACCACAATTTTGCTAGTTACAGAACTCCTAAATGTTTTCACTGGGGTTAGCATGAAATTCACATCCTCTAAACCAGGGGTCCTCAAACTTTTTCACCAGGGGGCCAGTTGAAAACTGCTGGTGCTGGGCGGGAAGGGTGGAGCTGGCGGTGCTGGCTGCTGGGAGGGGGCGGCAGTGCGGGCGCGTGCACTGAGGTGGGGGGGGCACACGGAGAGGCACAGGCGGGTGCGTGCGGCGAGAGCAGGCAAGGTGTGGGCAGGAGTGGGCAGGCACCACGAGGTGGGTGCACAAGGCAGTGGCTTGCTTTCTTAGAGATTGTTTTCTCCGAGCGAGCAAACCGCTGCCTCCCCGAGCGCCGGTTGAGGTGGGTGGCAGGGGGTGCATGCATGGGTACGTGCATGTGGTGGGTCCAAATGGGCATGGCGGGCCGGATCCGACCCCTGGGCCATAGTTTGAGGACCCATGCTCTAAACAGACATGCACACCCAAGTGCACACACTTATTTAGTTAGGGCAGGCCCTTACATTAGGCAAAGAGAGGTGGCTGCCTCAAATGAATAAGGAATTAATTAATTGGACAGTGAGTGGGATGGTGTAACTTAGTGTCCTGCAATAGCTGGGGGTTGGACCGGGTGCTCTTCTGGACCCTTTCACCTCTACTAGTCTATGATTCTATGAATGAGCAGAGCGGTTTGTGCCATGCAGTCTTCCACATGCAGCATGTGGCCCTTGTGCTACTTCTCATGGGTACTGGAAGGTACTGTACCACTGGCGGTGTTGGAGCAAGCTTCCGGTTGATTTTTCTGTACAGTGTGCAGGAGGTGCCATCTTGTCTTTTGCTTCAGCCAGCAAATTGTTTTGGACTTGGCTTGCAACCAGTTAGGCTATGGCACTAAGAAGGGCCATTTTGGCAATTTTCAGAGAAGCCAATGAAAAGTTGTTCAAGCTAATTGCTTTGTACAATTGCTTTGTGTACAAGAAAAAGATGCCAGGTTTGCTTTTGTTTTACAAAAACCAGATGAGAAGGAAAGCTTGGATTGGGAGTGTGGCACTTAAGGGACTTATCCATACAGTGTAGCTGTGTGTGTTTCAAAAGCAGCTTTAGATTCAATGTGGAGGCTTTGATTGAGGTACCTGTTAAACTAAAATAATTGTTCTCCTTCACATGAGCAGGCTTGTACACATACATAAGCAGTCACTAGTATCACAGAGCTGGAATTTAATAGGTAGCTGAAATAACTGATATATGAGTTGAAACCATATAAACAAGGATGGATGCCTCTTCTTTGTAGAGGCATTTCTTTCTCTTGACAGCATGGCAAACTAAGCAGAACCCTGCCCCTTGCTCTCAGTTAATAGAAACAAAAAGTCATTACACTCTAAAAAGGACCTAAAGTATGGGTAGAATTCCTCATTGCCAAGCTATTATTGTTCCATTTTGTTTCTCCCTCACCGATCTCAGAAAGGAATTTCTTTCATCCCTGAAACTCAAGGTCTTGAGTCTCAACCATGATAATGGACTTAATTTGTTAGTGATTTGTACTTGCACAAATGCTAACATTAACAAAAACGACTACCACAAAAAAGAGGAAAAAGATAAGAAACACTAACAGATTAAGTCTTTGGCAACAATAACACAGATGTCAAAACAAAACAGTCTTTGTACAGTTCAGATGATGGAATCTGAAATTTTTGTGGAGATAGATTAAAAAAGCTTGTCTAACTCAAGACTGGCATTATATGCTTTTATACAGACCATTATGGTATCACTCTGAAGGAAGAAGGGAGCATATGGGTTGCTCTTTGAATATAATGGTCATTTTTTTCACCAAAGGTAAACTTACCAAGAGAAGAGAAGCTGCTTCATTTGCTCCCCAGAGGCTCCTGTGATGTTCAGTTCCTCTGGCCTTCCCCCACTTTAGGATTTTTAGGTTCAGACCTTCAAAGGATCCTTGTACCTGTAACAGGGGGTTAAGGAAGCCATTTCAGCTGGAGGGCCAGATTCAATTTCAGAGAAGCTCTTGGGAACCACATTTCAGTGACGGGCAGGGCTGAAGGCAAAATGGGGAAAACAGATACGTACGTACATACATACATACATACATACATATGTTTAAAGTTTTTCGATGCTATCCATTACAAAAAAAAAAGTCTCTGGATGACTCACAAAGAGCAGCAGCAGAAGCAGCAGCAGCAGCATCTTTTAGGTTAAAGATCCCAGTACACAATCTAAGTCTTAAGAGAAGCATGTCAACCATTTTGATTGGGGGAAAACTGCAAAACAGCCAGGAAACTACCAAAGTATCAGTGGTCAGGGTGGGGGTATTTGGGGGAACCATGGAGGGCTGAATTAGGCTCCTGGGGTACAGTTACCTAGGCCTGCTCTAATAGCTACCTCAAAGAGATTATCATTAGGTGCATGAGAGTTCCCTACTATGGCAGTGTAGTATTGAGAAAGGCTATATCTTGCAGAAATGTCCATGTACACCTGGAATGGAAATTGTGTAAGGTTATAGACTTGGTGAACCTATCCCTCCTTGATGTCCTTGACCACCACTCTGAAGTTCCCTATATGCAAGCATTTCTCAAATGCTGTCTGTTAACAGTTTCACTTGTCTCTGAGCCCATATAAACTTTTGCCTACAGAAAAGGCTTAGACTACTCTTTTCAGTCAATGCCATGTGTCTACCACCACATTACTCGGGCTACTATGTCTAGCTTCCTGTTCAGCTCTTCCGTGTCTCTTTTCTTCTCCTGCCCATTCTCATGACTATAGATCTGGTGATAATTTTTTGGGATATTTTCTTCAGTGCTTTTTTCATTTCCTTCTTCCAGCCCCCTGCCCCTTCTCCCTTGTGCCTTCTGGATCTTTTTCTTACTTCATTTCCCATCCTTGGTTTGACCTACCTTATCTTCGTTGTTTCTCCTGTCTCAAATCCTAAGCTATTAAAGAGTGTCATTTATGCAGGTCAGGAAAACCCTCCTTAGCCCTGGACAGAGCTACTTTGATGTAACAGTAGGAAAAGATCCGAATGCTGAAGTAGAATGCTACTTGTTGCATGTGGCATAGTCAGGGTACGTTGGCAAGCTTGCTGCCTTCTCAGTGCAACATGTTCCAAAGAAACAGCTGCAATAAGTTAGTATACTGGGTTCGTGTTATGTTAAAATTATAAATCAGTATGCATTGGGGGTATTTCTGAAGATCAGAAATCGTGTGGTCTTTCATTGTCCTTTAGGTAATGACCCCTCCCTTGCTCATGTTGCCTCTGCCTTCAAGGGTTCTGTGAATCACAATATAGAATGTAAAGTCAGAAACATGCCCTTCCCACTTCCTAATCTCTGAGGATCCCATCAGAGATTCTACAAACTTTGGATGCTTCAGATAATTTGGTTTAATTCTTTTGGCTCCTCCCTTCTGCTGCATGAATATACTGAGTGTTCTGGATCTCACAGAAGGACCAATGCAGATATAACTGTACATGCATAGAACACAGAACTTGCTCTGTGTGTCAAGGGAAGGGATGATCCCTCTCCAGATGTTTAGTGTACATGCATTTATATGGTGGGGTGCAAGTCCATGGGGCTTTGTTCTAGTAATCTTGTTTGTATGATAAGTGCCTCTCACCTTGTCTTATTTAAGCCACAATGAGCCTGAGTGCCCACAAGCATATGGTTGCCTGTTCAAGTCCAGGCCTTGGCCACTTGGGTGGCAGGGATTATTTGAGGTTAAGGAACCCTCAAATAACCCATGATTTGTTGTAGGGTTATTTGAACACTGTTTAATCCTGAAAATAATGTCTGACACAAGTTCAGACAACAAACCATAGCAACCTGTTCCCAGATTAAATATTTAACATGGCTGCCAGCATGTGCAGCAGCCTATTGTGGTTTAAATAAGTCATGGTGGACCATACTAATTGTGTGAACTGACCCACTATTGCTTCACTGGGCCCCCTTTCTCTCTCTGATCTCTGTTAAATAGTTTGGTTGAATCCTCTAGATATCTTGTTTTCAGTCACTTTCTTTTTATCAGTATTGCTCTCTGTATAAAATGTTTCTATATATATGAAAAGTTCCTTTACTTTTACTGAGTTCACACTCACAATTCAGTGAATGAAACAGGACCAAGACTAATCCCTCAGAAACAAACCTCAAGCTATCACCCAGATTGCTGTCTGTACAACTGCATTCCCTGGTAGAGATTTAGTATGGTTTCAAGGTTGTTTTGAAAACAGTTTTGAAAAAAATACAGCACACAAAAGCTGTTAAGCAGGGGTGAAAAACAAGAAGGAGTTGTTGAACTGTGGTTCTTCTCAGCCAGTGGTAAGAGTCATTGGTGAGAGATTATGGGAGCTGCAGTCCAACAACATCGGGAGGGCCACATGGGTACTATCCATGCTGATACGAAAAATGATTGTGATCCATTAGAAATCAAGAGTGGATGCTGCGTTTTCACCTGAAATGAAAAGCAAAGTTTATTTGTGCACTTTTTCTCATGTACAAATTCTCTTTATCTGAGGAATTTCATGGGGATCTAAAAATGTTCTACAAGGTCAGAAACCTGATTTAATTATTAATTAAATCATCTCAGTTGTGACTTTCTACCTTGCAAGTTGAGGTAAGTGGCCTATGGATGTTTTGGACTATGGCACCTATCCGCCCAGAACTAATAGTAATTCTGGGTGTTTAGTGCAAAACCACTGGAGTACACCATCCCTAGGAATAGCAAGTTCTGATCCAGTTCTCAATAAAATTAACGAGTAAACATGTGGATGTTCTAAAAACAATGAGCCCTAAAAATACATGGTACAATAAACGGAACCACAGGCACCAGAAACAGAAAATGGAGAAATGGAGGATGTATTATTGCTTGCCAAAAGATGGAGAAAATAAACAAGAGTTGGTTTTTTAAAATCTAAATGTGTAAAAGATAAAAAGAATGGCCAGGTGCCTGATGGATATTTCTGGGAAAGAGATTCCATTCTTGGCAGGAGTGTTGTTGGGGGAAATATTTGCCTCTCACAAATTCAAACCATTGGTTTATGTTGTACAGTATTGTGTATTTTTGACTGGTAGCAGCTCTGCATTGAGTCAGGGCCAAATTAGACTTGACATTAAATATGCACATTAAACAAAAAAAGGTGGGGGAAGCAGTGATGGAGAAATCCCATTTAACCCATTTCCTTTCTGCTGTAGTCTTGAAGACAGTCATCTGTTTGAAGCTGTTTCTTGCATCAGAAGTAAATTCCTCATTGGTGCCAGAAGATTTTATATGCATTTAAAGTAGGGTGAATGCCTATGCATTTAATACAAATAGGGATTTAACATCACTTCTAGTTTGACTTTTAAGTAGAAAACTTTCTCAAAACTACCTACAGAAAGCCTTTAGCAAGTGAGTCCAGGGAATGAATCTTGGACCTTTAAAGATACAGAACATGTCTGATCTAGAATTAATATGGAGATGGGGACTGTGCTCCCCCATACCCATAAAGGTCTTGGTGGACTACAGTGCCCATTGATTCTCACCATTAAGTATCTTGACTATTGCTGATGGCAGTCCAAGAGCATCCCAAGGGCTACTTGTTTCCCGACCCTGGCTTTAAAGGGGTCACTCATTATGCTTGCTGCCAAGTAGTTTGAATTCAGCATGTCTCTGTAAATTCATACAAAACAATATCTTCACAAAGATACTCCAAGCAAAGCTTGCCTTGAACTTTTCATTTCTCAGAGAACATCATTTGTGAATAAATTGCACTGTTATAATTCTTGGTAAGGAGGTAGTAGTGAATACTTGCAGTTTGACCATCTGCATATTTACACTATTTATTTATTCTGTTATATTGTTTTGTAAGCTGCCTGAAGCTCTTTGCAAATGGGGAGGCATAGAAATGTTTTAAATAAATAAATAATAGATATGCATATTCCACCTTTTTTCTGCCAGGAACCTAAGGCAGCTTACACAATCCTCCTCCTCCTCCTCTCTTCACAACAATGCCTTTTGGTAGGTTTGGTTGAGAATAGAATAAAAATGTAATTAATACAAAAATATCCTTTTGAGTTGCTAGGTAAACACTTTGCAGGTAGAATGGTTATGCCTTTAAATAAGAGTATTAGAACTTCTGGTTCTGGACTTGACACAGCTTTGAAAAGAAATCATTTCTGGAGTTCTTGCTTCTAAAGCCCTGGGGTCTTGCAGGAGTACAGTCTGAACTTGTGAGTTTATGGATGTAATCACTTTTGAAGAGAAGAAAACAAGAATTTACTTGAGGGAAGTTGATGTTGTCCTTATTTTCCTATTAGCTTGTCTTTTGAATGTGCAGAGCATTCTGTAACCTCTGTACAGTGCACAGGAAGCTTTTAGTAAAATTGTTTTGCAGGGGTTTTATGGTTGCAGCATGTTGCTGTTATGGCAGAGTCATTTGCTCTGTTCCAGACTCGAGTGGAAAAGTGAGAGATCAAAGAGAAGGATGACAACAAGGACAAGAGATCATCCATCTCTTAAAGTGGACTAAACAAGATGGCTCAGCATGTTGAAATTCTTAAGCCTGTTTGTGGTCTTTGGCTTGTTGAGCTTGTCATTCAAGATGTTATTCCATGTGTTTCTAAATAATTAGTGTGCGAATGTGTCTCGTATTTCATATGACTGAATGTGCTTTGATAGTGTGTGACTGTAAGTACTAGAGTGGAGGAAACTGTTCGTGGACTTCTACAGTGGAACTGAGGGTTGATTACTTTTGGGGGGTTTTATGCTAAAATATTTACAACCCACCTCTCAACCTAATAATTTTAAATCCATCTGCCAGCCCAGACTAGATGGTGCTTTAACATATCCATAGACTGAACTGCAGAACTGGTGGTGGTCCATGTTAAGGCAGATTTGAGAGATTTTATATTTAAAATAGTTAGAAAATATATCACAGGTGGTCTCTGTCGATTCCCCATAGGTCAAATTAAAGTAGACCTCAACTGAGACTGCTTAGAAAAGCTCTGTGGGATGGCACCCCAAGAATGCAGTGGTTGTGGAGAATATTGCTTCCATAGTCCCATCACTTCCATACAATAGGCTTCTTATATGTCTGTTGGATTTGCTTCAAGACTTTTACCAATTGCTTTCTAGTTGATAACCCATTTCATTGCTGGAAAACCACTTGGTCATTACCAAAAAAGAAGGTGCAAATTTGTGTGACATTTGTGCCTGTTAATGTATGTGTAATTTCAAATTGAGAAATAATTGCTATGATTTAAAATAGAAATAAAATAGTCTGTACTATATTAAAGACTGTGACCAGGAGATCTTTGTGCTTAGTGTGTTGCTTAGATGCCGTTGATAGGCAATTTCAAGGCTCCATTCTCTGCTATCATGGGTCATTATCTTTACATTGGACTGGAAAGCCCTTCAAATAGAGGAAGGGCTGTACAAAGTGTCAGTAATGTACAAAGTATGGCTACTCTAAGAGTAAATAAGGCTCTGTGGAGTAGATGGATGGTAGACTAGAAGCACCTTCAAGTCATCTCTGCATCCATATGGCTGACAGCTATAACAATGGAAAACTTCCTGAGAGCCATCAGGAATTTGGACTCCTGTAAGCCTCTAAGGGTAGGACATCTTAATTTGTCATTTTTTGTGATCTCATCCTGTTCCTTGAGAAATTCAAGCAATCATGGACATTCTGTGGCATTACCGGAGTTTACCCAGTGCCTAGGGAAGGTTCAGAAGTGCCTGAAAAAAGGCCAGGAGTGGTAAATAATTTATAATCTGCTATATAGGGTGTGTGACTTGTGACTTGCATGCAATTTGAAGGTTTTGATACACAGTTTGTAGCACTAGGAAATAGTCACTTGTCTCAGCTTGAACTCAGACTGCCTCTGCAATACTGTGTTTTTCCTTCCTTCCTTCCTTCCTTCCTTCCTTCCTTCCTTCCTTCCTTCCTTCCCTCCCAAGCTTATTGACCTGCTCCCTAGTCAATGTCTCTTAAGGGAACTGTGAGGGTCTTTCTCCTAAGCTGTCAGTCTGGCACCTTTTGCTATCATAACATTTATCCTTTTAAAGTGGAGAGTGCAACTCCATGTATCATTCATGATATTTATTTTTAGATCCTACTGTGGAGACTTATGCTGACAAAAATGGAACCAAGGGAAATAAAATCAGTACACATTTTTTAAGGCTCCAGATTTGTAGCAGCATTGTAGCACTATATTTCTGCACATTTGGGAGTAAGGGTGGCAAAATGAATGTTGTGGTTATTTGACAGAATGTATAGTTCAGTGTTTTCTTGGTATGTTCCTTTTGGTACTGCGGATTGAATGGTACCTATAGTTTGGTTAGACTTCTGTAGGATAATACTGTGCATTGATCCACTAGTCTGTGGCTTTCTAGTTCATGTAAGTGTAGCTTCTATAAGTCAGCATGCAAAGAACTGGGTGGCACAATCCTGTGTGGCAAACTGCTCCTGCACTGTTTGTTTGTTTGTTTGTTTGTTTGTTTGTTTGTTTGTTTGTTTTACAGTGCAGTCCAAAGTTTCTTTAGGAAGTAAGCCCTAGGATGTTCAATAAGACTTACTCCCAGGAAAGTGTATATATGAGGACTGTGGCTTTATTATTTCTGTTTTTATTGTATACCATCCTGAGAATGTAGTAGTCAGACAGTATATAAAATCTTTAAATAAAATAAATATTTAGAATTTGCTTAAAGGATGTACACACTAGCTATCTGCATGATTCATGTATTTCAGCAAAGAGGGGTAAAAATGTGCTGAAAAATATCTCTTCACCTAAATCTGTATTATCCCACTATTTTTGGATGCAAAAGCAGAACACAAGGAAATCCATTATAGTCATTTAGACTACTCAAATGCACTTCATGTGCGGTTACATGATAGTTCAGAAAAACTAATGCAAAATGTTTGTGACTGTCCTCTTGAGTAAAGCAAGGCATAGTGTAGCTGCTTTCAGGCTGAACATTGGCATTCTTGTGCAGCTGCCAGGATCCCCAGCTGTTGGGGCTCTGCCCTGGGCTGCAGCCTGAACTTTTGCTGTTCTTTAGTGCTAAAGTTGTTAATTTAGCAAAGACGCTAACTGTGGCCATCTGGGAATTCCATATCCACTAGAGGTGCTATCTGCACTTTAAAAAAAAAGTTGGGAGAAGCAGCATGTGGGCAAATGCAAGCCATGTGTCACCCATCCCTGTAGTATGGCCAAATTTGCCTATGGAACTTCTGTACAATACAGGATCATTGAATATTGGAGGATGAAGGGGCTAATAAACCATCACTTGCAACCCTCTGCACAGCACAGGACCCCAAGTTAAAGCATTTGTAAGAAATGGTTGTCACACTGCATCCTGAATGCCTCTAGCATAAGAGAGCCCATAACACCCTTAGGTAATTGATTCTTTTACCTATTACTCTAACAGCCAGGAAGTTTTCCTGATGGTCAGCTGGAATCTGACTTTCTATAACTTGAGCCCATGTCCTGCATTCTGGGATGACTGAGAAGAGATCCTGGCTCTCTTCTAGGTGACAGCGCTTTTCCAGTACTTGAAAAGTGCTATCACATCTCCCCTCAGTCTTCTCAAGGCTGAATAGGCCTAATTCTTTCAATTTCTCTCCTCAGGACTTTTTTTCCAGCCTCTTGATCCTCACTGTTGCCCTCCTCTGAACCTCCTCCAGTTTGTATCTTAAACTGTGCTGCCCAGAACTGGATGCAATATCAAGATGAGACCTAACTACTGCTGAGTAGAGGGGAACTAGTATTTCACATGATTTGGAAGTGAAACTTCTATTAACACATCCAAAATAGCATTTGCCTTTTTTGCTGTCACGTCACATTGTTGACTCATATCTGTTTGCCATTCTTCCCAGTTCATTTTCATAAGCTGGTGAAGATTCTTTGTTTATGTGGCATTCCTCTCAGCCTGCTGCTGAGAGACTGCTAACAAAGCTTTTTATGTCTAATATTTTACTGCTCTTTGCATTGAGTTTTAATTTTGATACTGTTTTTATATGGCTTTGAATTATTGTTTTTATTGTAATTTGTGTTTATATTTCTGTATGCTGCTTCAAGTACTTGAAAGGCTAATAAATAAATTCCATATTATTATGGAAAAATGCTTTATTGTATAAGAACTCTCTAGGTTTAAATAAATTATAGCAGTTATTCCAGGAGAAGAAAATAACTTCATTTATGATGCATGCATTCAAATACACAATCTAGCAGCTGAAGATTAGGTTTCTTAAAATTGTATTCCATTAACCCAAAATAATATGAGCCAGCCAGAAGTTACATATATTTATGAAATGTTAATTTTAATAGATGAAATTGTTTACTTCTTCTGTTGAATGGGAGTTAATAGTGCTTATCTTTGGTTTGTTTCCTGCTGAATCTCTCACCTCCACCCTGATCCCCCCCCCCCCCCCGGATGTTACTGTTAAATAGATTTCATGATGCAGATTTTTGGAACAAACAGAAACGTCTTCCTACCTGATCTTTGAATGGTTTATAGAATCACAGACAGAAAGTAGTTCTTCTCACATTTTATACCAAAAGATCTTGTGATGCTTGGTTGGGTTTTAAAGGTGTTAGACAAATGCACAGGAGATCAGGCTGTTGATGGCTACCAGTCAGTATCAGAGGCAATGTGTCTATAAATGCCAGTTGTTAGGAACTTGGATGGAAAGGTGATGTTGCATTCATCTCCTGCTATAAGCTTCCTGTGGGCCTCTGGTTGGCTGCAGTGGCCAACATGGGCTTAAATGTTGTTAAGTTTTTGTTCTCTCAAAATACTGGAACCAAATCGGGTAATCTAATGAATGCCTTTGAAAATGAAAAAACCACAAATATCTCTGGGCAGTGGCCACAACTGAGGAGCAGGTACTCCAGGTCCAAAACACAGAAACATAGAAACAGAGCGAGTCAGAAGGGGCCTCCCGGGCCATCTAGTCTGACCTCTGGCACCAGCCAGCTCCGCTCACGACATGCCCACCATATGCACGTCCAGCCTATCCTTGAACACCCGCACCGATGGGGCCTCAACGACCTCTCATGGAAGCCCATTCCACACCCTCGGGGTCCTAACTGTCAGGAAATGCTTCCTGGCATCTAAATGGAACCTTGGCTCCCTGAGCTTTGCTCCATTGGAGCGTGTCTTGCCTTCCTCTGCAGGGGAGAACAGGTCTCTACCCACCTCCATGTGACATCCCCTCACATACCTGTATGTCACCAACATATCTCCTCTGAGTCTCCTCTTCTCCAGGCTGAAGAGACCCAGTTCCCTCAGTCTCATCTCATACCCCATCCCCTGCAAACCGGCCACCAACCTTGTGGCTCTATGCTGCACTGACTCTAACCTGGCTATATCCTTTCAGTAATGAGGGGCCCAAAACTGAGCACAATACTCCAGTTGTGGGTGCACCAGAGTCGTGTAGAGTGGTAGTAATACCTCTCTTGATCTAGGAGCCACACTTCTGGCTATGCAACCAAGGGTGGTGTTCGCCCTCTTGACCACTGCATCACACTGCTGACTCATGTTTAGCCTGCAGTCAACCAGTACCCTGAGGTCCCTTTCACAAGTGCTGCTCTCCAGCCACTTGTCACCTAACCTGTACTTATGACAGCTATTCCTATGCTCCAAGTGCAAAACCAAGTGAATGCCATCCTGTGGTCTCCTGCCCACTTCCATAGTCTGTCCAGATCCTTTTGGATCTGGAGTACCTGCTCCTCAGTTGTGGCCACTGCTCCAGTTTTAGTGTCATCTGCGAATTTGATCAGCATACTGTTCACCCCTTCTTCCATGTCGTTAATGAAAAGATTAAACAGGATCAGCCCCAGGACAGAACCGTGGGGGGCCCCGCTTGTCACTGGCTGCCATCCCAATGATTCCCTGCTAATGGTTTCCTTCTGCTTTCGGTCAGTCAACCATGCCCTAATCCACCGGACAGTGCTTTGGTGTATCTCAAAACTCCTCAGTTTCTCCACCAGGATATCATGGGGTGCTTTGTCAAAGGCCTTGCTGAAATCCAGGTATACCACATCCACTGCATCCCCTCCATCTAGCCATCTCGAAACCTTGTCATAGAATTCCACAAGGTTTGTCTGACAGGACCTGTTTTTGCGGAAGCCGTGTTGTGTGGCTGTCAGCCTCCCTTCCCTATCTAGCATCACTAGATCTCTCTTTATTATGAGCCTTTCCATTGTTTTTCCTACAATGGACATAAGGCTAACAGGTCTATAATTCCCTATGTCCTTTCTACTACCGTTTTTGAAAATTGGGACCACTGATGCCACCCTCCAGTCCTCTGGAACTTCACCCATTCTCCATGAGGTCTCAATAATGGAGGCCAGCGGGCGTGAGAGAACCCCTGTCAACTCTCTAAGTACTCTCGGGTGTAACCCATCAAGGCCTGGTGCCTTTGTAATGTCCAATGCCCTGAGGAGCCCCTCGACTTCAAGGGGGGGTGACTCTAATCTGTGCCCCTAAGTCCCCAACCTCATCTAATCTCCTATGTGGATATCCCCCGTCCTGCTTTGAGGAGAACACAGAGGCAAAATAGTCATTTAGCATCTGTGCCTCATATCAGTCACTGAATCTTCTTCCTCCTTATTTAGTGGTCCCACCACTTGTCTCCCCTTCCTCTTCCTATTTACATGCTGAAAGAAGCCCTTTTTGTTGCTCTTGATATTCTTGGCAAGTCTCAGCTCGTAATCAGCCTTAGCCTTGCAAAGAATCCTTCCAAAAGGATCTGGACAGACTATGGAAGTGGGCAGGAGAAAACAGAATGGCGTTCAGTGTGGATAAGTTCAAGGTCTTGCACTTGGGACGTAGGAATGGGTGTCCTAAGTACAGGTTAGATGACAAGTGGCTGGAGAGCAGTGCTTGTGAAAGGGATCTCGGGGTACTGGTTGACTGAAGGCTAAACACGAGTCCTCAGTGTGTTGCAGTGGTCAAGAGGGCGAACACCACCCTTGGTTGCATAGCCAGAAGCATGGCTTCTAGATTGAGAGAGGTATTACTACCACTCTATAAGACTCTGGTATGCCCGCAACTGGAGTATTGTGCTCAGTTTTGGGCCCCTTATTACAGGAATGATATAGCCAGGTTAGAGTCAGTGCAGCATAGGGCCACAAGATTGGAGGCCGGTTTGCAGGGAAAGCCATATGAGGCGAGACTGAGGGAACTGAGTCTCTTCAGGCTGGAGAAGAGATGCAGAGGGGATCTGTTGGCAACATACAGGTATGTGAGGGGGTCACACGGAGGTGGGTAGAGACCTGTTCTCCCCTGCAAGGATAGGCTAGACATGCACATGGTGGGCATGTCATGAACGGAGCCGGCCGGAGCCGGGGGTCAGACTAGATGGCCCGGGAGGTCCCTTCTGACTTGCTATGTTTCTGTGCTTCTATCTCTAGTATCCAGATGGACAGGGCAGGAAGGAGAGGCCTTCCTCTCTACCCTTTCGCTTCCTCTCCGTCTGTGGTGATGATGATTTCCTGCAGTAGGCCTTTAATTGAATTTTTAAATTATGAATGAACTGTCATAAAGCTTGTTAAGTACGGGTTGTTCATCTCAGATATTCATAACCTGGGCACTACATGCTTTGACTTGGTTTGAGACTTTGTTTCAATATGGACATGGAAACTAGGAGAATATGACCAAATATCAAGTAATGTGAGAGAGCCTTTCTTTCTCAGCACATTTTCCAGAATATTTACCCTTGGGATTTAGCAGTTAGGGATAAGATCTGTTGTCTTAAAACTAAAACAGCTGTTACTGCTTCTTTTGAAAACTTGCCACACTGCCAGAATTGTTGGCAGTGTGGCAAGCTTCCTAGCTTATTTTGGTAAAAGGTCAATTTGTACTTAAATTCTAAATGTTCAGGACAGAAATCAATAAGTCAAGCCTTTAATCAGCATTAAAAACTGGGATGTACAAATTCTGAACCATCAGACTGGAGAAAGGTACACTGCCATACTCTGGTGCCCTGACCTCCCTTTGCTGTATGCTTCTTGAGCAATGATGATTCTTCTTGAGCAATGATGATGAGCTCAGCAGGTAGATGCATTTTGATGCCAACACAGATGCATTATTTTTTAAATTAGTCTTTGAATGTGAATTTCATCCAAACAGAAAGCCAATGTAAAAAGGGAAAAATAGAATTTTCTTACATTAGTTAAGATAAATCAATTACAAGACATATGTATTAACTGTATATCCATAAGAAGGTAGAAGTGTATAAAAATACACCTGTCAATAGAAACAATTATGCACAAACTTCAGAAAAAACAGACTGAATATCCATATATTTACAGTATCTGTCTGCAAACATAACCATAGCTGATGACAGAAGAAGGGGGCTGTTACTTTGAAAATTGGTCTTTAGAAAACCCTGTAACAACTTTGGCTTTTGATCAGGGTTTGAATGATGAGAGAAATATTTGGAATGTGGAAGAAATGTTCCTCTATGTTAATTCAGCCAGAGAAACTGGAAAACTTTCTTTTCAAACTTCACAGCAAGCAACTGCTTAATTGGACTTGCACCGAGTTGCAACTCCAAGCCCGAGCTCAAATGAGCCAGAGGGTGTTATATCGTTACACAGCATGATTGTTGGCACCGCTGATCTCCTAACCTCCTCTCAGACACATGCAGCCCCAGTTATGATTCTTCAAGGGAGTTGTCAGTGCTGAGTCATGCTTGCAATGGCTCTTGCAACATGGCAACAATATTAATTAGCTGTATCAAAATAGGCAGCAATATCTATTTCTGCCATTGGTTGCATGTTTGATTTTGCTAACCCTGAGGGGTTGGAGCTGGCTTTGGCAACATCAGAAGATCTGGGAGCCAATTTCCAACCCCTGCCGCTGCATACATGCACAACCTTGAAATCACCACTGCTTAACTGCTGCCAGATTTTGTCTTCTGGCCCTCTCCCTTTGTTCAGCCAGACTCTGGACTGGGCCACCTTCCACCATGTAAAGAAGTTCTTTAACTTAGAACAAAAAGATTTTCAAAGCTCAAGTTGCCGCTTTATATTATCTTAGACAATTCAAATAGTATTACTTGCTGCCTTATACCAGACTTTGTCCACCTAGCTCAATACTGGAGATACTGACTGGCAGAAGTTCTCCAAGGTTTCAGACAGGATTTTTTCTTAGCCCTACCTGGAGATGCCGGGAATTGAATATGGGACTTTTTGCATGCAAAGGCAGATACTGTAGCACTGGGTTGTTCTCTCTCCTCTTGAAGCAAAGAGACCAGGGCAAGATTTTCTCATAATTGCATCCTCTTCATGCTATGTTTCTTTTCTTTGTGGCATGCCACAAAGCCCTCTGCAGGGAGGCAGGCAAAGAGCACCTTGCAGATTGAAACATGGATATGAGCAAAAGAAAGGCCAAGAGAAAGGAGGAAAGGTTGGAATGTCTCAGAGGGCAGAGAAAGGGCGCAAGAGCAGCTTCAGAAAAGCTCATATCTTGGCCCCTCCAGCATCCTCCCTTCTCTGCCCCTTTTACTCCTCTCCATTGGCACTTTCTGAATACCAGAGAGCAGCCTGCAGGGGTTTTCCTGCACCAACTGAAACAGGGAGGAGGGTTATAGCTCCTGTTCCCTTCTTCTGGGACGGAGCACTGTCTGTGACCTTGAAGCTGGGAATCTAAACTAGCCAGTGGCTTCTCAGATAATGTTCAGGCGCCATAGGTTTGCTTAAGCTAAAACATGTTGCTACCCTCTTCCCCACTCGTCTGTTCAGCCTCTGGTCCTGTGTACCACTGGAATGCATTCCACAAAAACGTCTCCAGAAAAGAATCTGGCCCTTGGGCTGAAATTGATTCTGTACCTGTGACATAGAGGAGGATTCACTCCTCCTCTCCAGTGTCCATCACACACATTAATTTGTACACTACATGTCTCACAGAGCTAGGATGCAGGGGCAAGATGGGCTCTGTGTTGCTAGCAGAGAACCAGAAGTAGGCAAAAGATCCGGTCAAATGTATACAAGAGATGAGGGGGTGTGAGATGATAAGAGAGGGAAAATTTGATTGGATTGTTTTTGTAACCAGATAGGTTCCCAGATTGTATATTGAGACGTGCTAGCTTGTATATATGTAATTGTAATTCCTATATTTGACACTGGCATATAGACTTTTATAATAGTTAAGTTCTTGTAATCTTCTAAGGGCACTTAACAATAGGAATTAACCCTGCACAAATCCTGTGGAAATGAATGCAAACATAATGTTTGCCAAATCCTTTGTTTTCCATTGCTGCCTTCCTGCTAGTTCTGTATTTTAATTAGGGCTAAAATGACAGGTTCAGATGTAATGAGAAGTTAACTTAATTAAGGGCATGTTTGGACCTGTGGAGGTCTTGCATGATATGTAATTATTTCAAATGATTATTGTAGTAACTGGGACAGAGGGGCTTTTCTATCAAGAGAACACAGAACAGTACTTACAAGTTTTTTAAAAAAAACCATTCCCTAACTTTTAAACTCCATACAGAATGTACAAAATTTACTACATGGTCTGTTTATTACTCCTGCTAGAAGATTAGTTGATCTAAGAAAAAATATTAATCCCCTGCCTGGCCTCTGCCTCTCCTGAGCTCTATTCAAGCATTCCCAAAATGGTTAAAGTAAATGTGTTTGGAAAGGCCCTGCCCTCTGCTCATGTGTTTCCATTGCCCTCCACTTGTGGAAGGCAACTTTCTGAGGAGAAGACTGCCCTATATCCAAAGGGCCACTGTACAAGAGCAAACACCAGAAGGTTCTTCCCTTTGAAAAGCTGCCTTCCTTGCAGTGCAGGGGGATGAAAATGCATGAGGAACACCGTCCTTCTCCTCACATACTTGCTTCAATCACTTTGAAGGAAAGCCACCTCCTAAAGAGGGCTTTTGTTGAACAGTAATCTGGGTTTTTTGCAAGTCATATCATCAGCCCAAGATTTGAGAATCTGACACACCTGTCTAAAAACAGCATGCTATTATCAGAATCTCCCCTTGCTGTAAGATTTGATTCAATTTTTCCATGTCATCCATGGCTGATCAAGCGTTTCCGGATGCATTTCTAAGGGTCAGGAACTGTGAAGCGAGGCTGATGTGGTGACATTCTGCATATGCCAAAGAGTCACTGAAGTGCATTCATGAATACTGTATGATATTATATATGTGTGTGTGTGTTCACTGATACAAATTTTAAAAACTCAAACCTGAAATGCCTTTTCTTCAAATGCTGACTGAATGTTGGGGCTTGGCTTCCTTTTATAGTCTGCAACTACACAGCCTTCTCTTTTTACTTGTAAACTGTTTAGTATATGATTCATACTAAATATTTATTTCATTTGTATACCGCCCAATGGCTGAGGCTTTCTGGGCGGTTAACAAAAATGAAAGTAACTTGGGGAATGCAACAATTTGTGTATTTTTTGTTTATGATAACATTTATATCCCCCTTTTCCTCTTGCAAGGAACCCAAGGGAACCCAAGTGCTGCCACCTCCTCTCCCAACTCTCAAGTAAGGCTAAGAGGCAGTGACTGGCACAAAGTCTCCCAGTGAGCTTCATGGCCAAGTGAGAACTAGAACATGAATCTCGCAGGTCCCCAGACCAGCACTGTAACTTCTTCACCATACTGGCATTTGCAGGGGGTGGGGGTGGGGGTTGAAGGTTTTATTGTGAAGTGCAATTAGTCCAAATATAGGTATTTCCAGTGTTACCATGTAACTTAGCTTTTATACCTCCCTACACATCCTTATTTTAGAAGGAGGGTTTGCCTTGAAACATTCCTCTGTGTTTTAAAGAGAGCATGGTGGCATGAGGGAGGGAAGTGCTGCAACTCTGTCCCCTCCACTCTGGTCTTTCTGTGTAGATGGGGCAAGTCTGAAGCAGGGGTGGTGAATCTCTTTTAGCCTGAGGCAGAGTTCCATTTTGGAGATACTTCCAAGGGGCCCTGAAGGTAAACAAGGCAAAGGGGTGGTGCTGGAACAAGAAAAACTCTAGCATATTTTAGCTTAAAGCTTTTTCTGCCAGTAACAGCAATTTCCAGATGGTTGGGGTAGGGAAGGGGCATGTGGCCACCTGCAGTTCTACACCCTTGGTATGAATGGAAAAGCTGCAATGATCTTCCATGAAATGCAGTTGTCCTGCACAGCCAGGAATTGAGAGCACATAGAGCATGGCTGAAAGCAAGCTTCAGCCTCTTCTCAAGCCTTCCCTGTCAACAACAGGGATACCAGGGTGGAGGACATGGAGCTGGAGATGTCTCCACTCCATGCTTTGTATTTCCAAACACTTGAAATACAGAGTCATCAAGAAGTATGGTATTTCTTTTAACTTCTTCCCGTATTACAAGAAAGGTAGTATATGCCAGGTTTTTGACTTTGGACAGCAGAGCTCTGTCCTTCCCACCCAGTTTCAGAATTGTTTTCCCAAGTAATGGGGTGGTGCTGTTTGGAAAAACATAAGCCAAAGCCCTTCCTGGATGTGTAAAACTAGTTGCATGACTTGGTTTGGCATAGCAGGAACAGAGGAAAGTCTCTTCCCCCCTCATTCCCATTACTGAACTGATTTGGTTCTTGGAAGGATTTCCCTTATCACTGATAACTTAATCATTATAAACTGAAAACAATAAAGGCTGTAAACCCATGCATGTTTACCTGAAATTTTACTCCACTAAATTCAACAAAATCTGCTTCAGAGAAGAAACATTTAGGATGTAATGTGAAATATGCTACTCTTTTTCTTTCAGAAATCTAACATATGGGAAACTGGCATCTCCTCTCACCTGGCCCCTACTACACATTATCCCTTTTCCCCATTTTAGCCTTTTTTAACTAATTGATGCATGCAAATTTCCAGGTGATTTCCACCTGAGTACAAGGCTAGGGTAAGTTAACCAGATTGGTGAGGGATCTGGAAAAAATGCCCTGTAAGGGATGGTTGAAAGCACAAGTATGTTTGCTTTGAAGAAAAGAATAAAAGAATTCTGTCCTGTGTGGTGCTACCTTTGTGTCTTCCACAAACCTCTCCATGCCCTCATCCAAGTCATTTATTAATTTCAGATCACAAGATCCCACTTTGCCATTCCTTTTCCAAGCCAAGAAGCCTCCAAATAACCAAGCTGGTGTTCCAAGCCAGGCTTGCAAGTGAACTCAAGCTTGGCTTGGAACCATAAAAATGTAACATTAATATTCAGCAGAATGAAGGAATTAAAGATGTATGGACTATACCATTAGCAATATGGTATTAAGAGTCTAAGCACCATCCAGCCTTCCTGCAGTTTTGTTCCCTGGGGCAGCCTTATGTATTTTCACTTCTAGGAAGCCTAGTCAGTGGTGAGACATCATGGGAGCAGGCCAAAACCTCTGGAGGACCACAAGTCCTCTGGAGGACCACCTCTGGAGGATACCTAAAGAAGGTGTCTCTGGATCCAGAGATGGCCGCCAATTACAGACTGGTGACCAACATCCCGTTTTTGGGCAAGATGTTGTAATGGGTGGTGGTGGGACAACTCCGAGTACTCTTGGATGAAACTGATTATCTGGACCCGTTTCAGACCTGGTTACGGGACTGAATCTGCCTTGGTTGCCCTGTATGATGACCTGTGTAGGAAGAGGGACAGGGGAAATGCATCCCTGTTGGTTCTCCTGGACCTCTCAGTGGCTTTCGATACCATCGACCATGGTATCCTTCTGGATAGGCTAGCAGGACTGAATAGGAGGCACTGCTTGGCAGTGGTTCTGCTCCTACCTTGACAGCCAATTCCAGAAGGTGGTGCTGGGGGACTTAGCTCTGCCATGGAGTACCGCAGGGCTCCATTTTGTCCCCCTTGCTATTTAACATCTACATGAAACCACTGGGAGAGGTCATCAGGAGGGTTCAGCTACAGAGTCATCAGTATGCTGATGGCACCCAGCTCTACCTCTCTTTTTCAACTAATCCAGATGAGGCAGTGGCTGTCCTGAACCGGTGCCTGACCGAAGTAATGGGTTGAATGAGGGCCAAAAAAACTGAAGCTCAATCCAGATAAGACAGAGGTCCTGTTGGTTGGTGATTCGAGCTTCCGGGTAAGTGACTTGGGCCCTGCCCTGGACGGGGTTGCACTCCCTCTATAGGACAGGGTCCGCAGCTTAGGAGTGCTCCTAGACCCAGAGCTGTCCTTGGAAGCCCAGGTGATGGTGGTGGTGAGGAGTGCCTTCCTTCAGCTTCACCTAATCCATCAGCTGCATACTTACCTGGAAGAGAACTGCCTAGCAACAGTGACACAGACATTGGTTACTTCCCGCTTGGATTATTGTAATGTGCTCTACGTGGGGCTGCCCTTGAAGACAGTCCAGATACTTCAGATGGTGCAAAATAGAGTAGCCAGGTTGCTGACGAGGACTGGGCAGTATTCTCATATAACCCCAGTCCTCTACCAGCTTCACTGGCTTCCCATTGAAGTCCGGGCTCAATTCAAGGTGCTGGTTATTACCTATAAAGCCCTAAATGGCTTGGGACCTAAAGGAACGCCTTTTTCCCTACATGTCCTCCCGCCCCCTAAGATCGGCAGCAGAGGCTCTCCTCCGAGAACCCTCTTTGAAAGAGGTCAGGAGACAGAGTACTCGAAGGAGGGCCTTCTCTGCGGTGGCACCCCGACTATGGAGTGTGCTCTGTAGAGAGGTCCACCTAGCACCATCGTTATATGTTTTTTGGTGCCAGGTCAAGACCTTTTTTTTTGGCCAGTATTTTAACATATAGTAATTTTAATAGTGCAAGACGTATTTAATTTATTTTAAATAATGCTCAGTGTGGAATAGTTAACTTATTTTATTGAAGATTGAAATAATGTTGTAAGCCATCCAGAGACAATAGTAATAGACGGCTTACAAATTGTTTTAAATAAATAAATAAATAAATAAATGAGTTGCACTTCCCCCCTCCCCAGTCTTAGAGCAATGCCATGTAGAGTTTTCCCCCTACTATCCTGTGATGCTTGCAGTTTTAGTTAGGGAAGGCATGAATTAGCAAGTATTGGGTAATTTGCCAAGAAAGCATCAGGCAATGGAGATGGAGGATCAAACTAAGATCATTGATTGATTTGGCTGCTAGTTAATATCCCTTTAAGAGTTGTGCCAGCTTTATGACATAATGTACATGTTCACTCCACTGAGAAAGAAGAGCATATAAATGTGATGAATGATACAAGCTTGAGATACAGTGACTTAAACTGAAGACGTAGTTGCCTTAAACTAGGAGTACAGCACCTCAGAGGCAGGGCCAAAGTCCCCAGCCTTCTGAGGTTCCCCAGAATGGCCATATCGGGATCCACTGCCTTTCCTGCAACCCTCAATCATTTGAGATCTCCTGGATTGAACCCTAAATCCACATTGAAAATGAATATGTGTACTTTAGCCCAGGTTGGCTAGATAAAGCATGCAGATATTGCATTTTTATGGTATAGACTTCATTATATTTTGGCAAAAGATAATTGTTTTCTCGCACTTCAGTAGCAAAGTTGGGCTAGTCGCAGTTGTGGGGAAAGTATCACACTGTTCCAAGCTGTGTTGCCATAATTGTTGTCATGTTTCCCTGGACAAGAAGAAATCACATGACTAAAACCAGCTTCTCTACCTGAGGAATTCTGGCTGGGGCTGATGGGAGTTGTATCCCTGGAGGGTACTAGGGTGAGGAAAGCTGCATTAAAGAATGACTTTTGAATTTTGGCCATGGGATATATTCCAGATCTGACCTCAGGTCAGCCCCTCCAGAAGGATCTATGGATGAGGTTTGGTTAAGTCATTTTTCCTCTCTCTGACCCCTTTCCAGGTGGTAGGCTGCCAAGGATATGCCACCCTGAGTTCCACAGTTAGGATAGAAGGAACCAGCCTTCCATTGTTACCAACACAGCTTGCTTTTATAAATTTGCTTTTCAAACTCCCTGTGATATGCATTACAATATAGATACACAGAACTAGGAATAGGGATAGATTCACCTTATGAAATAAAAGGAGGGGGAACTGTGAAGGGGGAGGACTGTTCTTGTCTTCATTTTTAAAAATGTACTGCTTATTCTCCACCCAAGGCTATTACGATAGCAGCCCTAACTGTGATTACAGGCTCTGCTACTTGTGCTAGATAAACCTTCCCTAATTGAGTTTCAAAGGCTGACATAACAGCATGCAGTCAACTCAGTAAAACAAATGCTGCATCTGATGGGCAGCCACCAAGAAACAGTGGCTGCTAGCCATGTTGAGTCATTTTCATTTCTGCTTCCCTCCTCATATCAGCAGCCTAAGAAGTTCAGGAATGTGGCTGTAGCTCAGTGGCAGAGCATCTGTTTTTATGCAAAAGACCCTGGGTTCAAGATCCACTCCGCCCAGGGCTAGGGAAAGATCTCTTTATTTGTAGGAAGTCCCAGTTTCAGTCACCAGGTTGACATTGTAAAAGATCCTGGCCAATAATCCATTTAGTGATCACTGGGTTAGATGGACCAAGGTAAGACAACTTCATATGAGTTGGTACAGCAGAAGAAACTATTTGCTGCTGCATGGTGAGAAAGCACAGCTTAAGATATTAGCTTGGGAAGTGGAGAACATGCTGTTGGGTATTCCTTGGTCACCTCCTGCACTAAGTGCTGGGTGAATGGAACTCCTTGGTTCATAAATGTTTTATTTTGTAGGACTCAACTGAGTGTGTGTATTGTTGTTTTGCATTATCTTTTACAGCTCCCACCCCTCCTGTTTGCCCAACTGGAGAACCCTGGTGGCCAGGCCCGGTTATAATTATTGCAGCATGCTGCACCACACCAGTGTTCCTCTTTCTAGTTTTCATCATTTGCTACAAAGCCATAAAAAGGTAAGACTATGTGAGTGTATTCATGCTCGGAGCAGCGGGATAAGCTGTTTTGTAGATATCAGGCTGTTAACAGATCCTACAAATCCCTGAGAAGGAAGACGGTTAATGTTTCTCAACCAGTGCCTTTGTTGCCTTGATTCCAGGATCTCCTATTCCTATTCACTTCTTTTTTCCTTCCTTTCTGACCCATAAGACTATTAGCTCATCCTCCTTGTATGACCCAATTCCTTCCCTGGGAGACTTTTGTCCATGGACTTGCCAGGTCAACCATGACTTCCTCCATGTATTGTCCTAACCAGGGTCACAGTGACACCAGAAGCCTTAGAGCATGTGGGAAGAGCCTAAAGTTAGGCTTCTCCCCAACTCCAGCTTCAGTCCTCCAGAAGCCAAGCTAATGCTGGTACTGGGGAGAGAGCTTCAGCTCCTTCCCAGGGCTTCTCACATTACACTGTGTTGCAGTGGCACCCATGCTCTGGTGGTAGTATAGGAAGCAGGCCTTAAAACTTGCTCATTATGAGCAAGTCACCCAGAGAGCTTTGCATAGTGGACACTACAGAAACGTAATAAATAAAGCCAGAATTCTTAGCAATTTGGCTTGCCATTTTCTGCAGATATAGCCACTGTGCATATGTGCAACTTGCAGCTGCATTCACTTCTTTCCTTTCATTTGTATCTTCCCCACCCACTGTCTGCGATAGTGTTGCAATATTGTGATAAAACATATTTAGAGTTATATCAAAAATATTTTGTGGGTGTTTACCAATGCACAGAAGTGTAGATGTGCATCCATAAAATGGTGTAGAAAAAGCATCCTAATCCTAGGGTAAAATCCTAGTCAGGGTAAAATCTTTTTCTTTCTCTCTTTCCCTTTCTCTTCATTAGCTACTTTAAAAGCCATTAAATTTATTGTGCAATAGTATCTCAGTTTCATCCAACAACATGGGGTATATCTTTCCTTGCATACATTTTTATTGAAAACTTTATACAGAAATGCTGCATTACTGCAGATGCACAAATGTCCCCTCTGTTTATTCATGGCCCTTAAAATGGCACAAATTTCCCTTTACCACCAATTAAATTTGCATATATTTCTGCATAATGTTAGAAATGTCAGGGAATTGAAATAACCTTGCAGTGATTCTAAAAGGAGTGATGAAAAAAGGAGAGTTAGTATCTCCCCTTTATGGAGTAGCTGCAGACTGAGAAAGTTTTGAAGAGGAGTGTACGGAAAACTGTCAATTCAGCACTAAAATTGTGAGAATTATGTTACTGAGGGGACATATTTTGTCTCAACCACCATTGTGGTGCGCCTTCTTATGCCACCTTTTTTCCTTCATTTAACAGTGCTTTTCAATGGACAATTTGGCAATTGGTCCTTGACAATTTTGTGCAAATTAGCCTATGCATGGTCTCATCTTGACCATCTGTTACCTATTCCAAGTTACCACTCCCCTTGACAGCTGAAATAGAAAATAAAATTGACCAGCCAAAACTATTCATACATAAGAGTGCATTTGCTCACTTGCACAAGAACAGGGAATGAAGGCATATAAACACACGTGCACAATCCTTAAAATAAAATAGGCTTTGGAAGGAAAAAAGGGGGGTAGCAATTGGCACAGGAAGGGGGAGACACAAGAGGTTTGGCCATGAAGGTCACTGGAGTATTGCTGGAGTACTTAGTGGGAAGGAGGAAGAAAGCAGCTCACAGCAAGCCCAGTTGTCTGATACACTATAGATTGTTCAGCAAACTAACACATTCTGGTTAATTCGCTGCATGGCTTAGTGTGCTCTGTTAACATGCCCAATGGAAAATACTGAGCTTTTAAAAGTCCTATCAGATTTTGACCTAATGGCCCCAGTATATGGAATTGAGACTTTGGGTGGTAAAAGATTCAATTCATGTCAGTTTCTTGGTTTTGTAAATAAATGTTTTTTAAAGTGCAAATTAATTTTTATGATATTTTTCTCAGAATTGTCTATTTTTCCACCTAAGGACTACACATCCTTTTTGGAAAGTTAACTGCAATTGTTCAGGAAGCCAAAAGTTGAGTAGCTCTAGGGATCATTAGTCTGGAAGTACATACCATGCAGGTCTGAAGTACAAAGACTGTCAACAGCACAAGAAAATGCAGTTAGTCCCACACTCATCTGGAGAATGTTGTTTGGGACAGCATACAGGAATCCTAAGGAAATGCTGGAAATTGTCTCAGGAAAGAGAGAAACAACACCAGCCATAATCTGCATGGCTGGAACACAAATAAGGGTTTGGAATGCAGATCATCAGTGTAAGCCACCCTTGAGCAGATATTGTGAATCAGCCTCCAGAGAGGCTGTTTCCAGGAGGCTTTTGCACATCTTCCTTTCATATTAGTGAAGCTTTTGTAAGAGAATTTCCTGGTATATTGTGCTTTCTACATAAGGTGAACAGGATAGACACTTGGAGATTCAGGACATTTTTTGCTTGAGGTTGCATAGACTTACACACTTAATTTGAGATGGATATCTGTAAATGAGAAGCTCACTGAATAAAATCAGGTTGGGGCTTGTTTTTTGTTCTTTTTTTTCCTAGAGTAAGAAGAGCATTTCACTGTTCTAAATCCTTTCAATAAATGTTCTGCTAAGCGACTACCTTGAGGCTATTGGTAACAGCCTGCAATTGTTTCTGTGATCTTTTTAATCGCATTTATTGATAAAAATTCAAGAGAGTAAGATAAAATGCACAGCCAGTCACCTCATTTTGTTGAACAGCTTTGCTTTTGAATGGTATGGGAAGCTCCAGCACAGTTTTGTTTTGTATTTTTTTAAAGAGAGATTAGGCAGGGAGGATGCAAAAAAAAAAAAACAAGATTTCTGAATTTCTAAGATGCAACCCACATTTTCTTTTTCCTGATCTACACATGCAGAAGGTTGAAGTGATAGTGGAATGATAGTTGAGACAGAAGAAACTCCACCAATTCAGCCTGCAAATGGGGAATTGCATTTTGAATGCTTCTCTGTGTTAAAAATCTGGTTTAAAATTATGGTGTGAAAAACATGGAAAGAAAGAAGAATACTGGACAAGAATTTTTCTGCTTTCCTATTTCCAGGAATTATTTCTTCATTTAAAAGAATTTGGTAGATCATTCAAAACAGTTAATCTTCTACCTGCACATCACATAGATAGTTCTACCATGTAATTCTGCTGCATGCATAGACCACAACTTAATTCTGCCCAGCTTTAGAGGAGCAATGTCTATGTTTATATCTCATACTCCATGCTGCTTCATTTGGACTTGACTCAGTTCCCTGGATGTCCAGGTCCCTTCCTCTCATTGTGGTGCATACATATATGCTTACAAGGCTAGGTATTGTGCCAGGACATGAGCCAGGACTGGGAGGCCAGGGTGTACCTCCTGTATACCCTTCTAGCCCTCCCCCTTCTTCTTTGTTCCAAGTTCATCTTTGTTGATAGAGCAGAGAGGGCTGGACAGAAATATTGGAGGCATCTCCCAGGCCAAGGACCTTACCTGCCCATGTATATGTGCAGTGGCCAGTAAAGGGGAAAATAGGACTCTGTGCATACTGCCTCTGCTCCTGCATGGGACTGGATTGAGCCCTGATGTCATGTTTCTACCCCTAAAGGCAGCCTAAACCTAGTTTTAAATAAGCAAAATAAAAAAATTATGATAGCTAATTATTGTATATTGGATTAATGGAAAGTGTTAGCGTGGCTGTGGTTAAAAAAAACCCCTTAAGGTCTTTGTGGCTGAAAGTAGGATGAATGCCAAAATTAAAATAGGTTCTTATGAGTAACTAAGTTTGAGCCTATTTCAGGGCAACACAGCTGCCCACCCCCAAAACAGATGCTTCACACATTACTAATAGGATAATCGCATGGAATGCTATCTGAGGACTTGGAATGAACTGGATTCCAGAAATCAGTATACTCTAGCCATGAATGATCCAAGACCCCAGTCCTCCTTTGGGAGTTGGACAACTGAGGTGCCACAACTGTGTGTTCTGTGAAGAAAAGGGGACACTGCAGACCTTCTCATAAGCCTCTTCAGTCTTTGAATACAAAAAAGCACATTTTAGAGCTATTTGCTTAATCCTATGTGAGGATTAAACCACTAAACCATTTTGGTGTTATAACACTGGGGGTCTTTTTGAGGCCCCAAATGTGGTGTATAAATGACTAAATAAATAAATTTCATTTTAGGATGGAATTCTGCACTGTCCTAATTATATTTTTAGCCTATATAGAGAGACTGTTGAGCTGGATGGTTGTAACGGTTTTATATTCCTTCTTTTGACTACAAGTACCCCAAGGTGGATTACAATAAAAGAAAAGAAAATCTAATATAGTCCAATCATAATAATATCACTAAACACAGAAAAATAGACTAGCATTAAACAAATAGTAGCAGCAAAGAATAAAATGAGAATGGTATTTGCTCATGATCACCCACCTCACCAGCTGCTAATTTACTGTAGCATCAACAAACTTTTATTTAATATGAGTTTGCCTTCTCATTCTCTTCCATTTTTGTTTGAATACGTGAACCTTTTTAGGTTTGGCTATTGGGCAGTACAAATATAAAATGGTTAATAATAATAAACAAAAAGGTCATTTTTATTTATATTTTGTATTTATTCTCTGTAAGAATCAATTTATTCAGGTTTTACTTGATGATTTTACTTATAAACATGGAATATTTGCTGTTTAAATACAGACTGATATGAAGAGTGGGTGGGAAGACCTAAAGGGAAGGAATGGAGGCAGGAGCAGAGGTAGGAGATTATATTGGAATATGGAAAAAAATAAATAAATTCAAGTGAGGGCAAATCTAAAGAATTCCTTGAGAGGAATTGATTGTTGGATTCAGAGCAACAGACTAAGCTCATATTCTAAACACTGCTGTCCTAGCCAGTACAGTGAAATCAGTTAGAACAGCAGGAGATCTCATTTTCTCTAAGGGCACAATCCAGTGTCCCTCATCTTCATCGCACATAAGCCTCTCACCCCAGAGGCTTATGTGCATCCTGTGCATGGAACAAGGCATGACAGTGAAAGGACCTTGATGCTGAAACACCAAATAATCCAGTGGCTTCCCAGATGAAGTCTGGAGGCCATAGGATTGCTCCTTTAATCTGCTTTCTGAATCAAAACAATATATAAATACTTAGACCAAGATGAAAAGATTTAGGAAAGAAAACAAGCTATCTGGAAAGGGCTTAAGAACTGTAGTTAAAACAGCATATGAGATGAGAGGATGGGGGAATGTTTTATGTAATTCTTTATCTCTTAATTTTGGTTGCTCTGTAGAATTTTATTGTGATAAGATGCTTATATAAAAGCAAAAAGAACACAAACCCATATCTTGTTATGTAAAGTCAAGAGACAGTAGCTGTCACCAGAAATTTAAAAAACGGATAGCAGGTCTGTGGCTTCCAAACTTTGTTCCTTTTAATCTAACCTGCAAGTTACTAGGCAAAGGTGAAAGAGCTTATTATGAATCAAGAGGATCAGAATCACACTACCAAGGAAGACATTTTCAGCAATTCCTTTCAACTGAAGAAGCAACTATAACCTAATTATTGCAAGTATTCTCTCAATAGTTAAATCAGAGGTTGCTGACAAATGTCTCTGTTGCTGAGTCAGCAGGAGAATATGGGCATTCATGGTAAGCAACAATACCATGCACAGACAGCAGTAGCATAGAGATCAGATTGAAACATGGTTTACAGCTGGGGATAGGGGAGGAATTCCTAGTGTGAGAAATCTGTTTTGGAGGTGTGAATCCATCTGATTCCCTGGATTTACAGTAGCTCCCTGCAGTCCAGCCTGCTTTTTTGTGGCCATGAATGTGATGTCCTGGCAAGCATACTATGCATACGCGTGAACACGCACCATGAATTGAGTCTGTGCGAACACTGTGCAAGTGATGTCTCCCTTCCACACACATGTCTTGCAGCCTTTGTGCTGCACCTGACACAGAAGGAGGTTGTCAGCAGGACTTCTGTAAGCATTTGCTGTCTTTCTGTCATGTCAGCTTGCTTTCTAAGATGGGACCAAGCATGAGAGAAAATCTGCAAACTGAAGAGGGATGGGTTCCAGGGAGCTTTGTCATAACACTACTTAGAACGGAACATTCCTATGAAGGTACCTTATCCTGAGTCAGCACAGGACTCCCCCTAGGTCAATAGGAACAGAAATAGCTTTCTTACACTGTGAAATAATTAGTCTGTCTAGCATTGTTTATGAGGTGGGTGCGGAGGGGAGGGGGACTTGCGTCCCTTCAGATATTTTGACTTACAGATCCCATTAGCCCTAGCCAGCATAGCTATTGATGAGGGATAATTGGAGTTGTAGACAAAAGGATCTAAAAGTGCACACCGTCTCCATCCCTAGTCTGCACTAACTGACAGTGTCTATCTGGTGTTCAAAGAGGTGTGGCTCTCAGCCTTGTCTGGAGATGCAAAGCGCGTGTTCTTCCACAGAGCCACAAGGCTTTTTTTTTTTTTTTTTTTTTTTTTTTTTGCAGAGCAGATTATTACCCTTGGGAGGCAGCCTTTAGGTTTTTCATCCTATCCAAGGGCTTCAAACCACCTTCTCTTTCTCTATCTATCTGGATTATTATAGATTTTACCAGGTTAGCAGTCTCAACAAATCTAGGCACTGTAGTGTAGTGATCCATCAATGGCAATTGGGTTATTTCAACATCTCTCCCAAAGATCTCTTTATTAGCCCCTGCCCCCTTGCCAAAAAAAAAAAAAAGTCAAGGGTGGCCTTCAAGAATGCATAAAGTCAATCTCAGAAAGATTTGGAAGGCTGCAGAAAAGTTCTCTATATTTAGAGGTGATTCAGTGAATTATTTTATGCAAGTGGAGCTTGCAACAAGACTTCACATTAAAATAATACATTTTCCTCTTTTAGAAAAAATGGCATTCCTATTCCTTGGACACTTAATTTTTATCAGTAGAAGTCAAAAGAGTTCAGAAGGACTTTGTTTCCTGATGTATGTGCTTATTTCTGTGAATCTGAGCTGTCTCATAAACAGTGAAGGGTTGTTTGAGGTCAAGGCACAGAAAGATCAGTTGAAAGTAAAAGAATCTTTAAACCCATTTGGTGGGTTGGTGTAAACAGTTATGAACCTCATTCATGCACAACATTAACTTGTAGTATGGGTTGCCAAATAATAAACCATGGTTGGTTAACTATTAACAACTCATGGGTTATACATTCAGTGTTGTTTAAAGCATGGATTGCTGTAATATGTAAACCCAAAAGTGTGAGTAGTTCATGGGCTGTTTCTAGGTGAGGAAGAAGAGGAACGAGAGTGGTCCAGCAGCTGTAAAAATATTGTCTGGTGGAGGAAAACTGTCCTCCCTAATCTCCCTCCCCAAACCTAGGTCTGGCTAGGACACGTCCAGTCTGGATTGAATCATCCCTAAGGGATGAAGATACAAATGTGTCCAGTCACCAAATGTAGAAGAAATAGGCCATGAGCATATATTGAAACATTGATAGCCAAAGAAGTGTAAGTTCCTTAGCAGAAGATACACATGCAGAGACATTAGATTCCAGTGTTATACAAGACAGTGTAAGAGCAAAGGTACATAGGAAGTTTAGAAAAATTAGTTACAGCTAGGTCCCTCTGGAGAAGACAATAATGCTAAGGAAGATTTATGGGGAAAGTACATTCAGCTGCAGACCACCAAATATGATATGGATAGATTTTGTAAAGGGAGCCACAGCCTCAAGTTTACTAAAGATGGGCAGAGCCCTCAAAGACAGGACATTTTGAAGAGCACTCCTTCATAGGTTCACCATATGTTGGACACAATTTAATGGCATGTAGCTACAACTGCCTTGGCAGATGCTTCTGTTTAGGTGAAAAAAGTGCCTCTTGTTTGTTATCTGACCATGAAAGAGATGGACCACACCAGCAAATTGTTTTATATATAAAAAGACTCTTTACTGTAGGTACATGCTAACTATCTAGAGTGAGCCCATCTCCATTCAGGACCAGTGGCCACAGTCGTCATGCACAGCAAATTTATATGTTTAGCTTTTGGTAATGATTAGTATTTGAATTGTGGTGCTGGAGGAGACTCCTGCGAGTCCCCTGGACTGCAAGGCGATCAAACCAGTCAGTCTTAGAGGAGATCAACCCTGACTGCTCTTTAGAAGGCCAGATAGTGAAGATGAAACTCAAATACTTTTGCCACCTAATGAGAAGGAAGGACTCCCTGGAGAAGAGCCTAATGCTGGGAACAATAGATGGCAAAAGAAGAAGGGGACGGCAGAGGATGACTTGGCTAGATGGAGTCACTGAAGCAGTTGATGTGAGCTTGAGTGGACTCTGGGGGATAGTGGAAGACAGGAAGGCCTGGAGAAATGTTATCCATGGGGTCACAATGGGTCGGACACAACTTCGCAACTAACAACAGCAATGATTAGTAACAGAAAATGTCATAGCAGGAAACATTCAGTTAGTTTCATACATGGTTATCTTGACCTACACATCTGGTGTCAAAACATTTGCCTCTGAACTTACCTGTACAAATTCTGCTCTTCTTGGCAGAGGCTTACTTTATATTTCCAACCCTCTTGTGTCTCCCTAATAGAACGCTAAGTAACTGACTCTTGCCATTTGGTCACCAGGAAAAAATATATATTCTTCACATCTCATGTCTGTCTTTTAATAACTTGACTTGATGCCTTATGTTGGGAGGACTGAATCTTAAATAAGAAGTGGTTTCTATTAAAATATCTTCTAAATTGTATTCTCTTGGTTTTAGGACTCATGAAAATTAATGCATGTGAGTGATGGAGAGGTTATGGATGCTGAAATCCCATTTCATACCTTTGCTGGACACCATAAATTTTAATTGATCTAGAGCTTGAATGCTCCATTGATTTTAAACCAATTTGTGCAAACAGTTCAATTACTGGTTTACTACTTAGCAAAATAACTTTATGTAGAAAATTGCATAGCAGACGGATGAAATGCATTTTAAAGAGCAATCCAGCCATGGAGTGAGTATTATAGATTTCAAGAGCTCTTAACACCCAGCCATATTAATTGTAGAGGAATTGCTACTTAAAAAAGTACTGGAGTGGGCTGAAAAATGAAGCAAAAATTGTAATGATGAAAAGAATGAATGCAAGAGGTAAAAAAGAAAGTAAGATAGGAGAAAAAATGAGTTTCATTTTGTATCCATATTTTTAAATGGCTAATGCAGACTTTCCCATGAATATCTGCTTTGTTTAACATACATGTTTTAGATAAATAGGGAAAAAGATAAACTTTTAAAAAATATCTATACTTCTCAAATATCGAAATATTGTAATAGATGCATGGTGGGGAATTTTTTTAAAATGTCTGATCTGTACTTTTACAGTATAATTAATTAGCCGTGGAACCTTAAAGATACAATGCTTCATGACAAGGACTGCATACACTGAGCATGTGTTATAATTTGCCTCCTCCAGTACTGTTCTGACTCTATAAAAGCTGAAACTACAACTAACATTAACAGGCTATAGTTTTTGCTATGAAAGGCTTCCAAGGTTTTGTGATGACAGACATTCTTTTGAGTGTATTATAGCCAATCTTTATTAATTGCCACCTAATTGCTTAAGACAAACCTTTCAACCTGTTTCCTCTGAAGCCTACCATATTTCCACTGGTAGTCTGCTCAGCAGTAAGTAACATTAAGCTCAATACAGTTTACATCCAGAAAAGTAGGTACAAAACTGCTACTTTTCTGGATTTCATTTATTCCACATGTATACCTTCTTGTAACTGGAATTTGAAACAATGTTTGATGTGCAGTTTGTGTTCCTTGGTTGTGACACTTTCTTGGTTAGGATTGAGTATGGGTAACACTGATGTAGACATCAGTCCACACCATGGGTAAAGTAAACTGTAGCAGGCAGGAAGGAGTTTGCATAAAATAGACAGAAGGTGAAGGATCCTGACCATGGTTAGCAGGTCAGCAACAGCTTGTCTGCAAAGACCTTGGATTTGTTTATAGCAGGGGTCCTCAACCTTTTTAAACGGGACCCGTCCACTGTCCCTCAGACTGTTGCAGGACCGGACTGTAGTTTGAAAAAAATATGAACAAATTCCTATGCACACTGCACATTAAAAATTAAATTGAATCATTAATTTAAAACTGTTTGCTCCGATCCATCAGGCTGCAACAGAAGCCCAAGATGAGGTGGGGAAGAACATGTCCATATTCAAGGGACATAGCTACAACACAACCAAGGCACTAAATATAGTATGTTGCATAATGCAGCTGATGACTGCAACTGGCATTTACAAAGAATGAAGCAAAAATACTAAGGATAAATACTGTTGATGCCACTCTTAGTATTTGAAGTAGGCCAGCCCCGAACAATTCCCACAATACACAATGGCTGTATTTGGATGCAGAGCTAATGATTACCATATTTTAAGTGCAACCTTGCCAAAGCTGGTACTGTCCAGATGAGTTGGACTACAACTACCATTGGCCATGCTGGTTGGGCATAATGGAAATTATATCTCTTGCCACTTCCCTGGTTCCAAGCGAACAGGATGCCAGAGAGGTGAGTGCGGGGCAGCTCCCCCGGCCGGGAGAGGGCTGTGAGGAGGGAGGTAAGGGCTTCTTTCTGAGGTGAGGGACAGGGCCATGGCTGGCCGAGCGGGGTGCCTCCTGCCTCTCCCTGCCGCGGGGGGGAAGAAACATGACAGCCACTCGACGGCAGTGCCTTGCCCATAGAAGGCTGCAGCTCCCACGCCTCCACCGCAGTCTTCTCTGGGCAAACCACAGCTGCCTCGCTGAGCCTGAGAGTGGTGGCGGTGGCTTGCCCATAGAAGGCCACAGCTCCCGTGCCCGGGGACGTGGCTCACATACTTAAAAATAGATTTGAAAAGTTAAATTTTTCTTACTTTCAGTCCTCTCTCTCTCTCTCTCTCTCCCCCCCCCCCACCCTCCTCTCTTCTGTTTCCCACTCTGTATTCCCGCTCTGTATATGCATGCAATAGGTGGGGGAAGAGCCGGCACACGCACAGTTGAGCTGTTACAATTTGGCACGTGCGCCGGCTCTGCTCAGTTTGAGAGAACACCTGCACCAGCTTAGAGCTTTTAGACTCACTCTGAGATCATTTTTTCTGGGCGAGTCCAAAAGCTCTGAGTTGGGCCAGATAAATGAGCATGGCAGGCCGTAGTTTGAGGACCAATGGTTTATAGTTAGGTGACTAGGAAAGTGTGATGATGTATACTTCAGCCTGCATTTTCAGACAGTTCTGAAGAACAAAGACTGATGACAGTTCAATAGTGAAGATAGTAGGAATCCTCCATAAAGACTTCTGTATATTATGCCTGGCATCACTCTAACAGAGAATGCTCAGTATGCCCATTGTACTACAACTCCTAGGATTTTGTCAGGGAAGCTATGCCAATTAAACTGGTATAAAACATGTGTTTTCCCTGCCCAACCAACCTTCCTTCTAATCATTTGGACAAGATGTTTTTAGAATGTTGTATATTACTAACAAACCTTTTATCTGTCCCCTTTCCCTCCTCTCTCCTCTCGCTCCTTTTTAAATTACTACTTCTGCTGGACCTCAACCCAGGAAACCACTGAGGAAAGAAGAGAATGGAACAAGTCAAGCTGAATATGCAATGACCTCTTCCCAAAACAACAAGGAAGTTGACACTAACAATGCAGTGGTATAATTTCTGAAACTCTCCCTTGAATGGTAAACCTTCAAAGCACAGACAGTATATGCAAGATGGGTGAAAAGCAGCAATGAGAGAAGCCCCGTGGCCAAGGTCTTCATTTCAGAAAACAGCACACACATGGAGAAGAAAAGCAAACGACTCCTCTTTGGCATGCTGATTGTCACAAATGGAGGGATAAACTTGTCAGTCAGGGTTGCTCTGAGAAAAGACTTCACAGAGGCATAGTCACTGCATGCCGCGTAATTTGAAAGTGCCCGGCCTCCTTTCTGTCTTTCTGTCTTTCTTTCTGTCTGTCTGTCAGTCTGCCTGCCTCTCTCTCTCTCCCTCTCTCTCCCTCTCTCTCCCTCTCTCTCTCTCTCTCTTTTCCCTCCCTCTTATTTTGATGGATCATTAAAAATTGTGCTCTAGTAGGATCCTCCTATGGTGAAGGTGTTTTGTCCAAGACAACAGCATACTGTAATTGGGTCTGAAAATGTAAGCTTTGCTAGCATGGCTTTGCTTTTCGTTTATCATTTACAAGTCATAGCCATTCTTTATTGTGATTGCACTGTTAAGTGGGAAAGTTTCTCTTAACCCCTCCATGCAGCCTCCCCACAAATTGCACGATCTTATGAAATACACACCTTACACCTACAGCCTGGTGACTATGCAATTTCCACGGCTGGAGAATTTTCGGGCCGAAATTAGTCACAGTACATTCCATACCAATTAGTATTGCTGATCAAAGAGAAAATTATTATAGGTAATAACATTTAAAGGTGCTTTGAATACTATACTGTTCATCCACAGTCTTATTTCCTGCCTCCCCTCTTTTTTTCATTGCCTTATAGTGTTTTTGCCCCAGGTTTAATAAGTTCCACATCTATGTTCCTCAGTTACTATTCTGCACAATTTTGCACTTATATTGAGACCACATGGATCTGTAGGCGGGATCTCTAGAGTGGCTTGGAAAGGAAAACTAGCTGCAAAGAAAAAAGAAAAGGTCCTTGAAGTCCTCCTCAGCATTCTTGCAAGCTCAGATTTCTCAAAGCTTTCCTATTGCCTGGTATTTCTTATTTCCTCTTCCAAGGGACTTCTTCTGAGAAAAGGACTCTCCACTTAAGAAAGCTGTGATAGCTCAGTCCTCTCTCTCGACAAAGGACTGCCAACTGTGCCAAATTACTTGTGATAGCTGTGTGTTGTACCACTTTGTGATAAGGACTGCAAACGACTTAAAAGCCAAATCTGCCAAACCCATTGTCACGTGATATGTCATTAGGCTCAGTCAATTTCATTTCTTAACAGGAAAAGTTTACTGTGTTTGCCCTCTCCTGGATTAAGATGTTGAAACAACACACCCATTATTTTAGCCTTTCCTTTTTGTATGCCTTCATTTGTCGCTGTTCCAAGAGCTGCAGCAGCAAAAAAAAAAAAAAAAAAAAAACAATGTGCTGTGCTCTTGATCTTGCAGTCCAGCTTGAGTGATACTGTGTCATCATGTATTTGAGCAATCCAAATGAAGCTTATTGCAAGCGCTGTCCATAGAATTCCTGCATCTTGTCCATACAGGCTGTTTGTGCAGAGATGCTCATATTCTGGCTTATTTTATCCAAAGATAGGCTGAGTAGCAGTACTGAGACTCCAAAAAGTTGTACACCGGTCCAGAGCCCCCGATCTGCATCCATGTATATCTAGAATTCCTGTGTCTGCAGACGTCCCATCATAGTGGCAGAGGAGGAATGGGATGTTCTTGACAGCAGGTAGCTGCACGGGTTGGATCACTGTCACATCCCCAACCAAGGTCATCAGATGGGGCATCAAAGTTCATTGTCAAGTGCATAATACTCAGCACATGAATGAAAGATGACGTATCTGTGATATTTGGGATCTTGTGGGTCTGGTCAATCATACCTGTTTCAGTAGAAAAAACCAGTGCAGTAACAATAGGGGCAGGTGTACACATACTGCACATATCCACCACAGATGTATGTGGGGTGTCACTCACATTATAATCATCTTCTCAAGGTCCTGCATAGAAAATAAAAGTTGGTGAATTTACTTCCACCATAAAGACACTTGTTACTACTACTAAAATATTTACCGCTTAGAAAATAAAAACCGGTTGCCTTGCTACTACAGTGCAGTAACAGCAGATGCAAATATTATTACTATGGTCTTCTGGTACTGCAGTTGCTACTATTACAATATTGTAACTGCAGGAATAAGTATTGCAAGCCCCTATGCCACATGTTTATCAGATGTGTTTGTGGTCTGCTTCTGAATATTCTGCCTAGAAAATAAAGGCTATGGAGGAGGGGAAATGTGAAAGTGCACGATACACTTTCCTGTCATTATGACATTGAATTCCTTTATTGGAAAAAAAGATCTGGCCAGTCCCTGAGTACCACCCTCCATGAAATACTTGAGGTGTTCAAATTAGGAACTTGGATTTTCTAAAAAAAAATGCATTTTATATTATCACATTCCAGGGTATGTGTAAATTATGTCTGTTCTTCAACAGGGAAAACTGAAACTGGTTACTTACCTTTGCAGATAAATCCACAGAGATATCAGTTCATTCACCTGACTGCCTGACCTTTCTTCCCCTCTCTAGGAATATAGCTGGAAAGGATTTTTACAGCCTTTCAAATGCCAAGACTTGCTGAAGGTGGGGTTAAAATAATGCTCTTCTTTGAGAATACCAATCATTGCCTTCCAAATAGTTCGAAGATGCTCTGTTCCCCACACTTTGTGGAAGGAAATGAGTCAGAGAATGGAGTTGCCAAACCTCAGTTGCTGTTTTTTGGTTTAAAGTAGCTTCAACCAAAATACTTTGAATGGAAACCATACTCAAATGTACTTTCCTTCCAACCAGGATGCTTTGTCATCTCTACACTGAGATATTCCCTTCGTGTAATTGTTTTCCCCGCATTCTTTCTGTTTTTGTGGGATTTAGGTGCAAGAATCAAAAATATATTTTAAAACAAGTGGGAAACCTGTTGGACAACAACTTCCATCATGCTTGACTATTGAGTGTGGTGGCTGGAGCTGATGGGAGTCCAACACATCTGAAGGATCAAAGATTTCCCTCCTCTGATCTGCATAAGAGAACGGTGGAGGAAGGGTGCCCACTAGCCATCCTCAGCTTGACAGGGTTGCAGTGCAGCCTTTGTTAATCAAAGGGAAATTGTTTTGCCAGTTTCCAGGGAAATGTGGAAGTACAGAGGCTCTGCCTGGGTGAAGGGGACCCTATTATTGGCCTGCTATACACCCTGCATCTGCCTATAGTGACCAAATTCTCAAAACATTTTATAGCATTTGAGTTGATGGTCTTATAACCTTCTTCCTACTTTGAAAGCCCCTTGCACAAAAGGGCATTATTTACAAAGTAATTTGTTGTTATTGCTATTATCATTCAAATATTTACAAAAAAACAGCAAGCCTCTCCATAATCATCTATATACAGATATTTTTATTTGCCTTATTCTCATTAACACAGTGTTCATTAGGAACTACTGAGAATATTCTATACATGTTAATGAGCAGCTCTGAATCATTAAAATCATACTTGAATTTTATTCTTGCTTCTCATAAAAACCATAAAGAGATCTTTGACAGTTAAAATAATGACACTTCTCCCTAAATAAGAAATAGTTTGCCAGGAACTGGGAAGGTTGTGATTCTGAATCTATAAAGGTTTCTGGTTTGTGGTAGTGTTTTTGGACACCCTGCAAAAAAATGTGTCTTGTAGTGTGTGCTTCATACAAACACAGGAGCAGCCAGGATGATGCTCCCGGTGCTAGCAATGTGAAGGGCTGAGACAGAACAGGACAGCAGGGAAGAGAATGGGAGAGAATACAAGGTACATATCCATTCTTTTCCAGAATACAATGTCTTTTAAAAATATTTTTTATTTGGGTGGGGGGGGGGGCGTTCCTGTCTGTTCGCAGATCTTCACAACTGCACCCAGCACTGATTCTGTGGATGGTTATCCTAAGGATGCTTGAGACATTAGATCTTTGCAAATTCCTATGTGACATTACCTGAACCACTCTCATGTGGATTGGAATTTCATTATTCACCAGAACTCACATTTTCTGAATGTTTTGACAAAGTTATAGGCAGTATAATCATATCAAAACAGTAACTGAAATGTCTATTTTGAGAGAAAACATATTTAAATGCATATATTTTTAATGGCTTGTTGATGTGAACTGAAATCTAGCACTAGATGTGGTTGTATTGATTCTGTTTCATACCTTAATGTAAGCCTACTACTAGGGAGTTTTCTTTTGGTGAATGAGGGTAAAACTCATTGCTGTACTCCATGTTATGCTGTTTTGAATTAAGCAGCACCAAGCTGTCTTTGCTGCTCTTCAGTCAGAGCCTTAGAAATGCAATGCATCTGAAGAACGGATGGATGAACACAATGCCCAAGGCTGAGCATTCAGAGGAATGCCATATAGCACTTGGACTGTATCGGTTAGAATGCATCCCTGCTGGCATCCCACAGGGCATAGGACGGACCAGGTCTTCCCCTCTGTTCTTGATGTTGTACCGCAGAAAGCCCATGCCTGACCTATGTTAGAACTAGAGACAGACAGGCATGGAGTGCCTTCAGCATTCCTCCAGAACAGGGGAACAAATGTGGATCAGCCTGAAAGCTTGATTCCTGAAGTAGCTGGTGTTTTGGTGTTGCTTTCCCTTCCAGCATAACTGAGAAGGAAGAATTTTACACTCCTGGCAGAAACCTAGCAAAGCTTTGGAGATGTCCAAGCACTACAGCACTGCAATAAGATTGGCCTCTTAACAGTGTCCGTGAGGGGGCTTAAATCAGAATGATCCTGTTCATACACCCATGAAAATAAATACATATGCACTTAAATATATAGGCATCTTCTCATTTGGCTACCTCCCTGACCATTACGTGCAGGAAGGAGATGATGACGACGACGATGATGATGATGATTGCAATTGCCCTGAGGACTATTCAGTCATACAATTTCCCCCACCAGCATTCTGAGATGGAACAGCCTCTCAGCATGGCACCACGTGAGACCTCTGAAGGCCTCAGTCTTCAGAGCTGTGGCACAAGCCTTCTGGAGCTGACTCCTACAGCTCTGCAGTATAACCAGGAATTTGTTGGGAGTGGTACTAATTTGTTGCAAAGCTTGGGAGAAGGGAGTCTGTGATCTGTCTAATACGTTTAATTAAATACCAATGAAATATGCAAGTCTTGACAGATGAACACATCTTCACAATGGGGGCCTATGACACTGAAGTTCAGTAATTCAGGATAGCAATTTACAGGGATTTGAGGTTTATTCTCATTTTCTAAGATTAGATGCTGAAAGGATCTGCATACTTCAGGGTGTGTAGTGAGCAAACTTTTCCAATGGGTATATCTTAGCATCCTTTTGCATACATCTAGCAGATTGTGTGCCACAATATGACCCAAAGAACGTAAGGTTTTCTCAATTTACATATTTTGTTATCAGGATAAGAGATATATGGCATAGATATACATAGAGGGCATAATCCCCCAAAGTTAAGCACTTCTGAATTCTATTTGATTTCAAGAGAGAACAAAGCACTTCTTTAACTCTCCCAGCGGGACCTAAAGGTGCTTAACTTTGGCTGGATCATATATATATGGACCTGAATTTCCATTGCCTCACACTTTGCAACTTGATTTCTCTCATGCAAAATTGGTGTAACCTGTCCTATATTGTACATGCTTTGCACAGGTATGTACGGTAAGTCATAGTCCAAGGCAATGGAGAATCGTGACTGTTATAAATATATTTTTATATATTCTTTACTACCCTCCCTGCATCTCTGCAAACAAAATATATGATTTTTAAACTGCAAAGATAGTGTGTTAAGAACTAATGCATGAATGTAAATACTCTTAAGATCTGCCTTCTTGACTGTGCACCACATGAACAGATTAAAACAACTGTTGTTCTTAGAAAATCTGTACTAGTGGTTAAATTAAAGAGGATGGCCATGATCCAAAGAGTTCCTTTAGAAATATACAGACACACGTCTCATGCATGTATCTAGGTGGCTGCTTTGGAAAGTGATATTCAGAAACCTCACCGTGTGCATGGAACTCATTGGATCATTGCCTAAATCAGTTCCAAAATTAATGTTGTCATGTTTCTAAAATAAGCCATTAATGTATATTTAGCATTTAAGAATATTGCTCAATACATACATTCTGTACCAAAAAGAAAACTTGTGTTGCATTTATAGATTGTGCAGTACCCTATTTAAAAGACACCATAACTTATTTTTATTTTAAATAAAAATGTACTTATAAAAAGTTTCCTATCTGTTTTATTGTGTGTGTAGCTAACCCTTTGGTCCCAGCCCCATACATCTTGGTACTGGGTTACCTGAAAGGTCACCTTCTTCCATACAAGTTTGCCCAGGTTTTGAGAGCTTCAGGGAGGCCCTTCTCTCAGTAGCACTGCCAGGAGAACTGCATTTGGTGCAGATGCAAGAAAGGGTACCTTGGTGCCTTTAGAACTCCCTGCAAGCAAAGATATTTTTATTCAAGCATGCATTTCTTGTTGGCTGGTCTGTAGGGTTGGATGCTGGTTTCCCTCCTCTCTTCTAGAGTTACATTTTTAATGCATTTATTTTATGATTGTTTTAAACAAGGTATAATTTTCAAGTTTTAATGTTGTAAACCACCTTGAATATCATTTCCTCGGTAGAAAAACAGGTTATCAAATAAGTAAATGTGCTTGCAACATATGACAAAGGTAAGATTCCAAAATAGGAGGAGGAAAGGATTATTATTGATGATGATGATGATGATGTTGACTCCCATAGGGGTGGAGAGAAGATGGACTGGGATCTACTGATCTCGGGATGATTGGAAATCGATCTGCAAAGGGTTGTGACTCCTGGAAGCTGAACAATAGTACATTTGGAAATTTAAAAAACCATGCATTGATATGGCTGATCTTTTGCAATTCATTTCTTTTTTAGCCTTAGTAGCCCCTCACGTATAAAATGGGGGGGGGGTGTTACTTGTCTGCCCTTGACCCAATGTTAGTGCAGAGCTGATGGTGATTTTAACATTTTGTGTAGAGCTAATATGAAGGGGCCCAAATGTGGCTTTGCCTGCATATACTGTATGGAACTTATCCTAGTTTGTGCTTCATGGAATAGAGTGTGCAACTGGCTCCATCCCCAAAGTATGATTGCATCCAGCCCCAGCCCATCGGAGCATTATTCTGCCTCTGATCCATCTTGGCAGTGGACCTCTGTCCTCACAGCCCAATATCTGTGCACCCTTGATCTAGAGTTGCTTGATGTCAAGTTAGACTGTGGGTTCATTTAAGCCAGCCATGGTATTCCAGGTTTCAAGTCAGGAGTCTTTTCCAGCCCTGCCAGAGCATGCAGGGATTGAAGTTGGGATCTTTTGCATGGAAAGGGCATGCTCTGCTTTTGCACCATGGCCCTTGTCTTTGCTCCTCTTCAGCATCCAAAATGTTGTCCTTGTATTGGGCTCGAGCCTGGTAGAAATGGCAGAAGCTCAGCATCACTTCTGTTCTACTGTCAGGTTTCCTTTACCACAATCACTAAGGGTAGGAAGTAAAAGGAGAGTGGAGAGGGAAAACTGGCACCGCCACAGCAGATGCATCTGAGAGAGCGGCTCTGTGAGTCAGAGACAGCCTTTCCCATTTTTGATTTGCAATCTGAAGGTAATTCAATTAGACATTTCAAGCAATTTAAACATTTGTGCATTGTCCAGCACCAAAAGCACGAACATTTCAGCAGCAAACGCAACCTGACAACCTTAGCGAGCTGAGTAAAGCCCCAGAGGTTAAACCCATGGGGCTGCTGGGAGAGATTTTACTTAGAGCACATCTCTGCACATGTCTACTCAAAAAATAATAAAATAAAATTTCCCCTCTGCATTCCATGGGGGCTTTCTCCCAAGGGAGTATGCAATAAATTATACTGAAGGACCATATTGACTGGGTATGATGGGAGTTGTACTCCAGCACACATGGAGGGTCATAAATGCTCTTTATAGTCAAATGAGCCAATTCATGTGTCTTTTGCAGTCATTCATCTAATTGAGTCTGAAAAAGATTAAAAGCAGAACATAGTTGATGGTTCATTTGGTATTCCATCTGCTCTTCTCCATTTGGTTTTCTTTTTAAATTCTTCCCTGCTTCAGATTCCACCTCAAAATGTACCTGTTCCTTGAAGCCTTTGGCTTAATTCCAGGTTGGGCAATCACAAGCAGGGGCAAGCAAATCTGTCAGTTTCGCATTCTCCTGCATTATTATTTATATCTGTCTCTCACTCTGGCCTGGACATCAGTGGTGGTGAGAAGGAGAAGCAGCAGAAGCCAGTGTTCACTTGCTTGCTGGCACCACCAAGCTATTTTGGCGATGTGGTTCAGCACCATGGATAGCTATCAGCACCACGATAGTCCAAAGGATGGGGTCTACTGGATGAACAGAAAGAGCAAGTGTGGTGTGATTAGTGTGCTCGACTGAGATTTGGAAGACCTGGGTTCTAGTCCCCGCTTGGCTCGGAAATTCACTGGGTGACTTTGGACCAGTTGCAGAGTCTCAAGCTAGGCTACCTCACAGGGTTCTCATGAGCATTAAATGGAGAGAGGGAAAGATCATATAGGCTACCTTGCTGTCCCCACAAGAGGATAAAAGGTGGAATATAAATGTAATGTAATAAGAAAAATAGTATTAAGCTTCAACAGGTGGGTTAGTGAATTTTTTCAGTGCCTGAAAGCCTGGATAGTTTTTTGGAGCCATACTAAGGCCTTGTAGCATTCATCTTGTTAGGAAGAGCATCAAATATAATTGCCTTGAAACTGCTTTCCCAAGTATATTGCTTAAATGTGCTGCTTTTGCTGTGAAAGCCTAAAATGTTTGCTTCACTGAAACAAATTTGTCTCTCCCCGTCTCTTAAGAATGGGATTTAGAACCTAGTTGTATGAACAGCCTCTGAAATGGGGAGAGAGGAACTCCATAACATCCATGGCAAGAAGCTTGGCCATGTGTTCTCAGCTTGGGAATGGGAATTGACCTGTTGCTTGCCCATACATCTTTGGAGGCTCATGGAGCATCCCCTGGCCAATTCAAGGAACCAACAGGCTACAAAAAAGATGCAAACCGTCTTTTGCTTTCTGTGTTCTGCATCATTATTGCATCATTGTATTCAGTTGATTATACATCTTCTTTAAAACATGGTTTCATCTGGAGTATTTTCAAATCTGGAGGCAAAGTGGCTTGGCTAGACTGGCCCCCTGGGATTAATACAGGGATCGATGCACCTGTCTCCAGTGAAATGATTTACTAACAAAAAGGTCAGCAATTGTCATAAGCTCTGGAGACATAAGTACTGATATACTTTCAAAGCCATCTCTTCGTTTTGAGTTATGTAACCACTATAAAAATGACTCAGCTGTTCGTTACAATGACATTATTGTGTGAAGCTGCACTGTTGGGATATCTTGGGTACATTAAATCAGTGGCACTTAAAAAGACAGGTGAGAGTCAAAGTATATGTATGAGAGCAGATCTGAAATGTAAGAATTCCCCCCCTCCATCTACACTTCCAATCTAAGTTTCAACTCTCCATTGCAGTCTTTTGTATTTCCTAAAGTCTTCTTAGTGCCAGGGAAGAAACACCAACCTGGCCACAATATTTTGGAAAAAAATTCTTCCAGCATCTACAGAAGAGCATAAAAATTGCACTGAATCAGACCAAAAGTCCACCTAGTGATGCATTCTGCACACACAGAAGCCAACCTGCTGCCCATGGGATCCTTGAAAATGGAAAATTCGAGATTTTGGAATACACGTTTTTCCAAACTAATGGTCACTTATGCCTCACCAAACAAATGGAAAGACATTGCCAAAAAAGAGGAAAGAGAGGTGCATAAAATGTGTATATCCTAGTTTATACATGCAAATGCAAATTTAGGTTCATTACTATAAATAGAGATACAATATATCTCAACATTCTGCAAAATGACTGGTGAATAGCATGCATAGTCCATCTGGTGCCCAGGTGCTAAGTGTTAATGAGTAACTTCAAGGCTCCGGCTGCTCGCTCTGATTAGAACTTTTGATCTTAGATAGTCTTGCATTGGACAGACTGTCAGAAACAGGACATCTTCAAAATGAGGGCATACTCTGACATCTCTTCAAATACAGGACTGTTCCCTGGATGCCAAGACACCCTCGGCTTAAATGCTACTTCACACTTGAGCCAGGGAACTGCAGCAGCTCTTTAGAGGATGATCATATGCACAGAGCAGCCAGCCCTTGCAGAGCCCCAGATCTTAACCTGGCCAAAAGATGGCTTGGTGCAAGGCGAAATGCAAGATGAAATGCAAGACGAGCAACTGCACTTCCAAGCTCACTCTGTGAGCCAGGTGGGCCTAGCACATTTGGCTGCCTAAGAAAGAGCAGCAAATAGGATTGCTTCCTCTCCCAAGTCACCCTTCTCCCAAGGTCAGTCAAAGTATATGAGCTCCTGAGGCAGAAAATCCCACAAGCACCTGTCCTGTTCCCTGGCAGTAAAAAGGCAAAAATAATAAATGGAATAACCAGCAATGTGTTAACCTTTTGTGACACACCAAATCTGCTTCCTGAGGAAGCCTCTTGGCTTGGCTTGGCTTTGGTTATTGTTGGTTCTGTTAGCAAGATGCTCCACAAAATGTTATTTTGCTTCTCTTATCATTTACTTGTATCTTCAGGTCTGCTTGTCTCCAGAATGAATTACATCTATGGGGTACCACTAAACCCATTTTTTCTTTTTTAATGGCTGGGGTTAAAATGGCCATGGTGTATCTCCCACATCAAGAGAAAGGGAAGGGGAAGTGGAGAGACCTGAGATCTAAAGGAGGAGAGGAACAAGAAACTTTGGGGCAGAATAAGCATGTAACTGGCCCAAAGTCACCCCATGAGCTTCACAGCGGAGTGGGGACTAGAACCCAAACCCCCACATTCCAGATCAGCAGCCTAACCCCACTGCACCATGCTAGCTCACATAATACAAGATCTTAACTCCAACCGAGTATCTGGAAAGAACGCTGAGCACGAATGGCTTCCCACTGTACTCTGTCCATGTTGCAAGCAAAAATGTTGCCTTTCATAGAATATCTCCAGAGGGAGGAAAACTTCTCCGGGGCTTGTGGGCGGAGCTCCCCTTTAGCAGGGGCAGTAGCACAACTTCTCCCTTCCTTCTGCTGGCAGCAACAAGAGCAACTGTGCTGGCCGCCTGGCAACCATTCCGTGTTTTCACAGTGGCCCAGGCCTAGCGGCATCCAAGTCAATGGAGCGCGGGCACCACCCCCAGCCCAACAGTGGGGAACAGTCTGAGAAAGGTCTGCAAAATGTTCTGGGTGGGGCTTCGGGTTAGTCCTAAGAATTGCCGCTCCCCAAGCACTCGGCACTGATCGACCACAGCTTTGTAGGCACGAGCCCTTAAAGCCAAATCCTGTTTAGGTCTCAAGGAGAGCAATCCAAGCCCCGCATCCTTGTTGCACAAACGCTTCAAGGTGCAGAATGAGGAGCGGGGCAGTGGTCTCCACCACTGCTTTGCCTTGCACCATGCATTTTAGCCTGGCTGCCAGTTTTGATCATGGGATCGTACCCTAAGCCTACACTCTAACAAGTCAAGGAGCAAGGCCAGTGTTGGCTTCCTGGGCTGCACGGCTCTTGGGCGAGGCACGGCCCCTCGGCAGGGCTGCCCTCTCACTTCCGTGGTCTCCAGCTGCTCTGCTTCTCATCCGTGCCCCCTGGTTGCTCCCATGCGGCTGCTTGCCTGGAGCTGCAGCATCGTCTGCTCCGCTTCCTCCAAGGCAAGTTGATGAGCGGGTGGTGGCGCCAAAAAGCTGCGACTGTGGGAGATGGTTGCTGGTGGGTCCCACTGGTGTGTGGGCCTCAGCAGTTGTCCAGCCACACCTACCCCCAACACTGGCCCTGAGTAAAGTTCTCCCAGATGGTCAGGCATCAGCCTGCAGGGTCAACATTTGTAAAATGATTCCTTTGGCTATCGGTGAGAAGAATTCAGCCTTTTACGTTATACCACTTTAGGCTTCAGAGGGGTGGGGAGTATTAAATTTTTTTTTTGAGTTTTTTAAAAATAACAATGCCTCTGACCTGTTGGGAGAAGGAATGCTGGGAGTTGTAGTCCAGAGGGCATCTGGAGTGGGAAGGCTGCGATTCAAAAGCATAGGTTTGTACTCTAAAGGCAGTTTTTCCTCCTAGATTCTGCAAAAGGTCTAGCAAAACTGCTGAAGAGCCCAGAGTGCATCCAGAAATGACTATGTCAAAGAGGTGCTCTGCCAAACAAACTGCCCCCCCCCGTCCCACACATGCTTGTGTTGTGCTTGTGTTGTAGGCACGTGTGGTGATGGCAAAGGTTGTTCCCGGGACAGTGCAGACCTTCTGCCAGCCTCCCAGCCATTTGTACCTGAAGCATGAAGCAGCCTTTCCAACCTGAAACTCTCCAGATTTGGGGGACCAAATGCTGTCATCTTGAGATAGCACAGCCAATGGTCAGGAACTATTTCTTTATTTAACACTTTTGTATACCATCGCAATAGCCTCATGGCTGTCTCGGTGGTTTATATAATAAAACCATAACAAAGCATAAAAACTACATAAATAAAACAATTAAAACATTGATACCAATAAGCAATGCAACACTCCCATCACAGCAGGGGCACCAAATAGTAATATACTTTAACATAACTGAAAGGAAAAGCCTTAAAAGATCACAATTAAAATACCAAATTTACTAGTTAAAATGCCAGTCAGATTTTTTAAGAAATGGAAACACAGCCAACAACTAAAATGCTCTGCAAATTAAAGCTTCTTAACCTGGCACCAGAATGGATATAAGGAAGGCACTTGGCAGACCTCTCTGGGAAGCCCGTTCCATAAATGGGGCACCATGACTGAGAAGGCCCTACCCTGGGTAGCCATCCTTCAAGCTTCCTTTAATGACAGCTCCTGGAACAGGACCTCTGATGAAGAACTTGGCCTCTGGGTAGGCTTATAGAGCTGGAGATGTTCTTTCAGATATTCAGGTCCTACACCATTTAGAGCTTTATATGTTAAGATGAGCACCTGGAAGTGGGCCCAGGCTTCAATGGGCAACTAATGTAATTTATAAAGGACTGGTGTTATATGTTTGCTATTACTAGTTCCTGTCAGCAGCCTAGCTGCTCTATTTTGCACCAATCGAAGCTTCCAGACTGTTTTCAGGGGCAGCCCCATGTAAAACACATTACAGTAGTCCAACCAAGAGGTTACCAGAGCATGGAGTGCTGTTGTTAGGTCCTGCCCGTCCAGATGCAGTCAAAGTTGACAAATTATCTGGAAGTGATAAAAGACTCCTGGCTACTGAGCCTACCTGGTGCTCCAGGTACACAGCTCATGGTTCAGAAGCACCCCCAAGCTCTGGATCCTGTCCTGTAGAGGGGGTGCAACCTGGCAAATTTCTCCCATCTGGACATGGAAGCCACCTATCAGCAGCACCTCTGTCTTGGCTGGATTAGGTTTCGATTTGTTGGCTCTCATACAGCCCATCACAACAGCCAGGCACTGGTTAAGGACTGCCACCGCCTCACCTGGGTTAGATGAAAAAGAGAGGTAGAGTGGAGTGCCACCAGTGCACCGATGACAGTTCAGCCCAAAACCCCTGATGACCTCTTCCAGCAGCTCCACCTCCAGATCACCATCCCCTTGTTCAGTCAAGAAAAACAGGTCACAAATGTGTCCTTTCTCATGGGTGGGGCCAATGGTATGTTGAGACAGCCCCATGGTTCTCATGTCAGCCATGAAGTCCTGAGCTGCCCCAAATAGACTCGTCTCAGCATAAATATTGAAATCCCCCAGAACAAGCATCCCAGGAGTCTTCAAGATCAGGTCAGAGATCAACTCTGACAGCCCAGGTAGGGAGTCCATAGTGCAGCAATGTTAAAAGAATTCCCAGACTGTTTCTTTTGCACAACACCAAGGAAAGACACTCAAGAGTCATCTCTGAGTGGACAGAAAGCCTCATGAGAGCAAGATCACACCTATCGGTTATAGACACTCCCCCTCCCGACCTTCCAGGCAGTGTTGGTGCTACACAAAATACCCAGGTGGGCATAAACCTCCACCCAGGTTTCTGTAATACAGACCAGGTGAGCCGTCTCATCCATAACCATATAACGGATGAGTAAGATTTTGTTTTGGACTGACCTGGCTTTAACAAGCAGGCAATGTTGGGAGTTGTAGTCCAGAGGGCATCTGAAGTGGGAAGGCTGCATTTAAAAAGTACAGTGCAGTTTTTACCTCCTAGATTCTACTAATAGGTATAACAAAACTGCGCAAGAGTCCAGAGTGCCCAAATGTATTTGTCTCCAAGATGATAGAGCACATCATTTATTCAAGCTGTCTGGCCCCATGCCACACAGAGAAGAACAGTCTGTGGTACCTAAACAAGCCAACTCATCTATTTTGATGGCTGCAGTCTTTCAGCATGGATTGGAAACAAAGGGCCATTTATCTAATAAAGGAAGTGAGCAGATGGAAACAACATGACAGTCACTGGAATTCTGAATATTTGAAGGCATTTCGTATTGACATGATGCTAAATAGGTCATAACATAATACAATATAAAATCTGAAAACTGCATTACAATAAAAAGAGAGGCATAAAAAATTACATATTATATTATAATTCATTTTATATTTTTAATGTATTATATTTTAATGTTTTGTGAGCTGCTCCGAGGCTTCCGCGAATGGGGCGGCATAGAAATTTTCTAAATAAATGAATGAATGAATGAATGAATGAATCTGCAGAGCAAGCTAAATATAAACCAGCACATTACAATAAAATGCTTGGGTGAATGAGTGAGCATTAATCTGATGCTGAAACGATAGCAGGGGCATTTTCTGTTGAGGATGAATGGGGTGGGGTATTCCAGAGAGACACCGCACAGGAGGTCCTCAGCCTTGTTCATGTACAAGCTTCCTTGGCAAAGGAAATCAGAGCCAGTGTGGTGTGGTGTGGTGGTTACAAGTGTCGGGCTGGGGCTCTGGGGCTCTGGGTTCTAGTCTCCGCTCAGCCAGGGGGGACTTCACCAGTCACAGATGCTCGGCCCAACCCCCTTCTCAGGTTTTCCGCTGTGACAATAAGATTGAGAGGAGGAGGAATATGATGTAAAGTACCTTGAATTACCTGAAAGGAAAAAAGGCAGGATATAAGCATAATATAGAAAATAAATAGGCTCTCTGTACATTTCTCTGCTGTCCACAGCATCTTCCTGAAGTATAAGGGTAAAATGCAACCTAGATCCTACTTAAGGTAGATCCATTGAAATAAATAGGGCTTACATTAGTCATGACTTACTTAAGTCTTATTCATTTCAGTAGGACTTATATTGAATTTTACTCTAGCCAAATATGGGGTATGGGCAGAGAGCTGGCTTTGAAAGATAGGGACACGTGTGCCATCTGAAGTACCAGAAATGTTAAACATGATTTGCAATCTCATGCAACTGAAAAAAAAATCATTTTTAAAAACAATGCTCAGGCATGACAGTTTTGACAAACTGCAAGTCAGCAAATCACCCAGTCCAGATGGTTTCCATCCTAGATTTTTTGATGAATCCAAACATGAAATTGCTGACCTTCTTAACAAAATATTTAAAATGTCCCTAAAATCAGCCTTTGCATTGGAGGACTGGAGAATGGCCAATGTAACACCAATTTTTTTAACAGGGATTCAGGGGTAATCTGGAAAATTACAGGCCATTTAGCTTAACATCTGCTTCTGGCAAACCGCATGAAAGCATTAGTAAAGACAGAATCAATAAGCACAATGAGGGACAAGCCCTGTTGAAAAGGAATCAACATGGCTTCCTCAAGGGGAGGGCCTGTTGCATTAACCTGTTGGAGTTCTTTGAAAGAGCCAATAAGCATGTAGACGGGGCAATCCCACGGACATAATTTACTTGGACTTCCAAAAAGGCTTTTGACAAAGTCCCTAACCAAAAGCTCCTTAGCAAAGTAAGCAGTCGTGGAATAGAAGTCAGGGGAGAGGGCAGTCCCCTTAAGTATCACTAACTGGTTAAAGAATGGAAGGCAAAGAGTGGAAATAGATCGCAATTTCTTCCAAAGGAGAGAGGAAATGAGTGGAGCCCCACAGGGTTCTGTATTAAGGACCAATGCTTCTCAACATATTCATAAATATGAAGTGTGGCGTGGTGCCAGTGTGGTGTAGTGGTTAGAGCATGGGACTGGGACTCAGACAATCTGGGTTCTAGCCCCTGCTCAGCCATAGAGCCAACTGGGTGACTTTGGGTGACTTTGGGCCAACCTACCTCACAGGGTTGTTGTTGTGGGGACAAGATGGAGGAGGAGAACGATGTAAGCTGCCTTGAGCCCTTTGTAGGAAAAAGGCAGGATAGAAATCAATCAATCAATAGAAATAAATAAGTAAATGACCTGGAATTAAGAATGGCTAGTGAAGTGGCCAAGTTTGCTGATGACACCAAACTATTTAGGGTGATTAAAACCAAAAGAGATTGTAAGAATCTCCAAAGCAATTCCTCCAAGCTGGGAGAACGGCCATCAAAATGGCAAGTGCAATTCAATGTAAGCAAATTTAATGTATGGTATATTGGGGCCGAAAATCCCAACGGATGGGATCTGAGCTGGCAGTGGCAGAGCAAGAATGGGATCTTGGGGTAGTGGCGGACAGGTCAGTGAAAACAATGACCCAGTGAGCACCTACTGTGAAAAAGGCAAATTCCATAAATTGTGTTGGGGATAATAGGAGGAGTTGCTCTTGGTGTGCATTCCTAACTGATGCCCATCTGGACTCTGAGACAGAGGCGGCGGCAGTGGAGGGGTCTGGAAATAAGGGGCTCCAGACACTGAGATGAGAGAAGCACAGGTAGTTATTTGGACAGTCATCTGAGTGAGATGGTGTAAATTGGTGTCCTGAACATGATTGATTTAGATCCCTGTCCTTCCTGGATTCTAAAAGCTAGAGCAAGACTCTATGGGCTTGTACCTAAATCAAGGGTAGGAAACCTGTGGTTTATCATCCCTGATGCTTGCAAGGAACCCAAGGTGACTGCAAAGTCTCTTGTTCTCTCCTTTTTATCTTCACAAGAACCCTGTGATCTAGATAAGGCTGGAAATCACAGACTGGCTCAAAGTCAGCCAGTTAGTTTCAAGAGAGAGCAGGAACTAGAACCCAAATCTCCCAAGTGTTCCAGTCCAACATGCCAACCTCTGCACCACACTGGCCCTTGTTCTCTATTTCATGCGCACACAAACACACAACTCCTTCATTAGCTAAGGCTGCTTTATTCCTCACAACAAGCGTTTACATTTCAACAACAGTAGGATGATTTCAGGGGCAGGAGACACACCGTGCGAAGAAAAGTGCTGAAATGCAGCTGAACAAGATCGCTTGAGGACAGACCACGGAGCGCTGCCTCATGCAAATTCCATTATTTTCAAGGCTCGGGAAGTTATTGATTTTAAGGAGAAGCAAGATCCTATGGATAAACGGATGCTATTATGTAAGTGCTGATAAACTGGCGCCCTCGACTCAGTCTGGAGAAGAGCACTTTTGTTGTTCGTGTAATAAAAAAGACTTAGAGGGCAAAGATGTGGGCTAAGGCTCTTTAAGCCGGAGACGAAAAGGCTGTTATTGCATGGTGGCAAGGATACGTACATCCCACATGTGAGGCATCCTTTAAGCGCCTCCGCCTCCCCTCTGGGGAGACCCGAAGCACAGCCTGCCGGTGACGTCGGCGGTTGCTGACTCAGCGGAACGCGGCCGCGGGGCTGCCTGGCTCTGGGGCCCGGCGGAAGACAGACCCTGCCCGGCTCCTCTGCTCACCGGCGGCACCACACGGCCCTGGACTGCCGATGCGGGCAGATGGGCCGCGCTACGCCGGACCAGCCAGCGGAGAAGGGCTGGCTCTGAGGTTCCGACAGCTCTCTGGCGTTTCTGAAGACACACGCAATTTAGCTGCAGGTGCAAAGCCAGCTGGCAACCTAGGAGCTGGAGGCACCTGTGTCTCCCTCCAGCACTTGCTTTATATTTGTATCAGGGCTGCCTATACACTCAAGAACATAAGAGAAGCCATGCTGAGTCAGAGCAAGGGTCACAGAAGCACAGAATACTTGAGTCAGAAGGGGCCAAGAAGGCCATCAGGTCCAACCCCCTGCTAGTCATACCATCCCGATCAGATCCCTATCCAACTGCTTGTTGAAAGACTCTAGAGTGGAGGAGCACACCTCTCCTGGCAGCCGGTTCCACTGTTGTACTGCTCTCACGGTGGGGAAAGTCTTCCTTGCGTCTAGCCTGCACCTGGTGTACTGTAGTTCAAGTTCATTGTTCTGTGTCCTGCATCCCAGGATGAGCGAGAAGAGGTCTTCCCCTTCTTTGTGACTGCCTTTGAAGTCCATCTAGTCCAGCATGCTATGCACTCAGTGACAAACTAGCTGCCGGCAGGATCCCTCCAGCAGGAGGACCAGCTCCTTCCTGCTGCCCAAGTGTGCTGCACGCAGGTATACTGCCTCTGATACTGGAGGTTGCATTTAGCACAGGGTCAACATACCCATCAAGCTGCTCAGCACAGCACCCAGACAGTCTCTCTCTCTCTCTCATTTATTTTCTACACCATCTATTATTTTCACAGAAAAATCTCAAGATGGTTTACAATCATAATAAAGTCTCCACTAGCTCAGATCCCATCACTTACATTTGCAGTTGGGACTTTTTGCACCCAGCCAAAATGACAACTTTCTGGCAACCACGCTAAATTTCTAACTCCTGTATTAAACAAACGAACCGCAACTGCCTTGTGCTGTTCCATTCTACTCCAGATCCCCCCCCCCCTTTTTGCTGGTAGACCAGCAAGTCTAAGACTAAAGAAAATAAAGTGTGTTCCTAAAACCTCTGTTGACTTTAGGAACAGATCTCTGCATTGTCTTTAAAATTTCAGTTAGAGCAAAAAACAAAGACCTTCCTTCCTTCCTTCTTTCTTTCTCCTACAAAGGGCTCAAGGCAGCTTACATCATTCTCCTCCTCCATCTTATCCCCACAACAACACCCCTGTGAGGTAGGTTGGGCTGAGAGTCTGTGACTGGCCCAAAGTCACCCAGTTGGCTCCATGGCTGAGCCGGGACTAGAACCAAGATTGTCTGAGTCCCAGTCCCATGCTCTTAACCACTACACCACACTGGCTTTAATTTGTAAAAATCCCATCTTGAGTGGAGTTTTATTTGGTCCACCAACAATCCTGTTTTTAACCTTGAGAATAATGCTTTCTCTTTTACTCACCACTGCTTTTCCCCTCTCATAATCTCTTCCATCAACATAAGTACTTTCACAAAGACTAATTCTTTTCTGCCACAGGACATTCTGCAGCTGTCTTTTCCAATGAATCTAATCAACCTTCTGTAGTGAGCTAAATTGTTACAAATGTGGAGCTGATTGAAATTAGTGAGTCTTAACTCTTGATCCCAGTGTGAGAAAATGTGACTTTGCATACTTAAATATCAGGTGAACTTTAATAAGTCAAAGAGAAATAATCGCCTGCAATGAGGCAGGAGCTGAGCTGGCCATATTGGAGGGAATTAATCAAGCACTAGGGATGCAATCCTATGCATGATTAGACAGAAAAAAGACCTACATTTCCCAGCATTCTCCAGCTTGCATGGCTGAATTGAGAATTCTGTGTGTTGTAGGATTCTCTCTCTCCCTCCCTCCCTCTCTCTCTCTCTCTCTCCCTCTCTCTCCATATGCATGGGGTTGTACTCTTAGGGTACAGTCCTATGGCCCCAGCGGCAAATGTAAAGTTGCTGCAGCCTTTGCCACTATTGTGCTTTGCACCTTGTAGGTGGCCATTTTCAGCCATCAAGATTTAGTGGTGGGAGGAGGGCAGGAGGAATCAGGACTGTTCCATGGCCCTCGCCTCCTCCCCTCCCTCCCCACCCCCATCCTGGTGCTCCCATTTCCCCACCATTTCCTTCATCTCTTTCCACCATGCCAAAAATATTTTCAAGAAGGAATAAGGGAATAGTTGTTCAATGCCCTCTTTTTGGTCCTGTTAGCAGCCCTCTGCCTGGATGCACCTTATGTAATTTTAGGAAGAGGATATGCTCTTTGTTTAGGGTACCGCAGAGGTGAGGAACTTCTTTCAACTTCAAGGCCAAATTCAGTTTTGGAGTTCTTGGGTGGCTGATTCCATTGGTGGGTGATCCCAGAACAAAGGAGGCAAGCCTGAGGCAAATATTGTAGGGGCAAAAATACAGTAAATACCAGCATATTTTAGCTGTTATTTCCAGTAGCTTAGGCTACACAGAAGCTGGAAAACCACCAAGGGATCAACAGTTTGGGAAAACGGGGTGTGGGCATGGGAATGGGGCACAATCATACAAGGAAATTTAGACATTCAGATTATTGGGACTCCAGGGGAGCTGGATATGGTCCTTGCTTGAGATTCCCCACTCCTAGCATACAAAGTAACATGTGGCAACTTCTACAAATAGTATTTGCTTACTGTTGCCCTCCTGGGTTACTGCAGGGCAGAACTACCAATGGTGCAGCTGGGGCTGGACCCAGGGCCGAAGTCGAGAGCCACACACCTCAGGAGGCATCTGAGGGAGCTTCTGGGCAGCAGGTCCTGTCCTGTGGCGGGATGCCACATGGCTGCAGGCTGAGTGTAACCAACAGAAGCGCACAGGAAGGAAACACCTTGGCGGAGAAGACGATGCATTCGGCTCTGCATCAGTTATATGCAACCTGTCCTGGTTTTGGGATCTCATGACAGACAAGGTGCCCCAGGTGTGCTGCACACATGTCATGTGTGAATGGACCATCAGTAGAAGGCTGTGATTCACTGGAGATTTCCACTGGTGGCCGGGAGGATAAGATGATGTTCACTCTGGGAGGAAGGCTCTGGAAATCCATCACATCAGAAAGCTCAAAATGGCTGCCGCATTTATGAGCTGTTGAAGAAGCATGCTGCAAAACAGAGGAGCTCATTGCTGCATGTAGCAAGAGCATGGCCAGAAATGCTAGCAGGATCAGCTTCAGCATTAGCACCTTCCTCCTTGCAAATGTCTAACAACACTGAGACATTTTTGACATAAATCTAGTCTCATACACCATTATATGTCCACAAGCAAAGCCCATGTTGAACAGTGGTGTTATCACCATTTTTATTCATGAAAGATTTTCTTTCTGTCATGGGCTCAGAACATAACACCGCAAAACAGTATTATCCTTCAGTAAAGAAGCGATCCCTCAGGTATCACTCTCCTATGTGTTTGCTTATCTAGCGTTGCAGAGTGGCTAACAAGCTGGGAGTTGCTAGTTCAAATCTCTCCTCATTCACGAGCTCAAGCAGGTGATATTTGGTGAAACACTGTCTTCTCAGCTTCTGCAATATGAGGAAAACTCTGCCATTTGATATTTTGTTATGTTCTCCTTTGAAGTTGTCTTAATGGGCAGAAAGGTAACCTGACAGTCTGTAAATAGCACCAGCTTCTCATTTTGCTGTTTGCAAAGACACACGGATATTGTGCCCCCCAAGCTATGCTTTAAAACACACACACCCTGCCAAGAGGGGTTTTTTTAATGTTATCTGTTTAATTTATGACGTGACAGACAAGGACAGCTTCCATGTGAAAAATGATAACTTGTTTTAAAAAGAGGAGCAATTTAAGAGTATTGAAAAATTCCTTGAATAATATGAAGCCACAACAATCGTGCAACACTCCCTAAATGATTGTGGATTTTTCATGACCACAATTACTCTTTAATTGTTTGAGTGATTCTGAATAAAGTAAAACAGCTTGTATAGAAACATGACCCTCAAAGAGTTAAATATTACCCCTTGATATGGGCCTGCACCCTAGGGTTCTGCAAAACCTTGTAGGAGTTCCCAAGAAATCTCAAAAATAAAATTTAAAATGGATTTTAAAGTGAAACTACATGAGGTCAACTATTTGATTGTCAGTGGGAGTCCAAGCAGCAAACAAGAAAGCACATCACATCATTTGTTCCTAGGACTCTATTGTGTAGTGTTGGGAATAATTGCAAGAATTCATTTGGGATATTACCATATCATTGCTTTATTAATTTGTTATATTTAAAATGTTTTGCCTTTATTTCCGAACCTACTACTTCTAAAGCATTCAGGCAACAGGAGCAGAGGAAAGATGGAAGAATGTTGTGGGCTCACTGATAGGGATGAAAGGATGGTTGAAACCAGGAAACAGGGAGAGTAAAAATGTAAGAAAGAAAATTCCTTAGTCGTAGGAGGAGGGGGCTGGGATCCGATAACAGGAGGGAATTAGACAAGGTAGACAAGACAGCAGGACCCTCACTCAGTGACCTCATGACTATTAACAAACACACCCTGCATAGGAAATAAGCTCATTATCGTTCACCTGGGAGGGAAGAACAGGTATTGGAGCCATACAGAATAGGTGGACAGAGAAAGATCGTAACCTCCCAGTAACCTGGCCAATGAGGGAAAAGAGGAGGGAAGAAGCGGCCGGGGAAAAGGGCACTAATATGGGATGTGAACATGTGCTTGGCGAGCTGGCAAGGGGAAGGAGACTCTCCAACTCCTTTTATTGCAATAAAGTGTCAAAAAGAAGTCTCTGCTGCCTGGAGTATTTTCTCTTCTGAAGGAAAGGAAAGAATTTCTAACACTCACAACACTTAGCAAAAATCAGGGATAGGGTTCGGGTTTTGTGGAAAAGAATGTCTTCAGAAAGGTCCCATGACCGAAAAAGTTTCGGAACTGCTGCTCTAAAGAACTCTCATTTCTTACTGCACTTATAAGTAGAACAGGTTTGGGTGCTTATTGTTAAAGGGTATAATAAGGAGGTAATTTAAAGTTATCCAAAAAAAAATTGTCCAGCCTAAGTTACCCTTTACTCTTCTAAAGCATTTGCTGTGCTCACAATCAGAATGGCTATTTTCTCCTTTTTTTCTCTCTTGAATGTTTGATGCCAAAAGGTGAAAACAGCCCCAGAGGATGAACACAACTGTGTGTGATACTTTTGGCTGGCTGGCCAGCTAGGCTGCAACTCAGGCCTAGTTTCTGACTTTCCCAGTGGGTGCAGCTCAGCACGAAGCCTTTTCAGGCCTCTTCCACTGAACGAGTGCATTGTGAATGCTTTCAGAAAGCTTTCCATTCAGAAAGCTTCCTGCATGCTTATGAAGCTTTGTTTAAGTTTATAAAAAGAAATGTTATGCCGTACATATTTTACAGAATTAAGGCTTCAGTTTCACTGACTTCTACAAGAACATTGTGGAAATTGCTCTCAGGACCACCATCATCAATGCCCAACTAGCATCGCATTATATTGTGCTCTTATTCTGTTTCTAAACATGTTGGGAGTTTTCCTGTTGTTGTTTATTTGTGTTGGAGCTTTCCTAATACAAAGTTAAAACTGAATTTTTGACAAAACAACCTTCAAGCTACTTTTAATTCCTTAGTTACAGTGGAAACAATGTTGTTTCTTTTGGCATCTTTTTGTTCCTGGTAGCCTTATCCTTTTTTCCCTATGAAACAAACAAAAGGCCAGTCAATTAAGTCCTGGTGTTCATACTAAATGCTCTGTTAACTTGACGTCCGTCCGCAAGGCCCATTATGTAAGTCCACAGCCTTTCCCTTCCCTTGGTCTGGCCCTCAGTGAGGAGGGGAATTGGCTGCACTGGCTGTCTCCCCCCATCTAAAATGCCCCACCGTGAAATGTGGCTGCTCCACCTAATGAGGAAGGGTGGCTACAGGGCTGCCTGAGGATGCAGTCCATGAACGTGGGGCTTAATGGGTAGCCCATGTTGGGGGAGAGAAGTGTGGAGTCAGGTCAGCTAGTTGGCTGATTTGGCCAGCCAGCTTCCGATGGGGAGGGCAGGAGGGTGGGGCACTGCTAGGACACCCCATATCCTTGTTGCCCTGCTCTTCTCCCCTCCTTGCACCCCTCTTACAACCTCGTGGAAGCAGCTGGCATGGCTCCTTCTCTGCCAAAGGCAAGGTGGAATAGGCTCCTCCAAGCGCAGATTCCTGGCTTGCTTGGGGGTCACAGGATCACCCTGACAGCCTCCTAAACTAGACTCCTCCTTGCCAACTAGCTGCAAAACATTCAGCTGCAAAAATTCCCTTCAGGTGCAGGCCAAGCACTTGCAAGTAGCCACCTCCTAGCAAGAGTCATTATCTTTCAGCAGAGAAACATCCTTAACTATTACTCGTAAGCTGCCTTGTGAGGAGTCATCTTAAAAGATGAAATACAAATATATCAAACATACAACACAACCAGAATGTTTGAAAGCTGTGAGACTGTGGCAGGGCTCTTTATAAACTTGGGGCAGGGGCTGCAACAATATTTCAGCTGTTTTCTTCCTGTCCTATAGAATCCAGGTTCTCCTGCTCACAGTTAGTTTGAAAAGCTTCAGTAGTAGCATCCCAGCTGTTGCCAACAAAATTACTTGTGCTGTTCTCAGGAAGTTTAAAAAAAGAAGTTGCAAGAAGACAGACCATTCAAAAGACAAGTTATCTCTTGTTTCTCCCAAACTATTGCCAAGTACAAACATGTTGAGGGTTATTCCACTCCCAGCAGAAAGGAGTGACCTTGTCTTGTACAGAGCTTTTAAAAAAACCCATCATCTGCAAATCAAATTTAAACCATGAAACCCAATTAATGAAAGAGACAACAAGCAAATAGGCTTGGGCAGGGAGAAAGATCTTTAAGAACGTGGGCAGAGTTTCCTTGCATAATTTGCTAAGCAATAGTCATGCTTCAAAAATTTAATTCTTTCTAATTTCATTTAGAATGGTGGTTGGGGGGCAGGGAGAGATGGATTGGTGGAAAGTGGTGGGGAGAAAAGCAATAGAGGGTTTTACTAAAGCTTTGACAGGTACATCTATCTTCTACTTGCCAGTAATGGCAGAAGCTATTGTACCTCCTTTCCAAAATATTTAATGGTGCAAAACAAAAAAGCAATACAGGAGAGGGAACTGACTCAGCAGTTCTGTCCCATATTTTGTCTACCAAGAAGCAGATGACTTGGAGCTTCCGTCCTGCCCAACCAAGTGTTGATTGTATTACAACCCTAATGCCTTTTGGAGCTCTGAAACAAACGGTCTTGCCATAACAGAAATTGCCATTGTGCCTCCACAGCCAAGCGAGGCTCCGTGATGCTGTTGGAATAGGGGATGCAATGGAAGACGGAAGGCACTTTTGACTTCGAATGTCTTCAGAGAAAAGCAGAGTGAGAGAAGCATCGCATAAGTGCAGAGCTAAACCTCTGGCCAATCTGAGGTCCTAAGCCAGCTTTCCTGAGTCCAGCTGAAGACCTCGCTCCCTTTCCCCTGGCTGCTGATTGTAGTGTTCGTAGTTTCCCCCCTTCCTGAAATGCCTCTGCCTAGGCTTAGCTAATGGCTGTCAGATATTTAAGCTAGAGTGTGCTGGTTTTCTTGGCCTGACCCTTTTGTCTTTGGCTTCACCCATCGCTGGAACAAGGCTCTCAAGAGCTTCTGCAAAAGCGAAGCTGGCCCTTGGGCTGAAGGAGGCTGGACACTGTTAGCTGAATTCCGTTCTTCAGGTAGACAGCAAGGAAGCACTGCTGGACAGCCACAACATACACAGAAGCAGTTCTTAATATGTTTACAGTTATTTAATTGTGCTACATAATATACATTAAATAAAATTGCATTTCGGAACATTTCAAAATACTGTAGTGTTTGAGATGAAAAACACAGGGCTATGCTGCCATGCCCAGTCACCATCCTGTTAGAACCAGTGCCAAACTGGACAAGACCTTGGAAGAGGAAAAAGCTCCTGTCACTGGCTCCAGTACTGAAGTGTAGAACTTCAGGTCAAGGGCCCAGATGTGGTCCACTGGGGGTCCTTCCCCATATAATCATGGCCCTTCCGCTAGTTCTACCCCCCCATACTCCCCCAACCACTGATTATTTGATGTCATCCTGGTGTTTGTGCAGCTTATCCCCATTCTATAAAGTCGAAATGCTTCCCCAAAGCCTTAGTCACTGGTAGTAAGCTACAATATGCTAGAATTTATTTGGATTTTGGCTTGCCCTGACTGCCTTCAACCTCAGCCCTCAAGATGTTCAGAACTTCTAACTTACAGGGTTCACAGGGAGTCAGCAGGACTGACTACCCCCCTGAGAGCACCACAAAGGAAGATGCTGACTTGAAAAGGCTGTCCAAGAGCATCCAAGAGACATGATACATCCTGACTGGTCCTGCCCAGTCTTATCTCCAGTTCCTACAAGACTACTGCCAGGATCTTGGAAGCAAAGGAGATAGGCTGAATGGAAGCCCAGCACTAGAAGGTGCCATGCCCGACGGGGGGCAGTAGGCATCCCATCCCTGAGCCCTGTTCCTGAGGAAGAAGCCAAGGCTCCTCACCTGCTGTAGTTCAAGGCCCACCAGATATGGAAGGGGCAGGGCAGCAGAGACAAATAAAATGCTGTTTAGTCGGAGTCTAGCAATTGCTGTAGCAACACCTTATTCTGCTGGGTTTCTCATGGTTCCATTGCTGGGCAGCTCTCTGCCATATAGAAGATTTCAATCCCTGACCATCTGGACAGTTTCCTGGCCTTGGTGGCAAAGCATATTGTGAAAGAAATATATCACATACTTGTAACAACCCAGTTTTTACACAAAGGATCTCTGAACTGCCAACCATCCATTTTCATTTATTCTACATTTGCTGGTTAAATTGCATGTTCATTCTCATTAGTTAAATACCCCTCAGAATAATCCCTGGGGGGTCTTTTTCCTTGGAAAGGGAAAAACCTCAAGACAGGCTCTTTCAATTTCCACAATCTGCACTTGAAAGTCCCATTTCCCCCCAACCCCAATTTGCTAACCCCCTCCAGCTGTTCAGGTAGCACAAATACATGGAAAAGAGGGACTGATCAAGAAACCTTAGCAAAGCTTGAGTTGGGGAGAGAGAGTATCTAGAGCCAGGGGGAAATGAGGGAGAAAGGTGTAGATTGGGGAATAGGCAGGGAAAGCACATCACGTCGTACCTGCATATGGACTGACACAAGAACACTAAAGCTGCACAGTCTCCTACCTGTGGCCCCGTGAGAAAGAAAGCCAGCCGGGCTGGGAAAGCATAAGAAGATGCACAAGCACCTGGATGGTCCCTTGGAGATCAATAAATGGCCCCACCAATTTGCCCACCTCAGTGTTTCCATGCTCACAGCTCCTTTAGCTGGGGAAGTTTATGGCTGCCTGGTTCAAGCCCAGTAAGAGCTTTGGAAGTCAAACTTTCTGCTCAGGACACAACTCCAGGCTTTGAACCTTCACCAGGGGACTCCACTGCAGTGTGTCCTGGGCACCAGAGAGGCGGCCTGGCCAGGCGCAAGAACTCAGCTGGGATTCAGAAGAGCACAGAGGCCCCAGCAATAAGCCAAGGCACAGTGGTTTTTCCAATGGTATTTTCAATGTGACTTTAACATCAATATTTTAAATGTGATTGTAATACCAATCTTTTATATGTGATTTCAATGTTTATATGCGAACCGCTTGGGGACTTTTAAAAATAGTAAGTGATATAGAAACAATCATACTAATAAAACAGAACTTGACCAACAACATTTTCTTGTTTTCCCTCAGGAACCCACAGAAGGAGGGCTTCATCCAGCTTTTCAGTCATACGGTCCTTTTACCCCATTGGTAGGGAAAACCTGCCACTCAGGGTTAATGCATTGTTCTTCTCCAAGAGTTCTCAACCTACCTGATCAGAGTTTGCCACAATCCACATTTTATTTATTTTCAGGAAGGAAAGAAATTGAAGTTTGTTTTGGTTTGTTTGTTTGTTTTAATAGAAAGTGGGAGAAACTGAAATTTACAGATTTACCAAAACTAAGCCCAGTGCTTTGAGTGCTTAACTCTTAAAGTCCTGGGTTGGAACACCTGTGTACTCAGCTCTGTCTCAGGTAATGAACGGGGATTACCACATCTTTCTTCTGACAGGGTCCTGTTCATTATTTTGACTAGCAAACTCAGCATGCATCTGTTCAGTTTAGCTGGCACAGATGGCAGTTTGGTTCATTTTGGCTCAGAATTTACTAAAATTCAGAAATTTCTTCATATTCCAGATGGAAAGAACCTCAGATATTTAAAAGCTTAATGCAGAAGAAGTGAAACTGACAGATGAGTCCATCTATGACTGACTCCTCCTATGGATTTTTATTTTTCCAAGTGACCTAATTATTATTTATTTTGTAGCATTTTTTTTCCTTCTTTTGAAAAACACCACTTTTGAAGCAAAATTACTGGAGTGGGTCTAGACTAAGGCATAATTAAAGTATATCCTTTGGTTCAGTTAGGGAGGAATCCTATGGTCCCTAGAAAAAGCATCCCAGGAACTCTAGCCTGGCTTGGAAAACCTTTCAAAGATCAGAGACAGTGCCCAGACTCTGAAATGGGAAGGCAAAGCTCTAACCCCGGAGCAACACCATTTGTAGCAGGTGCAGAGAAAGTGACGCTAGCCGCCCTTCCAAGGCTGGAAATGTGACCTTGGAGGAGGAGGAAAGGGGCACACCTTTGCGCAAGGAGAGAGGGAGACTGAAATGGCCGGGTTATCCTGAGCCTCTTCCAGCCAATTTCCCTCCTCCTCTGAAACATCCTCACTTGGCAGGCTGAACAGTCAATATAGCAAATGTCAGGAACGAGAGAGAGCGTGGAGGTGCAGAGTGTTCTTGCTTCAGTCTTGCTGGGTGCAGCCTGGCAGAGTGTAGGAAACTCAACCCCCACCCCCAAGTTCAGGGCTTCCAAGCAATGAGGGTACATTTGGTAGGACTGTTGCTTTCTGACTGATTTAAATCCCATTCATTTAGAAACAGGGAGACATAGAAACAAAGCGGGTCAGAAGGGGCCTCCCAGGCTCCAGCCAGCTCCACTCATGTGATGTCCAACATGTGCTTGTCCAATCTTTCTTTGAACACTTTCACTGATGGGGCCTCAACCACCTCCCTAGGAAGCCCATTCCACATCCTAGAGGTCGTAACTGTCAGGACTTCAATGTGTCAACTCTATGATGAAGTCTGGACTCAATCCAATATCTGTTGTACTGTTTTAATGGTATAGTTCAGTTGCGTGGAAGATTCCTTGCATGCGGAAGGCCCATGTTGAATCCCTGGCATCACCGGATACCAGGCACTGTGAGAGCCAAGGAAGACACTGCCAACCAGTGTGAGCAAGACTGGCTAGATAGTCTCACTTGGTACAAGCTGACTTCGTATGAGTCACTATCCCCACATTCAGGTCTGAGAAGGATGGATCAGAAGGAAAGGCACCTTAACTAAGCATATCACAATGAACTGGCAAACTGGTAGTATTAGGCAAACCCAAACCTCATTTCTGTGAACACTACCCAATAGTTTCACTAATGAAATCAATAACCCTGGGGGAAAGTAATGAATACACAGGATTCACAATGACAGCCTTCCAATCCAGAAATTACTTTGTTTTATAAGTGCAAGTTAGAAACTCTTGCATACATGCAGCAAGGAGCCCCCCCCCCCCATCTCTCTCTCTCTCTTAGTCTCATTAAGGGAAAGAAGGGACATTATCTTTGAGTGTCATTAGAAAATTCCACTGGCGCAGCAAGCAAATTGCCTCCTCTTCAAACCTGGCAATAAAAGCTTTAGAATGAAATCTCAAGTGCTTGGACTGAGTGATTTGCAGCCTGATCTTGAGGCTTGCTGTGCCAGCACAGAGGTGTTCAGAATGGCCCATTCCAAAAATATGGCAGCACTGAGAGGGTCACCACAATTCTTCTGGAAGGATTCCCCTCCCTTTGATAGGTGCCAGATGGGCAGAAATATGATCTGTGCAGCCTCTCCTGTGGATGCACTGTTGGTTCCTTGCTGTGGAAAACTACAAAGGTGGGATTTCTGCCATCTGAACTTGCTAAATGCAGTCTCTTGTAAGAAGACAGCAACCATTCCATCAAAATAACTCAATTCTCTTTGCAAACCAAATTGTAGACTGTTAAACATCCAGACCAGCTTTTGACTTGCTTTTTCCCTGGGATGCTGCAACTGTAGGAGGGTTTCCATTCCTATAAATTTCCTCATTAGTTGGGATCAACTGCACAGACTTTGGTCTACCCTCCCCCATTACATGAAGTGAGAACTTGGGGGAGCCAAAACAAGGAGCATCTTCTGAGTTTTCACTGAAATTGATAGATTTTGACCTTCTGGTGGAGGGGGAGATTGTTGTGAAGTCTGCAAAAGTATTAATTTTGTGATCCCTGATTGGCTAGAATTGCTGCAGAAATCTGTGTTCGAACCATTGCCCTTATTCTAAATGGGCTTCATTCACCCATTTAGTAAAAGTTAGCAAATAGTCAAATGTGCTTGGCTATGTAGTACTATGGCAATATTATGTTCAATATGCAAACCCTAATTGGCTGGGACAACTGGAGAAGTGGTGACTGAAGAAGAAATGGCCACTGAAGCAACAGCAAAGGAAGAAATTGTAAGCACAGCTTTAAAAGAAAGGTAGGATTAAGGGAACTATCAGACCCCCTGAAATTACTCATAATGGCAACAGGATAAGGTGGCCCCCTCCAGATTCTAGCCTACAGCTGTTGTGCTGCACTTAACCCTTCTAGCTCTGCTTTCACTTTCTAGCATGCAGGATGGGCTCAGGACAGGAGAGGAGGAATAGGAAGACCCAACCACGGGGCGGCAGTATATGAAATCTGCAGGTGATGTTCCATCAAGCTCGTCTGAGAGTTGCTGCAGTGCAAATGCTAAAATGTGGACCTGGAAGGGGTGGTGAGGTTGGCTTTTTAGCAGGAACAGCCAGGTAGCACCACAGCCAGTGAGGCCTTTGATTTGATAGCCTGTGGGAGAGCCTGCCTTGTGAACCATCCCTTGCTGACTGTGGTTATGCAGATCACTGCCTGCTAATCCTGTTCCACCTGGCATGAATCCCTGATGGAGTTATGAATCAATGAGCTACTTTCCAGCCTACAGCTGAGGGACGGGGAGAATAAAAAATTGTTGCACATTCGGGAAATGAGGGGAGGTTGCTTGTAAAGACAGGTTGTCCCAATCCTAGAGTCACAAGAGAAGTACATTGACTATTTGAACTTAATATCCACACATCCCTTAAATATCGTACAGAACAACATCTTAAAACCTTAGCTTTTGTGCTCAAGGGCTGGGAGAGTCCTGACGGACCACAAGAATGGAAGAGATGTTGTCATAGTACGAGGATAACAAAGCAAGATGGTAAGAAGTGTGTATGGAAGAAGAACCAGAGAAATCTCAGGTGGCTGTAGAAAACTTTTTATTATTATCCTTAATGCATTTCAGAAATTATAATCTTTTTGGCTGGTGCCCACCGGCCTTCTGTTAGATATACTGAAAGGATGACCCTCACCCATTCCTTTGCTCAAATGTGTTCTGTTAGATGTCTTCAAAAATGTTCTATTAGGTGCCCAGGACTTGTTCAGGGCTGGACTCTGGGCTTCAGCTCCAACCAGTTGCAGCCAGGATGACCAATATTCTGGAAAATTGGGACTGCAGTTCAAAACATCTGGAGTGCACCAGGTTGAGGAAGGAAGATCTAGTGTGTATTCACCAATATTTCCTAGAAGAAGGAAATAATTCTAGGAGGAATCATGTAAAAATTATCAATGTTCTGATAAGGGCGGTGTTCACATAAAAGATATGCTTTGATATTCTTAAGACCGTTGCACTATGTGTGTGTAGTTGTGTGTGCATGCATTTTTGTTTTGCTGCTTTCCCTCACTCCAAATAAAGTTTTGCAGGAGTTCATGATGCTTCTTGGTCATAACACTCTTCTTCATTCATGATGTTCAGCTCCCACAACCTTCTGCCCCCTGTGTAGGCATTTGAAAGTCATGGACTGGGATGCAGGCAGAACATGGGACACGGCAAGTGCACAGGTGTGCTGCTGGGGTGTACACTGTGCACATCAATTACACCCACACATGCTGTGCAGTGTTGCCAACCCCACCTCCCTGGAAACATACCTGCGGATGCCCACGTGACTCTCAAGGCAAAATGAAAACCTGGAGAACTTTTACTTCAGCCTTGATGAGGAATCTCCTGCTTTATGAAGCCAACCAAAGGGACCGGTGCAGAGAAAAATGTGACATTCTCCCAGACTTTTAAAATTATGATGCTGTTGACTTTTGTACAGTTACTTGTTGTTAATACTTTTATTTATTATTTGCATTCAGTACTCACCTAATTCATTAGGCAATGTAGAACAATTAAAAATAAAAGTAAAATAAAAGAACAATCCTATGGCCTCCTGATGTTGTCTGGGGTGGGACATAGGATCTTTTAGAGTTTCAGTTGTGAGATCTTGCAATCATGCAACTGGGGCTCTGAAGGCCAAACCATCACCCTCGCCTACTCCTCACAGGCAGTGCAGAAATAACTGCATTCTCTTAGGATGCAAATATTCCTTGAAGGGGAGAAAAGGGGGCATGTCAGGGGAGGGAAAGTGAAGGAGCTGGGGCCAAGGATTCCCACTGGCATCGCAGCCTGCTTCCTTTCCTCTCCCTGCTCTGTCTAGGCAGTTGTCTGTGTGGGTGTGAGAGTGGTGATAGGAGAGACCCTGCTGCCATGCCTTGCTCAGGGCATCAGATGCACATAAGCTGCCAGGTTTGGAAACTTGTGTGCGTTGAGGGTGGAGGCAATAAAACAGCACTTAACTGACCCATCGTTATAACATTACAAACATATAAAAAGTCAACCATCATCTCTTAAAGGTAGGAAGAAGGGGAGGGGCTAAAGGCTGTTAATATATGTGTTAATTATAATTTTTAAAATGAATATGAACACACAAACACAAACAGAAGCTCTGGGATCCCTAGAAGCACGCTTGCATCAGCACCACGGAGCAACACTCCAGCCTGACGTGCCATTTAACCAGTTCCCCATCAAACCTGATAAACAAGTTATGCTGGCAAGTTGGCAAGACATATTAGAGTGCGAGGCCGACTCTTCTCATGTATAATTCAGCAACTGGGAAAACGTAACGGTTATGGCTTTTTAATATTTTACTGACTATCAAGTACAATAGAATGTCTGCAACGTTTTCACCTAGGCATTTATGAGAGCTCAGCGAATATGGCTGGATCTTTGTTGCTCATTACTGAGTTTATCTGATACGTTGATTTTGCAATATGGTATGCTTTTCTTGTTTAAGCATTGCTCTGCACTTCGTCCTTTAGGGCAGGGATGGAGCATTCACTTACCTGGATAGACAATCCATCTAGCAGACTGTCTAGCTTGCGTCTCTGTCCCTCTGTTTTCAACCTTTTGAAATGCAGGGCTTAAGTTTAAACCCACCTCCAGCATGGAACCTGCTATCACTTATCGGCAGTGTATATTAATATAGTTCCCTTTTTCCTCCTGCGTTTCTATTTACACGGCTCTGCTTCCTCTTAAAAGAGAAAGAAGGGGCAGTAATTATGGAGCCCTTTGTGAGACCCAAACTGGGTTGGAGCACTACCCAGTCTGGGATCATGATCCCACAGCTGAAGACCAATGCCCTACAAAAGCTAGAGATGGTGGCTGGAAAACCAGTGAGACAGCACCTTTACTCAGCTGGCCCGATTTTACTCAGTCAAGCACCGTGCACAGAGATGGTACAAGGTTAATAATAGTTCTAATTTGGATAGGTCTTCTCTTCTGTAACTAGCATGCTTCATACCGCCTACAATCACCCATTTATGTGGTTAGGGCACCGTGCTTGCTTGAGAGAAAGGTGCTGCTCAGTGGTACAGCATATTCTTGGCATGCAGAAGTCCCCAGGTTCAGTCCCTGGCATTCCCCTACAGTCATTCTAGGCAGTGTGAGCAGCAGCAAACCCAACTGGATATGCAGTGCATAAGCAGGTCCCGCCAAGAGGCAGATGTCACAGATAGCAGATGGTGAGGGGTGAGGAGTGAAGGTTCCCTAGCCAGTAGGGAAGAACCAGCTACCCGGAGTGAGTGGCTTTTAGCTGCAATTACTTTTGTACATGAAATGGGGCAGAGGGACACCTTGCCCTTTGCTTGAGGCAGCAAATATCTTGGGCCCACCCTTTGCATAAAAGGCCTGCACGTCTTGCATGTTTTCTCCAGCACCCCAATTCAAAGGCTTCAGTTCTTCGGCATTCAGTCGTCCTTCTGGTCCAACTTTCACAGCCGTACATTGCAACTGGGAAAACCATAGCCTTGACTTGGTTTTATTATGCCAGCTCAAAAGAAGGGGGGTGGATGCAGTAGGACAAAAGCATCCCTACATGGATGGCTTCACTCCTGCCCACAGCTGGAGGGATCATGCTCACATCATTTCCTGGGTAGCTGCTTAGCAGTGATTCCACATTTTCCCAGATGAGCAACCAATGCCCCCTCCCACAGCTGCATTTTATTCACTGTGCAGTGCCTCACAGCTGGCACAAATCCAGCAGGACCTCCATCATGAAGGAAAATTTTCCCCACCATTATCTGTCACTGCCATATGAAAATTCTGCGAGGGTGCAGCTATATGCAGAGACAATGACTGTGACCAAGCCAACGTAATACATTAGTGAATTTATTGGGAGGAGAAGGATAACCAATGCTATTAAGAGCAGTATTAAAGAGATGTGTTTTAAAGCATTTCATATAAAGCTTAGATTTATTCAGCAGAGTACAGCAATAAATACAGTATATCTCAGTTATGTATACACACACAAAAAAGTTAAGTATTAATTACAAGTTCTGCTGTTCCTAAGATCCAAAGTCCATTGCAAAGCAACAGGTGGGTTCTATGTACATCTCAGTGGATCAGTGCTATTAAAATTTACTTTTAAAAAATATTTCACATCGCTTTCTATGCAGTGTTTCTATAAGTTCTATGTACTATATGCAAATCTACAACCCCAAACCTTTTCCCCAGGGAAATCTGGGAAGTTCACATTCTCCCTAATGGCCTCAGGAATGGGACTTTTAAAAAACCTTACTGTGTACAAGTATTTAAGAAAGGATAACATACAGGATACTATACAAGTGGTCATATACAGAGGATACTGAGTAACTTCAGGACTGCAGGAAAGTATCAGCAATCAAACCAAGTTAAAAGGACTGAACCATTCTTAAACAAGAAAGACAAGTGAACCGGTACAGATTAAATATCTAATTTCTAAGTGCACTTTGTAAGCCAATAGAGTTGGCTTTAGATGCGTTTGATCAAAATGCCAGCTTTACAACCCCCTCCCCCAAATTCAATTGTCTTCTCACCAACCCTGTTTCGAAAGGCTCACCTGTCAATAGAGAGGTGCATGCGAGGAAGGAAGGACACCAAGTGTTGAACCTGGAAGTTTCCTGCTCCTGAAATTTGGCAGGTGCATCCCTTGTGAATGTAAACAGAGAAAACAGCTACAACTTGTGGCCTGCACCAGCTAGGACAGGCCAGGCGTTGTGGACCATTTTTCTGTCTAAACAAACATAGGATCACACATTAAGTGTCCCCTCTTGAAACTGTGAGCCACCTGAACTGGCCACGCTTGCGATTGTTGGTGTCATTTGGAAAAGAAATGTGAGGGCAGGGGGAGAACCCTACAAAAATCCTCATTCCAGGATCACTATGTTATAGTGACGAGATTTATTGCATTACCGAGTTTGAGCTCCGAGATAGCAGCAACAACAAACAGCACTGAGAAGGTTCCTAAAAACCCTGCTTATTTTGTTCTAGTGTAAAATAGCAGCATAGAGGAGCACTCAAGGGTACCTGGGGACAAGCACAAGAGAGGAAAGAGTAGTTTCCTTTAAAAAAAAAACCAGGGGACATTTTGAAACACACATACCTAAACATCTTGCTAGGCATATCAGCAGAGGTCTAAGTTAGCAAACGCCCATTTCAGCCCCATACATTTTATGGGCCATTTAGTCACATGAACAAAAATGTACTTGTGTTTGTACTTTTTTAAAGCTATTTTTAAGCCATTTCACCTATTTGTACACATCTACGAGACAAAGAAAAAATGTAGCTACAGTACTGTTATATACTCTTAAAAGATGGCCTTTAGTATTATAGCTTTAGCCCTATTATTGCTAGACTGAACTGAAGATTTCAGAACACTCCGCCCTATTCATAATGGATAAAACTGAGATGCTGCTTCCGATGACTGGATTTCCACCTGAGCCATCTTAAACTGGGTACACTGCAGCCATTTGCGGAGGACAGAGGAGTTCATGTTCATCTGGACTGATCCTTGCAGCATCCTAAGGCCATGGTGGTTCACATTGTTCTGAATCGCTTGCAGGCGGAGCTGCAGCCCAGCAGATAAATGCTGTTAAAATATGCAGAAGTATCATGATTAGTCTGTCCTTCTTTCCTAATGTTTCAACCATAAACCCTCAAACATCCTAGGAAACAATGATTCAAGGAAAGATAATCCTAAACTATATTGATCTGTGGTCGGTCCCGTCACCATCACCACCGTCATCATTCCATTCCATTCATGTCCCACCTCTTTTTCCTCTTGCAAGGAACCCAGTGTGGCTACAGGGCTGCATTTTATTCTTGCAATAACAACCCTAAGGAAGGTTGGGCTGAGAGTAAGTGACTGGCCCAAAGAGTCAGGGCCATAATGACATGAAGGATTTTTAGGAGCCTGATTGTTTGTTTATTGTCTTGCTTAAATAATGTACATTATTGATTGGGCAGCCAGTTAAAAAGCATTGCAGACTTCTTTGCAAGCCAAACTCCTTATTTGCAGAGGTGGAACAGATAAAAACGCCATCTAATCCATCCCCTGCTTCAAGGTAGGGACATCAACTCACCAACCAGCATTAGATTAACCTGAACAGTACAGATCAAAGCATGCCAGCAGCAGAGAGCAGGTGGGATGCAGGACGTTTTCACAGCCTGGAGCATGCAGTGGCTGGAGGGGTGGATGTGGCCTCGGAAAATGCAGGCTTTTATCCCCGCCCTGGCACAAAGTGAACATGATTCCCCTGGCATGTTGCTCTCTGCCATTGTACTGTACGCCACCAAACTGGTGCAGTAATGAAAACAGGTGGGCATGATGGGGCCCTGAGTATCTTGGATACAAAGCGGGGAAAGAATGACAAATCTAAATAGCTCTTTCCCTTCCTGTCAGTCTAAACCAGCCCTTCCAGCGCTGCACAGGGCAAGCCTGCGCTAAAGTCTGTTTCTGTGGCAGCCTTCCCCAGCCGATACGCCAGTCATGCTTTGGACTGCACAGATACAATTTCCAGGATTTCCGAGTGGAGTTGACGTTTAACACAACTTGATGGTGCCATGCTGGGAAGGCGGTTGTGAAGGCTTGTTAATACTGGCTTGTTAAACCAGTTGATGGCCTCACCAACCCATGATTGCTTAGACCGATGGAACTCCCATGTCCAGCAAACTGGGTGAGAGGAAATTTTTGCTGGCTCTTCTTCCTCCTTGCTTCCTCTTATGCTTCCCAGAATCTGTTTTGCAGGACTGGGGGGACACTCCAGAACAGTGTATGAGTTGATGCATTGTGAAGCTGTGTCTGTTCCCACCATTTCCTCCAGCAGAAAGGCTCTACTGGATCATGGTTCCTCCACCAACAGAAAAGTCCTTCCGTTCACTGAGGTTAACCCCGCATCCAAATCAATGCTTTCAGGGAAATCCAATTGCACATTATGAATGCATGAGCCAGGCATGGACTATCATGGATGCTATGGACACAGGGCCAATGTATTTGATTTCTTCAATAAAACACAACATCCGAAGATCAAGACTGTGTTGAGGAGGAGCTGGAAGGGAGACCCTACCTTTAGGTTGGACTGAATCATTGGCAGCCACATGGGGATGAGCTGATGGAAGAGAGAAACTCTGCATTAGTAAATTAGGTTTCTCCAGAATGAATTACCACTGACATGTTATTGTATTACATTTGGTCAGAAGAGGTATGACTAATGGTCTTAGTCTGAAGAATGAACTGTGAACCATGCTGGGAACATTCATTCATAAATACCACATACGGTTTTGCAGGGAGTATTGATCAAACAGTGTTCTTTTATTCTGCTGCATGCATGGATTTAGAGGCTTGTCAATTTAACAAGAACTAAATGTAAAGTACAAATGATACTTTAAAGTGCCAGTGTTTAAAAATTAGTCTAAAACAAGATATAGACGATTTTTAAAGCAAAATAAAAAAGCCCTGATAACATTTGCAAATAGCTTTCAACTAAAAAACCCCATCACTGAATTTGCCACTGCAATTCTGAATGATGTTTTCCAACACCTGAGCAGACCCAAACTGCGCAATGGGGTTTCCCCATGATCTTCTCCCCAGTCCAGATTAGTAATGTGTGCTAGTGACAGTTCCCTCAGCAGCAAATTGGGGTATCTGCAGAGGGCTGCAAAGGTAATATCTTCTTTCAGTGGCTCTGCTCCGCCAGCAGCAAGCTAGCATTGGATCCAAGCCTAGGAGATCAGCTTTCCATTTCTATTCCACAAAGATATTGCAGCAAGTGCCCATAGAACTGTTATCCCATGAAATCTGCTTCAATCTGTCCCGCACGATGCCTGCTCTGGCCATTTCCTTCATAGCACCAGTGAGATTTGAAGGAAGGGTGGATTTGTGCTGGAATTCAAAAGGTTGATCCTTCTGTGTCCAAGCCATTGATCATGAGCTGCCAGAAGGTGAAATTTAAAGGGGCCAGTATGTAGCAGCTGCTCTAATCATTGTCACTTAGCAATAACATGGAACAAGGATCTGTAACTTGCTGGCACTCACCAATACCCTAAAGAATTCTATACACATTATCTGCACTAGGGTTGTTGAACAACAGACTCGTTAGCCAATTCTGACCCTCCAGGATTTCTAGATGGTCACATTATCAAGCATTGTATTTATTTAATACATTTGAAGCTCTTGTGCATTTCCTAGCAACAATTACTAATTGCTCTCCTGGCTTTTAAACATAACTTTTCCATTAAAAAATACTATATAAAGCTTATAAGGCTCTCACAGTGCTTAGTCACTAGCAGGAAGCGTTTTAAGCCAAAAGAGGCTGGCATTTTAGGTATTTTGGCCCCACCTACTTTACCTTTCGACCCACTCATTGCTGCCCTGAGGCCCCTGAGACCTTCAGCTGAACTTGGCTGGCAGGCTAAAAGAGCATGGACACCCCCTGATCTAAATGTTTGACTTCCCCCTGAATCTTCCATCCATTTAACCTCTAAATAGACAGTCCACAGTTGGTCTCTATATAATTTGGGCCCTTATAACACGTGTGGGAAACTTGTGGCTCTCCAGATGCTGTTGCAGTCTGACTACAAGGCTCAGCCTCCATGAACAATGGTCAGAGATGCTGAAAGCTGGCATCCAAGAACATCAGAGAAGCAACACCCGCATGAAAGACAACCTTTCATTCAGAACCAACATCTTGGGTGCCAAATTTTGCAGTACTATAAACTCATCTGGATGAAAAATTGCCCATTTCCTGAGAACAGAGGTGTATTAGGGGGTCTAAACCAGAAAGGTGGCAGGGAGGTCATTAAGGCTGAACAGGTAGGATACTGAACTTAAACAAGGTCCAAAAGCCAGGCCAATTTTTTGAAACTATGTCAGGATCTTACGTATAGCCTCAGTTTGTTAAAGAATGCACCAAAGATCATTGCTTTATAGCTGTTTTCCCCAATTATATTTTTTAGATAAGGGCTGCTTCTACTGTGAGAAATGACATTGTCTACTTTGCTTAAGAAGTTTTGACCCCTGGTCAACCAGGAAGGGAATTTTGCTTGTGACTCACTTGCAGCATCTCCAGCAGGGAGGGGAACTCTGTAAAATCCATTGCTTGTTAGTTTTGGCTTTTGGCATGCATGTGTCCAAGCAAATAGAGCCCTAGAATAAAGTCTATCATATTGCAGTCCTGCAACTGAGGGACATGTGTAAGCTTATCTTTGCCTGATTGTATATTATCTGCATCCACTTTCCATCACTGTATTAAATAAACTGCATTATCTTTTCACACAAGTGCTTTTTTCTCTCTCTGATCATCCTCAAATCTAAATTGAGGTGGCCTTGGCTGGACTATGTCCCTGGGGTAATACAGAGGGCAAGTTGTTGGTGACCTTTTGATTAGCCCCTTTCAACTAATCCATTAAAGGTGCAATGAGATACATGCTTAGCAAGAGAAAGGACCTAAAGCGCCTAGGTTGCTCGGCGTTGTAAGCCTTTCCTCTGCCTAAGCATGCTTCGGGTTGCACGCTATAGCACCTCCTTTACTAGCCCAGTTCAGTGAAATGACTCAGAGATGGCACACAAAGTCGGTGCACACATTTCTTGACAGCATGGCCTCCTGCAGAGGACAAGTGGCGAAGGGAGCTGGAACTGGCTTAGTATGCTAGGCATTAGCAGCATCACACCAAACATGTTCAAAGGCATAAGTGGCAGTGACTCACACATCACCTAGAAATGCATCAGTGCAGAGTACCTGTAATACCTTGAAGATGCTGATTAATCAAGCCTCCACATTTGTCATTGCATGCATACAGCCAGATTCCCACCTTGGTTTCTGACTTCTGAAACAACTCCTCTGAAGATCCTTCCACTAACTGTGGCTCTCTCTGGCACTGACTAACTCAGTTTTTGCTTATTTGCACTGCGGAAGAAACAGTACAGGACTGGGAGTGCCATAAAACAAAACTGCAAGCCAGGTCCACTTCAGGCCCAGAGACGCTTTTGACAAGTTCTTGATACTTGCCCACATTATTTCAAGAGCTGGACATATTGTTCTAAAATGTTCCTTCAAATGGCATCACAATTTGCAATTTTCCAATTAAGCTACCAAAAGCTACATGCTAAATTTAATCAGCATTGGCAGCATGAGATAAAGCACCAGTCAAAAGGGAGTATTTCAGTGGCTGGACTAGATAACATAAGAGTTGGCTGTGTTCTACTGGTGAGTCCAGTCCAAATCCTGATGAGCAGCAGCTTTATTTAGGGAATCCCAGTGAAGAAATAAACACTTCAGAGAACACGACCACATGGCAGCATGGAAAGTGACATCCTGATTCTGTTTTATAGTGATTGTCTGGGAGTCGGCAAAGAGGCAGAAATCTCAACAGCTGGGATGCTGCCCAGACACATCTGGGAGAGGTGCAGTTATAGCTCGATAGACCAGTGGTGGGGAACTGTTTCAGCAGTGGACTCTGTGGCTTCAATGTCAATCGGGCAATGTGGTCCCTGGGTTTTAGTCTGGACTTTAAGGGTGTTCTGCATGGTGCTGAATGCTCTCCCAAAGGTAACTCCCAAGGCTCACTGGTGGATGAGGCTCAGGCAGACTGGGCATGGCCACACATGATTAGTACAATTACAATTCTACTCAGAAGAAAGCAGAGCAAGGCTTTGGCACGTCTGCGCAGACCTAGGCACTGGTGGGAAATAACAGCAAAGGAAACTTGTGGCTGCATAGGTAACCCACACAGGCTCCCCGACCCTTCTGCAAATCCTTCCTGATAAAACACGAGTGTGCCAGCTGCCAAACTATCCTGGCGCAGGTGGGAGGTAAATGATTCCTACTGGGAGAAGAACAGACAGTAGAGCCACTTGGTATAGGCAAGGCCCCACAAGTGGATGACTGTTCACACAGTGGGATTTCCCCCTTGCTCTCCTCCTCCCTGCCGTCCTCCATATGGCTCTGAAATCTGCTCTGGGGAGACTCTCAACATTACAGAGCAGACCCAGGGAGTAAGTATGGAAGCTGCAGAGGGGAGGACAATTCTGGCTTACCTGCAGTTTCTGTTCTGCTAACCAATTGTCTAACCTTGGATACAATCCATTGCTGAAGAACGAACAGCTGTCCAATTTCTGAGTTTGCTTTCCCATTTGAAGAAGATGTGTGTGTTTGTATGACATGCACACTTTATATACAGGAAGAGTGGGTAGGAGAAAGGATTGTGGAGGTTGGGTCTACCATCAGCAGTGTTGACCATAATAACTTATGGAACCTTCATGTCTAGATGTCAGAGACACATAACAAGATACTTGTATGCGTTGTGCCTTTCCTGTGAAAACCTGGAGGTCGCCAAAACACTGGGAGAGATGGTCAGATAGTCTGATCCAGGAAGGCAGTTTGTATGTTAGCAAATTATGTTTGTGAATATTATCGTTAGCCTGTTTCTGGTAACGAAACACTTGGGACATACAGAAAGACTTTTGAAAGGAATTACAAGAATGTCCTTATGTGGGAATGTTCTTTACTTAGAGAACAGGTGCCACTGAGGTGCTGTGTCTGTGAACAGGGACCTAATAAAAAATCTAGAAAGTAGCTACATCTGTGAAGTGTTCCCATATCATGTTTCCACATGGATCAGTATCTGGAGCAGCATCTTTGCTTTCCCTCCTCCCAGAGTATCAGCATCTTTTGTTCCAAGTGAGTCCTGGTCTTCCACACAGAGAGCCAAACCAATCACATGTTTCCAAACAGAGAGCCACAGACCTTCTCGCATACATATGGCCTCTGGAATCCTCTTATCACCATCCGGCATATTTACACGGGTTGGGAGAGGACTGTATCACCAACCAGGTGCTCCTACAACAGCAAGCTAGCTGAGGATGATGTGTAGCCCAAAACCACTCGAGTGAGTCACACTGGGTCAAATCTGAGACCTATCTCAGATTTTCCTGCAAAGGGGGAAGTCGTCCCTGGGAAGCCTATTCTTGCCATGGGAAAAATAACAAGTGCAATAGAGAAGATATGCAAAAGCTGTTTAGGCCGTCCTATAATCCCAAGATTTTCATGCCCCCTTGGCTGAACTTTCTGCCTATATTCCAAGAGTACTTTCCCATGTAATGCTAAAAAGATGTTCATTAGTTGGCTACAGATGCTTTGCATTGCATAATACAGACACCTTTTCACGGAAATGGCTAGAATAAACTGCACAAAAATATTGCACAGAATTTCCTCTTGTCCTTTTGCTCCTAGTTTACTAGCAACTACATCCTTTTTGGATGGGGATATAGCCAAGTTATATAAAAGCTGCACTGAAGGCTACCTTACCAGCTGCATCCAATTATAAGAGTGGTCTTTTCTCTTAGTATTCAAAGGTTATGGGTGAAGATGTTTTTCCCCAATATGCAGGACAGGAAAAATCCCAGTCCTCTTGACTTTTTCATTCAACCTTTTACAATGCACCAAATGCTACACCAAAGAATTCCCCATTCCTCAGGAGCTGTTGGTCAGAAAGAAAAAAAGGGGGAGGGGTGTAGGGGAGTGGACCTGGAAGACCAGAGGGCCCACATGAAACATCAGGCACACTTCCCTGGATTTCAGCCACCATAAGAAACATCTACAGGTTCTCAGTAGGGAACCAACCTACCTTGACAAAAATAGTTGAATTACATTCCTGCAAAGCTTCCATTAAGCTGATCACATGCAAACACACCATTTCAACCATCTGGGGAATAATATGGAAAAATAAAATAAACATACAGTATAACATGGTCATGAATACAAAACTGGTCAATGATAGTATCACCCTCATATGGAAGTTAAATGAGAGCAATATATAACCAGTGATGTTTCAGATTAAATGACCAACACATAAATAGAAGACCAAGTTTACCTTTGGTTAGAATGGTGTCTGTTTGTACAATATTTTTGCTAGTGATGCCACTGAATTTCATAATTATTTCATTTGTTGGGCAAAATTCATATATCGATAATGTTCATTCTTATAGCAAGCTTTGTGACAACAAATTATTCATTCCAGATAGATTGCGAGCTTCAGAACATGGACAGAGTGCATCTAAACTATAGCATTTTGTGCATGCATTCAGGAGGAAATGTGGTGAACCCGCCTTCACCTTTTATGGAAAGGTCAGCATTTGAATTCTTTTGACAAACCACTCACATTCAAAGAAACTACTACCCAGGTTGCATACACTGCCACATATCAATCCTTATATCTCTTCTTCATGAGAACCCTCATCCAAGATCACACAAATTCATTACTTTCTGAGGAAATAAGTCATTTAGGATAAGTTCACCCATCACTAATTTTAACTAGCTTTAGTTCCCACAGCAAATGCAACCAAAAGTCACCTAGCCCTTATAAGTCCTTCTCACTGGACAGCTGCCATTCACTGCAGAGGCAGGAGTTTTATTTATTCATCTATTTTCTACTGGATTTTGTCTGAAGATCTTGCTATCCTAGATCCTATTTCCATTGAGTAGATTCCCTACCCAATGGAAGCAAATTATCATTCTGAATCAGCAGTGAGCTACACATATGTAACTCTCCAGATAGTCCCTCAAACAAAAACATGGCAAAGAAAAGTGTTCTCCATCCTTTGGGTCATTTTATTTATTTAGAAAATTTGTAGGCTGTCCATTACTGTCGTCTCTGTAATAAAGCCCATTTTACATTGTTTGTGATGTACATATCATATACATTTTTGCAAGCCTTGGGTGTTTCCACCCATGATACCAGTCTTAAATTGGTGGTTGCTCTCTGATTAGCCATTGCCTCTCTCCGGGTCTCCAAACTGGAGTCTTTCCCAGTCCTGTCTGTAGAAGCTCAGGTTTGGACAAGGGGCCTTCTGCCTACAGGGCGCGTGTTCTGCCAGGGAACCCAGTCTTCCCTCTGGGATAAGACATAATCCCCCAGAGCTCTATTTTTAAAGGGTACACGATCTGTTGCTTTGGATGAACTTAAGCTTGTACTAGCTCAGATCACTGCATCTGACTCACCACCTTGTTATGTGCCATCAGCTGCAGGATACTCGGTGTCACTCGGCTCCAAAACTCCAAAGCTGTAAGGATGGCTGTAAAGCTAAATTCATTCTGGTTCTGGACTGTGGGAGCAACCGCTGCTTGTTCACAGTATACAGTCCACAACTGAGCAAATATAAAGGCATGAAAGAGGGAACACATGTGCAGTACGGATGTCTGCAGGGACAGAAATATGGAAAATGAAAAGTCATGTTTTTCTTATGCAATCTATTACAGGATGTGCATAACAGAATATTAGAGAACTAGAGTATTGTAATTCCCTGTTCCAACAGCACATACACATACATTAAAGGAACCCTAATCAAAGATGGCTCCATCAAGAATTCCCTCAGTACAGGGCTCAGCTCAACTTGACGTACCTGGAGCTGGGGATGAGAGGTCACATGTTGGAGACTAGTAGCTCTTCATGGGATGGTACCTCACCCTCTGTGGGCAATGGGCATTCCCTGGGGCCACCTACAGGAACTCCCAACTGGCCCATGAAGAGTTGCCGGTCTCCAACTCATAACCCCAGGCATGGCAAAACGTGCCAAATCCTGTACCACATGGACAATCAATATGCCCAAGCTGTACTGGGCTCTGCCTGCAAGTATTTCAGACTCCAAGATCCGGAGCTGCTCCAAAATGTGTCCCAGTTTGAGGCAAGAAGTCTACCTCTGCTTCCCTACCAATCAGCACCCCCCCGCCCCGCCACCTTAGGGACCATGTGCCTGCAATGTGCTCCAGGACAAGCAGCCAAGCATATTTTCCTTCTGCTGTAAGAAAGAAACCAGGCTGGCAATTGTGGGACCTGAACTTAGGGATTCTCTGCAGAAGATTTAACTGGGTGTCATGTCTCTCCTACCCAGGAGGACAGTAGCCAGCCTGTCATTGTTCAGCACGGTGTATGGTCCTCAAACCCCAAAAGCTTCTGAGTTGCAAACTCCTTCAAGTTTTTCTTCAACCTGTGCAGCTTCCCCTTGCACTGTCCAGGAATTCAAGAGTAATCCTACAGCAGCAGCTGCTTTCCTGGGCCTTTGGGTTCATGTAGAGATCTATGAATATGCCTAGCTCAGCCTCACTCCAGAACTGCCCCCAGACTCTCACAAGCAACTTCTCTCCTTCTGACTCTGCTGGGGCCCCAGATGCATCTTAGGGGATTGCACAATGTGAAGTGTCAAATAGCTGCATAAGGTATGATTTTTTTTATTAAAGATGGGAGTATTCCCTTGGCAAATCCTTTGGAAGACATCACTGTAGGTGGGATAAGGAAGGGTGGTGTAGAGAAGGGCCCAGCTCTTGTGCATTACAGCCTGCTTGGATAGATTCATCCAGTTCTGAGGAGGAGAGGCAGAGGTGGGCAGATGACTTGACAGTTTTAAGGTTACCTAGTGCAGGTTCCAGGCAGAGCATGAGAACCAGCCTGCTTGGGAAAAGGAGGAGGGAGACATTTCAGCAATGGGTGGGGAGGAAACTGAGGGCAAGTGTGGAAGGAGGCAACAGAGAATCGGGCGGACCCGTAACAAACCGTCCGGTATTCCCACCATCTAGCCTCAAGCCGCAGGAGCCCCTCTGAGGGTGGAGCCAGGCTTTGTCTGAAAAGGAGAGGGGGTATGTTTGGATTCAACTCTTCAGGTGGGCAGATGCTTCTCCCACATCTCAGAGGCAACACTGCTTTGATTTATGCTGTTTTGTAACCTCTTCTGCCCTGATAAAAGAACTGTGCTTCTAAAGTCCTGTCTACGTCTCCAGGAGAGGAAAAGAGGGAAGGAGAAGCCTGCTCACAACAGGTCATGCGGAAGACACAGCTGAGGGTGGCAGACAAACGAGCTCCTTCCATGTGTCCATGCCACTGACACGTACTCAGTTGGCAAGGACAAGAAAAAATGCTTCACTAGCAAGTGAAGTGGCAAAATTGGCAGGGAAGGAGATGGCCAAGGAGGGAGGGAGGGCATCCACCCACCCATCCATCCATATTAGTTTTCTATGCCATCCCATTACTAAAAGTCTCTGGACGGCTTGCAGAGGGTACAGGCTGTTGCGGCACCATCTGCTCCCAGGCAGTCTTCATGAAGCAAGATCTCTCCCGAGGAGGGAAGCAGCAGCATTTCTGGCAGTCTTCAACAAGCTGTGATGAAATTGGTCTCCTGGGTTCTGATGCCACAATAGCCCGTAAGACAAGCCTTGCATTATTGAGGTGCATTGTTCACAAAAATCGTATGACCCTGTGCCAGGTGCATCAAGTTCAGGTGACACAACAGCTCATTGTGACTCCCGGCCCACAATCAGTTGCTGCATCACGCGAACCCGGCTAGCTGCTGTGGCGATACGGTCACCCCCGCCTTGCAGAGTTCACTGTACCTTGGACTGCTCTGGAAACCCAATCAGGATCACAATTAGATGATCAGCTACATGTGAGCCGGCATCCAGCGGGATAGGCATACACACTGAAGGGGAATTCGGACAGACGACATTATGTGTCAGTGACCCCAACAAGAGCCAGGAGAGCAACCGGATATGAGAAACACACTCGATGAATTCTTTAGGCCTGTTGAAAAAGAACATGTTGCCTTTCAGTGGCTTATTCTCTCAAAGTCTCACCCCCAAAGCTTCAGCTTCAGGTGGATGCATGATGTGGGCATAGCAAAGCACACAGAAGACTGAACTTTCTAGCTGGTTTATTTCTTTCGACATCCATTGAGTAAATACACACTTGCCAATCATCCACTGCAGATTCAGGTGTCTTTCCTCCCCTTTCTTGAAGAGATGTGTTACTGCCTTAGAAATCAAGCACAGCATTTCCTCATGAGGAAAAGCCGACCCCTGCCACATCTAGTGGGTATTTTAGAGAGCTGCCTCACACATGCTTGTTCTCCGACTCATATCTTATGCACTCTGGATTTAATTGGCAGTATCCCTGCACCTTGGCTCAGCAATCCAGGTTTGTCCTGGAAGAAACTGCCTGAAAAGCCGCCCAGACCATGGCTGAGGCCCTGAAATTGCAGCAGCAGCACAGAAGCCACAGGGTGACTTTAAGGAGAAGTGTGGTGCCGCTAGTGATGTTGCACTAGCGTAAACAACATTAGCACAATGCCATTCGTGACTGCTGGAGCAAAGAGCGGCTGCTCGCTGCTCTAACCATCGCTTTCCCCCTTTGTGCTATCAAATGGCAACTGCGTTGTGCTCCTGTGGGTTTATGCTAGTGCAAAGTCACGGGGACTTGCTTAGCATGGGAACCTCCCATGGAAGAAATGTGCGTCTTCAGCTGCTCCCTGTGATTGCAAAAAAACACAAATATCTCCTTCATTGCTGCACCACCACTTGGATGGCCAGTCCCCAAGGGGCCTTGAACTGACCGGTCACATGCCTGGAGATCCAAACCTGAGACTTCCCCTTCCCACACAGGCTGCCAAAGCCAAGCACTCCCTGAGGATCCTTGATGACCGTCCTGCCTTTTATGCATTTTATGTGATGCAGCTCTAGATAGCCAGCTGCATGTAAAAAGAAGCAAGGTGCAAGGAATCTCTCTGAGCCTTCCGTTCTGTTGCCAGCACCAAGCCGTTCCTCTTGGTTTTTTGTTTTTAATCTCAGGGGTGGGGAAACTTGAAAATAGTCCATGTCCATAGCATTTTTCTAACTTCTGGCAACCAATAAAGAAGCAAAGCCTTTTAGCTTCCTCTCCCTCTGAAATCAGGTCATTATAGCCATCTTCTTCCCTCTTTCCATTTTCACCCCTACAGCCTCCCCTTTCCACTGGCACCCAAGCTTCCTTGGTTGCATAGCTTTCCAATGGCCATGCCATTGGCACAGCATCTCCTCTTTATCTGGCACGCCCTATTTTTTCAGCCTCCATCTTTATCTCTTAGGCCTTTTCGAGCTGGAATTCTGTTCTGTTCAGTCAAAAAGTTGTGCCCAACTCTTTGTGACCCCATGAACAACATTCCTCCAGGCTCTCCTGTCCTCCACCATCCCCTGGAGTCCACCCAAGCCCACACCCACCTCTCCAGTGACCCCATCCAGCCACCTCAACCTCTGCCATCCCCTTCTCCTTTTGCCTTCAATTGAGCCGGAACACTGGCTGCTATACCAGTGCTCCAGGCGTTGGATATATAAACCAGGCAATTTTTCTCTTCTGCAATTGGTGTGCATGTGTGCCTGTTGCAGCACAAGTATGTATGTGTGTATACAGAGAGAAAGAGAATGTTTTTAGACCTTCAAATAGCATTTGAGCGAATGTCCCCATTTTAGAAGTTGTGTAATAATGGGATGGTGCATAAATCTACCGCTGTTCTGTTCCACTATTGACCAATTGCACCTTACCCCTGTTGCATTGCAGATGGAGGGTGGTACAGCCAAGGCAGGTAGCGAATCACAGCTTTGTTATCCCTGTGGTTGCCACGTGAGATTTCCATTGCAGCGATCTGAGCTAAGCCAACCTTGAGATGTCCGCCAAAGGTGTCCTCGTGCAGTGGCTGGGAACATGTTTTCATATGACTCTGTGAGGCAAGGACATCCAGCACATTAAAAGAATTAAAAGGAAAATGCTTAGATATGAAATGTATTTTAAAGGACAAGGGTGTTATTTAATTCAGCAAAAAACATTGCATTCACTTGCACTAAAGAATGAAGATTTCCATTACAAAAGTTGCATTAAAAAACCCCACATCAGCAGAGGCACTTTAGCCCATCAGAGAGATGAAAACCACCAAAATTAATACAAGTCACTCATTTAAAGTGGCCAAATGATGCACTAGAAAGCATAGGGGTATTCCAAAGACTTAGCCTACTGTCAAAAATGCATTAAATTTGGTGCCAGGTAAGTCTTCCTGGGGAGCACCTTTCACATGCGGAGTGAGACAAGAGATCAAGCCTACTCTGCAGTCACCACTGCCCTTCCTTCAGAAGGTGAAGGGACTTGGAGAGCCTCTGTTACAACAAGTAGGTGCATTTACATGGGAGTAGCGACCCAGAGCCAATTAGGGTACCTGAATGTAGAAATGAGCAGGAATAGTCCACTAGAAGTAAACGATTCTGCGGCAGTATCTAATTTGACATGACCACTAACGTAAATTGCACTGCATTATCACGCACAACTTCAATAGCATTTATTGGCATGGTGGGTATTTCAGAGAAACCCTTTCAGCCAGCGAACACTTCTTGTCATCAGATGAGAGTCTGCTGATGCCAGCACTACATAATTTATGTTAGTATCTGCGTCCGGTAGTTAAACATCCTGTATTCTTATTATTTTCAAGGCTAGCAAGGCTGAAGAATTCTAGACATAACTAGAGCTTTTAGGTAATGCTGAGCAGAAGAGTGGCATTCACTGAGCAGAAACAACCTCAAATGTTGCTCTAAGAAACAGCCTCACAAAAGGAGGGGGTGGCTGGTAGTGTAGGTGGAAGTCACACCAACAAACACCACACGCAAACTTACAGAGTCAAGGCAAGCACCAGGCGACTGGGGCTCCTCCCACTTTGGCTCTTCCTTCCTACTTTAGGGACGTGGCCCCTGCAAGGGTCCCCACAAGGGAATGTGGGCCTGGGCAGAAGAAACTTCCCACCCTTTTTCATCATGTTCAACAGTACCATACTTGCCCAGGTCATCGGGAGGACATGGGCCTAATGCACGTTTCAGAACATGCGGAGCATAGCCAAGGAACTGAGAACTGTTTTGCTCAAGGGAATTCTCAAAACGACTCCAAGATATCCTATTCAAAAGAGGGTGGGGAATTCAAAATTCCACTAGGCTGACATAAGCTCTTTGCATGAATTTCAGTTGCTCTTTGGAACCTGGCAACTATTTTCTACTCTGTGATTCCCATAAAATATTATTCTTTCTATAGTCTTCATTACAGGGCATTACTCTGTATAGCCTTTCCATGTAATATGAACATAGGCTTGAAAAACCATCTCTTTCCTAGAGGTTCTCCCCACTCTATGGGCAGCCACAATGCAGGACTGCAATGGTGCAATACAACCATTTCAGCTGATGTCTCTGAATGCCATACTCACCTTCAGTTTGGTCAAAGTATGCATATCCGCAATGAAATCCAGAACTTCCCCAATATACTGCCTCATGCATTCCATCGCTGCAGTTCCGCACTGAAACATGGAAGGATAATGGGTCAGATTTAAGGATTCCCAGGCACAATAATAAAAGGAAAATTCCCTCTTCTCCCTGCCCCAAACTCAAGCTGAATCCTCCAGCAGATCTTATACCAGTTCTGGAAGATGACCAGTCCCAATGAGAAGATGTTTACTGCCTGAACTAGGAGAAGACTTATCATAGCATATAAGACTGAATTTGAGGTGCGCGGAGCCAGTATCTCGACAGGCATGTCTACAACTACAGGCCTAAGCTGGTTTCACAGCCATGCCCTCCTCTATATCAGGGAATATAGTAGGTTAGTAGCTTCACAACCTACAACTCTCAAGACTCTTTGGCTGGAATCAGGGCAGTTCAACAGGCATAAAACCAACATCCTCTGTGGTGTCAGTAGTACTTCTGAAAAGAAAGCACACAAAGACAGTATTCAGCGCAGAGGTGTGGAACTCCGGCTAGGAGGCCAAATGCAACCTGGCTTTCCGAGGCTTCCCAGATGGCCGCACCCCCTTCCTTAGCCTCACCCCTTTATTATTTATTTATTTTTTAAAAGTGTTTATATGCCATCCCCACTGCTACACAGCCTCGGGACGGCTCACACCATGAGCCGTCCCATGACCACTAATCATGTTCCAGCTTTTGTGTGATGTTTTTCTCATTCTAAAAGAATGCTATGCCTCTCTCAAGACATAATTATGTGCAGTGCGGTTTTTTGAAGCTGAGACAAACTGGTGCTTTGGCCCAGTTTTCCCTGCAGTCCTAAAATGTGGGTCCTAATTGCTACTCCAAAATGCAATTCAATCCTCAGGCAGAAAAGGTTCAATGCCTCTGGTTACAACTGTGTTGCAAAAATTTGTTGCTAAACTCTTTGACCTGGAAGAGCTGTGCTGCATTATACTGCACCTATCTAAAGACTAGACCATTAGGCAGTGGAGACAAATGGCAGGAATGTGTACCTAAGCCTCTTTTTTCCAACCATGGCAGCACCTTACATGGGAAAGATCTATGTTCAAAACCCTCTTCAGGCGTACAACGTCAGAGGCACTGCACATCTGGTGATCTGGTGTTTCACAGGCATTTGATGTGACAAACACTTTAAAATGGAGCTATATATTCCCAAACTATTTGGGGCCTGCACTAGAAAACCAGGACTGGGAAACCATTTCTCTTTGCATGCTTTTATTTTGCTTTTTAATTATTACATTTAGGGGTTCCTTTTCTTCCTTTTCTTTCTTTTCTTCTCTTGCAAGGAATCCAAGGCGACCTAAATTATCCTGTTTCTGGGTAGTTCCGATCTGTGCCTGGCCCAAAGTCGCCCAGTGGGCTTCATGGCCAAGTGAGGACTGGAGTTCAGACCTGAGCTCCAATCCAGTGGTCTAACCATTACACACACTGGCTGCATGGAAACACAGACCTTCCCATCGTACTTTACATGCTTCCCACCAGTGACACATCGTAGTGTACCTGGGCTGCATGCAAGAAATGGGGATTTTAAAAATATCATTAAATGACCTTAAACAAGACAATACTTCCAGGCTTCCATTCCCTATTTTTAGAAAGTGGATAGAGAACAGATCCATGAGGTAATGACTGTAAACCATTTAGGATAGTATAAGCAATTGATTAATCTCAGTCCAAACTATGGTACGTCAGAGGCAATTTACAGCTCCATTCTAGTGCTGTAGCTTCACTGACTGCAGTAGGGCTAATAGTGCTGTTAAGTGGATCTAAATTTTCTTCCATGCATCTAGCATCAGCCACAACCGACTGCTAGAGAGTGTATTTGTGGTTGGGGATCAGAATGCGTCTGGTCAGTTTTGTAACAAAATACTCAGCCTTGACTCCCCTCCCAACCCAAGATAATCAGCTTATAAGAAGAACAAATTACAGCTGTTTGACAAGGGATCAGTCGAATCCATAAACTGAGATAGCCTCGATGGAGCTTAAGTTCCTGAAATTTGGAGGGGGAGAGTAAGAGGAGAAAAGCTGCTCAAATTTGGTATTTTGGTTGCTGACCCAAGTGCTTCTCGTTTCACTATGTTAATATCAAATCTGTATGGAGGTGAACTACTCCACCTTCTGTTCTCTCTACTGTTATGCCTGTCAGTCTACTTGACAGGACAACAAACAGTAAAAATAAGGTCACAGCAAACCCTGTCAGAAGGTCCTCCAACTTGCAATGAGTTTGGATGAAGGATTCCATGCACAGCTTCTTTCCAGCTGAGTGATGGAATAATAAAATGTGTTAGATATTGGCCTCTGGAAAGCTAGTGAAGTTTTCAGGTTCTTGCCTCCTTTTTATTTAGTTGTTCCCCTTTGCACAGAAAATGTGGATTGTAAAGAAAATAATTCACACTCCTGTCATCTTAACTCAAAGAACCAATAAATCGCCTACCTGGGCAGTTATGCTGCTCATCTCGTATTGTTTGGAAAGTTTGGAGGTCCCCCTCTCTGTCACCAAAGTGAGAAAGTGGGTGCATTTGAGGTCTCCATTTAGACTAAGATTCTTCCATGATTAGCATAGACTTATGATGGACCTCATTCTGTCCCTAAAATAAATTTCACGGCATAGAAACTAGCAGATTTATTGTGGAAAAAGCTTCCTATGTCATCAGATGGAAGGCAGCCTGCAGACGATGACCCTAATCCTTAATGCTACCTACTTAGCCACCTTTGTCACATTCATGACATGCTGGCTGACATCAGGAGCCAAGTATTTGTTAAATGAACTTGATCCCCCCATTGCCACATGCTTTTTCCAGGCAGGAATTAGGTGTTACATGAAAACATCAGAGGAGGTGTTCTGGCTGAAGCCAAAGGTCCATCAAGTTCAGCGGCCAGTTCCTACAGTGCTCATGGGAAACCTACAACAGGACAAGAGAGCAACAGCACTCTCCTGCCCAGGTTCCCCAGCAACTGGTATATATAGGGATACTGCCATCAGGACTAGTAGTCAATGATAGCCTTGACCTCCGCATTTATTTGCCCAATCCCCTTCTAAACCCAACCATATTGGTGGCCATCCCTACACCTTGTGGGAATTCATTCCATCATTCATGCACTGTGTGAAGAGGTCCTTCTATTGGCCACTTTGGATGACAAGGCAGTCATCTTTTTCCACTCATGAAACAGAGTATTCACTGATTCTTTTGCCATCATCTTTTTCCTCCTCCTCTTCCTCCTCTTATAAACTACATATCCATTATTTTGGGGGGCAATGGGAGGGGGTCAAAGCACCCCCTCTCTGTCCCCAAAAACACCTTAATCTTTACAGGATGGTGCTTCAGTGGCCAAACTTTATATTGGGTACCACAGTCTTGCCTAAGGAAATGTTCACCCCTTCTAACGGGGAAATGAAAAGCTGCAAGCTAGCTTTCTCCAACACGGTGCCCTTCAAATATATTGAACCACAACTACTATCATCCCCAGCCAGAACAGCCAATCTGGTTTAGGACAGTAGCACTAGTACATCACCACAGAAGGAGGAAGGCCGTGCACTATATAATTCCAGGGGGAGTAGCAGGCATTGCCACAACTGAACTGAACTGAAAGGTAAGCAGAGAGAACATTGGAAAGCAAAACGCAGAGGATCTTGTTTTAGTACTTACCCCAGGAATCGAAGCTATCATCTGCTTGTGCAAGATCATTGACTCTGCAAGCTTTGTTCCAGCATCTGCACAAACAAACTAATGAGAAATAAAAGATTAACCAATTTTGTGGAGTGGGGTGTGGTGGAAGAGGTGAGTGGGTGTGCAATAATGCATCATGCTTTCATTAGACTAAGTAATGTCTCGCTAACATCCAGGCAAACTTTGCTGGATGGAATATCATATACTGTGAACAAGCAGCACAACCCACCTGAATTCAATGGGCTCTACTAAAAGAATGGCAAGGAATGGATTAAGGTTCAACAGGCCGTGTGATTAACCTTCTCAGTGTTCAAAAGCCAGGGTAGTCTCTCGAAGCCATGGCAAGGCATTTGGATGTCAGCTGGTTAGAAAGATCACGATTGCCTTGGGGCTGCCTTCCCATTCCTTCTATAGATAAGGCACCTTTGCGGGGAACAAGACTGCTTGCCTTCCTAAAGCAGCTTGGTCCCTCCCCTCTCTACCAAGAAGGTGGGTTAGATCCTGTGTGTACTGGCAGTTTCTGAAACAGGGGAGAGAAGGGCTTCATGCCATCCCTGGTGTTGTCTTTTGTTCTCAGTGTGGAGAGAGGAACTGATGTATTGCTTGCCCAAGCAACTTTGGGCCTATTCAGGGATATTTAGGGAACCAAGAGGCCAAAGAGAAGGGAAGTGCAACCCTACTTTTCCTTGTCTATAGCCCACATCCATATTTCATCACTCTGTGCAATAAACCGTGTATCATCCTTGACACAGGTGCTTTCATTTCATCCTAAGTATCCTTGAAGCGAGCATGAGGCGCCTTGACTGGACCAGACCCCTGGGGTTAAAGCATCACCATTATCCACAAATCAATTAATCAAAATCTACTCCTTTTAGAAAAAGCACTTTATGATAAAGAAATTAAGATGTGGATTCTTTCTGCCTCTGTCCTCAGCTCCCTGCGACAGCAAGCATAAAGTCAAAAAGGATTTTTCTATCAAAGATCATTACACAGCATGCAGCCCTGGCGGTGTTATGTCAATTAGAGTTCCAATGAACTCAGCACAGGCTTTCACTCCACAGCAAAACATTTACCCTCACTGGGAACTCATTCTTGTTTTTCTTACTGAGTGTGAGTCCTTCTGGCTGCTCTATACACCCACTTTAGGAACCCCTCCCCCCAAACTCTGAACATCCCCAAAGCACCATTAAATCCATTATTACAAAAGGGAAAGAATATGGCTCAGCCATGACTCTCTGTAGGGAAGGTTGTCCATCAGAACTCAGTGGCCAGGCATGGAGGGCATTAAGCAGAGAAGTTAACCAAGAGGCCAACAGTAGTTGTAGTTTAGAAAGGATACAATGGGAGCGGCAATATGGTGTACGTGTGTGGTGGTGGGGAGTGTCTAGGCAAGCGAATGGTGGCCCTGTCCACTGGTGGCCTTTTCTACACACTCACCTGGAGCCAATGCAGCCTGTGGGTTGAAAAAGGATCTCCACCACTTTAATAGGTGGTGAAAATATGGCATTGTGTTGTATATGATTGAAAACCATCTCCTGCTTAGGGGTCTTTCTCACACTGAATGTGCATATGCAGTGAAGGAGGCACCTGGTATTCAAGGGGAAGATAGATATTAGATGCACCACTCAGCAAATTAACAAACTGGCTTCCTCCATCAGCACCTGTCCCCTACTAAGCAGAGGGGAAAGATGGCACTGGGCTCACTCCGGGCAGTCTCTCCCTTTCCCATGATCAACATGCTGGTAAGAGGAGGAAGGGTGTAAGGCTGGGCATGCCTCATGAGTCATGTGCTATGAGCAGCCATAATATAAATTATGGAAGATTCTTTAAGCAGCTCTGCCACTGAAGAATATGGAGCCCTAAATATGCATGGAATGTTCTACTGGTCATGCTATGAAGACTCATGAGAATGGAATTTCATGAAACTTTTCATGGAATGTTCTACTGGTCATGTTATGAGTGATGGATGAGAATGAAGAAGAGGAAGAGGAGGAGGAAAAAGATGATGGCAAACTCCAGCAGGTGAATACTCTTTTTCTTGAGTGGAAAAAGATGACTGTCTTGTCATCCAAAGGGCCAATACTTCCAATGAGACAAGGAGTAAGATGCATTCCAATCACACAGACAGGCTAGAAACAAGATACTGTTCCTTGCAGAAGTATTTGCCCCCTTTGACTTTGCCACATATTTGTGTTACAGCCTGAAACTGAAATCGGTTTTTTGGGCATGGCTGCCACTTGATGTAAAGAATACCATCCTCACCATGAAGTGTGGTGGTGGCAGAATCATTACCATGAGGAAGGTTTTCTTCTGCAAGGACTGTGGAACTGGCTGGGATTGAAGGTGAGATGGTAAGAGCCAAACACAGGGCGATTCTGGAGGAAAACCTGTACGTCTGCAAGGGACCAGGGGCTGGGCAGAGTTTAAACCGCAAACACACAGCCAAAGTAATGCTGGAGTGGTTTAAGAATCTGGATGTCTTAGAATCGCCTAATCAAACCCCAAACCCCAAGCTGGTTGATTTGTGGCAAGAGGTGTGTTCACCGAAGGTCCCCAGCCAACCTGACAAAGCTGGAGTAGCTCTGCTACGAAGAATGGGCAAACCAGGCACGAACCAGCTGAGCAAAGCTGATACTTACGCAAGAAGGCTCGCAGCTGTAGCTGCTGCCAAAGGTGCTTCTACCAAGTATTGACTAAAGGGGGCAAATCTTCATCCAATCATCCAGTGTCTGTTTATTTACTTAGTTTTTGTCTCAGAATAAAAATATTTTGCATCTTCACAGTATTGAATATCTTAGGTGGTAGCAATGTCAAAAAAAAAAAAAAAATCCACTTCAGTTCCAGGTTGTAACACAAAAGAATGCGGATGAGGCAAAGGTGCAGCGGGCAGGGGGAGAATGCCTTTGTAAGGCACTGTAATAAGTAGAGGATAAGGGGACAAAAGACTTATGGCCATTAACATTCTTAATGCGTGTTCATGTGTCCCTGGTCAGGCTCAGACATGCTCCTTTTGCACGTCCTGATAATCAGCCACATGCGATAACTGAACGTGCACTGAGATCATTTCAATGCAAACAACAGCTATGCATCTGCACAGAGCAACCGTCATCTCCTGCTTATCTGATATTTTCTGACATTAAATGTTTTTCATAATACTATCTGTGTCCCTCCAGGAAGTGGAGTGGGTCTCTGCCTGGCATCATGAGGAAAAGACAAAATGAGCTAAACAAAGGCCCCACATCTTTCTGAGGAGCCTCACCATTGCCCAGATCAGCTCTGTGCAAGGCACCAAAATGTCACCAACAACAGATTTAATGTCAGTGGTGTAAAGGGAAAGCCACTCAGCAAAAGGACAGATAAGGGATCCGTGCCTGCTGGGTCTCTTCCTGGAAAGCTGGTGTCTGTGATAAACTGCTGGTAAAGGCTTCAGGGATAAGTGGGGCTGGGGGAGCAGAGCCCGTTCGATGCAGGTTTGGGAACAGAAAGAAAGAAAGGGTCCTGGCAACAAGATGGTAGTCCAGTGAGAAAGGCCTCTGCTAGCTGGTGGATCTCTGTGAGGGCATCAAAGGGACTTTCAGTCTGAACGGTCTCTGACCACCTAGAGGTGCTCTTTATTTATCAGATGTATATCCAACCCTTTTCTTATAATAAACTCAAAGTGGCTTACATCATTCTCCTCCTGCTCACCATCTTATCTGCACAACACCCTGTGAGGTAGGCTGGGCCGAGAGTCTGCAACTGGCCCAGAGTTACCCTGCTGGCTCCATGGCCTTAGTGTCAAAATCTCCCTGATATTCAAGATGAGAACATAAGAAGAGCCATGCTGGATCAGGCCAAAAGCCTTTTGAGCCCAGCATTCTGTTCAAGTGGTGGCCACAAGCAGGACAGGAGCACAATCACACATTCCCACTTGTGTTTGTCAACAAATAGGATACAGAGCATTCATCTCTGACTCTGTGACTGGGAAGGATTTCAGCAAAGATGTTGAGGGATTTGGAGGCCATCTCTATAAGGAAAACTTGAGGGAGCTGTGTATGTTCAGTATGGAGAAGAGGCATTTAAGAGGGGACACGACTGCCATCTTCAAATACCTGAAGGGATGTAACATCCTTGGTTAAAGGGAGCAGAAGGCTATCTATGACTACCAGTATTGATGGCTATAGGCTACTTCCAGTATCAGAGGCAATATGCCTATGCACAATTGCTGGGGAACGTGGGATAGGAGGCACTCATATCTTACTTGTGGGATTCTGTGGGCAGTTGTTCTGCCACTATGTGAACACAGTACAGGATGAAATGAACCACTGGTCTGATCAAGCATGGCTTTCCTTAAGCTCCCTGATGAAAGAGCAAATGGTTTTCATCACTCCAGAGAGCATGATCCAAACCAATTACAAGGGAGAAGATTCCCACTGAACATTAGGAGGAAAGTCCTGATGGTACAAGCTATTCAACAGTGAAGCAGATTGCCTTGGAAGATGGTGGACTCTTATTTACTGGAGGGTTTTAAGCAGAGGTTGGATGGCCACCTATCAGGGACGATGATTCAGTATAAAGGGTTTTCATATGCTAACATAAGCTAACATAAGCAGCCTCTGGGGAGAACATCTACATCTCCTGTTTAGATACATTCACCCCACACCCTTGGACTTCTTTAATTCAAACTGGGAAGCTCAAGAATTAACATCTATTTGCTTCTGAAGCCTATGATATTGACCATGACACAGTGTGTGACCATATTGTGACTCAGCAGACAATCTGTTGTCATTAATTATCAGAGAAAAGTTGTTGGCAAGGAGGAGGTGGATTCTAATCCATATGCAGCACCCAATGATGCCCATGACTAACAGGACCTACTCTAGTATGACAAGAACCTGGTGGTCCTTGAAGCAACCACAAATGAGCCAAAATGCTGGTTTCCAGAATAGGGCAGGTCAGCAATACTGGCAGAGGTTCCACCAACTTGTCCTCCTCTGGAAATGAATGTCACCTTCCTGTTGAGCAAGTGGTCAGTCCCACGCTGGCAACAGAACAGGTGGAAGTGCAGCAGAGGTAGACACTGCCCTTGCGGTATACTTACGTTATTAATGTACTTAAAATTATTTCTAGGGCCACATACGCTCTGGCCACAAATCTGTTCCCACAAATAATCAACAGGAGAAGTGAGAAAAGAAGAACATCTCTCTACCTAGCAACTGCACCCGAGAAACTGGTCCAGCTAACCCACCACAATTGACCCTCAGATGCCTTTTGCTTTTTTAAACATCTGTTTTAAACTGTTTTGGACAGCCTGAGACATCTTGCTTACGGTGAAACCTTCCACCTGGCCATGGAATTAGACAAAGAATAGGACTCCTTTCCAGGAGCCATTCAGCCCTACTGGGTGGTCCCACCAATACAGCTGATTCCAGGAGCTTCCCTGTGAGTGAGGGGGCACTCCACCTGCCAGCTGCAAATTATACACCAACCCAAACTTCCCCATCTCCCATTATAGTAAAAACCGATAAAGTTACATTTATTTGTCTTGGTGTCTGTGCCACTACTGATACTCATAATGATGAGTAATGGGGTTCCAACTATAAATGTCAGAAATACTTGTTATTCAGCCTACATTGAATGGCATTAATACAAACATTTTTAGCTCCCATACTGCTATCTTTGTCATCTCAAGAAGCTCCCTGTGTCACTGTGTGTCTCCCACAGCTAGAATGTTAGAGTTTTATATAGAAATATACGTATTTCACCCCAGCCTTCTCACTGTGACAGGCCATTTCTTGTGCTCAATTAGACTTTTCACTTCCTGTCCCTGGATAAACGCCTCCTTCTAGCAGCCTGCCTGTGCTACAAAGCACTTACTCATGGTGTGTCCATGCCGCTCCTTGTTTTGCCATGGCCTGTCTGTGCTTGGCTTCCCTGGCTCTGCCACCTTTCCCCAGGTCCTGAGTCCCAGCCAGCTTCGCCATAGGTGGTTCTCCCTCTGCCTCTGCCACCCCACATTTTAGCCTCACAACAACCCCATGGGGAAAGCTAGGCTGAGAAAATGACTGAACTATGTGTTTTAGGGTTGATCAGGCATTTTAATCCAGCTTTCTTTTGGCATTTTAACCACTGCACCATACTGTCTCCCCAAGAGGCAGTAACTGAAACCTGTGGGGTGTGCGTCTCTGCTGGAACACGGGATTGCCAATTAACTTTGTCTCCACTTTTCTCATTCCATGCTGGGCTTTGTAGGGCCACTCCGGCCAGGCATGACTGAGATTTGGGTGACCAGTCATCAAGACCAGAGAGTGCACTGTGAGGCTGAGTGCAAGATCTGGCTGGATTCCTGACAAGCAGGCAGCAGGAGTGTAGCTTTAGCAGGAGTCTGACATGGGCCAAACTACATGTCAGAAATCTGCCACAGTTTCTAAGAAATGTTCGAACCACAAAGCACAACTGGTGGGGACTCAGGAGCCAAGGAATGGCGAACAGGGACTGGGAAGCAAAGCAGTGGCAGGTCATAGCAAAACACTGGATGAAGCATAGCAGTTTTCTTTATCTTTGTGTAAGCATATCCTGCCCCAATCTGAGTGGGAACCAAGTTGCTGCAGGAAAGTGGTGCATGTGTGAAATCTCCTACCCACATTTTTCCTCCAAATCTCTCTGCTGCAGTGGGGAAGATACATGGGGGAGCAAGGAACTTGTCTGCAGTCAATGCATGCTTTTTCAGGGGAAAGGGGTGAGGAAGATTTTAAAGAAAACCTCTCAGAGTGTTATGGTTCTCCTCTGAATTAGGGCTGTGCGAACTTCCGTAAAGATAAAAACGGTCACACATCGCTCTGTGTGATTACTCAAATGTTTAGTTTGGCCCTGAGGGTCCAATTACACAACAATAACTGAGTCACAAGGGAACATGACAGATGTTTTACTCAACTGAAAATAGGTATGGGGGATAATATTCATAGGGACCATAAAGCAAGGCAAGGGGAGATTTAATCCTTTCTCCATCTGAAAGCCTAACAAAACCCCACCCCAGCCTCCACCAAGGAAGGCTATAAAGCAGAACAAAATGCAGCGAGTGACCCAAAAGGAACTTTGTAGAAGCTTCTCTGCCTTGCTTGAAGGTCAGGATTTTCATTAGGCTTCAGGCTGGGGGAGATGGGTGAGATACCCTTTGCTTGCATGCTGTGATCCCAATGAAAACCACCCCCGCCACACACTTAGTTTTTAAAATCTGACATATCATCTAGGGATGCATTTTGCCCCTTGTGACACTGGATGCGCCCTCTGGTCACCCTGCAGGAAGAGGGGCATGCAAGGTGGGGTCTTGTTTGGCAGTGAAAGGACTGGGTGCTGTTACGTCAGTGAGTGTCCCAACACTGCTGGAATGCCTCCTGCATCTACCGCACTCGGCCTGGTGAAGGCGAGCCCACCCTGGCTGCACTGGAGTCCAAAGAAGAAGTCAGAGACACCAAAAGATGGAGCCTCATTGCTAGCTGGTGTTTCTCTTCTGTGTGGGGGTGTGGAGTCCCAAGCCATGCCAGGGCTCCAGTGTTGAACTTCCTAAGGGCCATATTCCATTTTGGAGAAACACCTGAGCAATTTCTCCCAGCAACTAAGCTGTGGGAGAGTCATTTCCATCATTTAGAATAGGAGCAAAACTGTACCAAGGCTGGGGGAGCACCGAATGATTGGTGCTTGAGGGAAATGGGGCAGGGGTAAGAAGGGAGCAGGGCCCTATGGGGAGCCCCAGAAAGCCAGATTAGAACCCCAGGAGGGCCATATATGGCCCCTGGGCCCTAGATTCTGCATCCCTGCAGTACTTCCATTTTGTGCAGTAAACCCAGCCTCCACTGCCCTCTTTAAAAATGTATCAAGATTTGTGCTGTATTCTCTCTGAATTAATGAACGACCTGAATCAAAATAATGTGCAAACCTCACCTCTTTCCTTTAGCCTGTACCATCTTCCCCCTTCCTCCAGCTTCTTCCCTTAACACTGATATCATAATAGCTGTTTTTAGGGAAATTCTATAGCTGGTGTAATTTAGAACTTCAGCACAGCTTCTACTTGTCTGGCAACTGCTTATTTTCTCTGCCTAACGTGCCCATCTTTATGAGAAGCGGCAGCTCACAGAAACGCATGCCCAAACACGGCAGTGCCAGGCGCGTCAGGGTGGGGGGGTGGGGGGGAGGGAGGGAGAAGCTGTCCATCATGTGGAACTGTGCATGACCCCAGGAGCAAGTTCGCGGAGCTCTGCATTGTGCCGTGGGCCAGCCCAGTCACTTTACTTTCAGCTACTTGTCATTTCGACATGATTAAGTGGCAGCGATTGCCAGCACTGTCATTCTGCCGAGAAGACAGACACTGCCAAGCGGCTGTCTTTAGAAACTGTGTGTGTCTTGTGAACAACATCTGCTGGGTGCTTCCAGTCCAACTTAGTGAATCTGTTGGGCCCAACACGGAGGAGGTGTATGACCAGGGCACTATTTTTAAAGAACATGGGGAACTTTCAAATGAATCATTTTGGGAGAGGTGGGAGGCAAAGCAGTTTTAAATTTTCCATCTTTGGGCAATGTTTTCCAGATGCATTCACTTGCTGTATATGCCCTGCACTACTTGCTATGAGAGAGCAGTGAATTTGAGAGATTCTACAGAATTCTGAGAGAGATCCTACAGTTCACAATTAGTTTATGCAGGGCTCTGGACCAAACCTTGGTGAATCCCCTAAGAACCAGGAATGCACCATCGATAAAAACAATCACTCCCTCTGCAGGTATGTACTGATTGTTGCAGATCATCAAGCCTGGGAAAAATTTCTTTCAGGGAAGCATTTTTCTTTTAGGATGGTCACCTTCTCAAAGGGTTTGGTTTTCTTTTTAAGAACAGTGCAATGCAATACTTGTCCGCTCAGAAGTGGGAAATGCTTCCAAGCAAGAACCCACATGAGTTATAGTGGATTTAGTTGATGAACTAAATTTGACCAATTTGCATAAATTTACATATAAAGCTAAAAACAATAATTCAGAAGTGAAGAAAGGATACTTGTGGAATTGAGGATGTACACATGGGCTGTAAGAGAAAAGCCGTTCTTTAAGAAGACGTTCCCCCTTCTTGCCCACACAGCACTCTTTCATTTCGCACAGCTTTACCATTTTGGCATGAAATCCTGCAGGCAGAACCCACTGTTTTTTCACTCTACTTTGGCTGGTTGCTTTTGGCCTTATGAGGAAGGATCTAAATCAAACATACAAGGCTGGAGGTGAGGGGAAAACCTGGCCTGGCAGAAGAACATGGGAAATGAATCTAGGTATCTTGGTTGATCGGAAGTTGAACATGTGCCAGCAGTGAGATGCAGCTGCTAAAAAAAGCTTACATAATTTAAGGTGACATTAACAGAAGCACAGTGTCCATATCACAGAAAATAATTGTGCTTCCTTAGACATCCTCATAAATGGAGGCTGGTGCTCCAGTGTCAGTGCAGCAATAGATTCATGTTTGGCAGCAGTCTGAACCTTTAAGGAGCTGTCCATGGTGCTGACCCTAAATTTGGAGGTTCTGCTCTATGGACCACTTCTTTGAAGTTGCAGCCAAAAAGCCAGAGTGAATAAACCAGACTCTGCAGCCCCCACTGCTTCTTACCCAGCGTGGGACTAGGATTGCCAGTGCATGAGGGAGCTGCCAGCTCTCATGTGACCCTGTCTCCAGTCCCAGAGCCTTTCCGGTTTTCGGGGCTTAATGCCTACCGCAGGGTTTCCACCCTACCTATGTAGGCCCTCCACTGAACCTGATTTTTCTCAAGCAGTATAATTAGACTTGTTACCTTACGTCTGCCCCTATCCCTCTCAGCTTGCTCACTAGAATTCCCCACTGAATTTGAAATGGTTGGGTTCTCGATGACTGCCTGGCTTATCCCCGAGTCCTTTGGACTTGGCATTTCAGCTGCAAGATCTAGCCCCTCCTCCAGTTGTGTATCAGAATCCAACTCAACAACCTTTGGCTATTGGAAGAGCAGGTTTAATTCCTCACATCCCATGTGCGCCCAACAGATGATAGAGGGTTGTTCTCCCCCTCGGTCCTCCAGCCAGTATTCCAGTGTCTCTCAGGGCACACCCAATCTCATTTCTCCCATCATTGCTCCAATCACAACCTGTTTTAGTTTACTGATGTGTTTGCATTTTATTGCTGGAAGATCAAAAAGCATGATCAGAGTTGCATTCAGTTTCAGTCCCTGAAATGGCTTTCACTGGCAGTGGCAAGAGTATCTTGCTACTTTTGCTGAGTGGCTTAGTAGCTGATCCCATAAGACATGATGAAATTGGTCTGCTGGGTTTGGATGACTCAGCAAACCACAATGCATTGAACAACCTCTAGAATAAGCCATAGGTTGCAAGGGTCACTTGCTACCAAAAAGCAAGCCACCCTGTGGAAAGCAGCCTGGATTCAGACAACAAAGCAACTCATCATAGCAGGTTACCCACGATGGATTGATGTGTCATCCAAACTCAGTCATGGTTATTTATCCAAAGTGGCTTGGATCAATATCCAACACAGCAGCAGCAGCACAATTGTCCACAACAGTTTCACTCCCGTATGATGAGGAGCCATATGTGGTGACACTAATTTGTCATATCAACAAGTGTGGAGATTCTGGGCAATGCTGGGCAGGACCAGCCTCTTGGGCTGCAATGTCAATCCAGCTGATTCAGGCAATGGAATTTAGTTAGAGAATGGAAGCCAGGAACTGATATCTGACTGGTGCAGCAAGACTTCAAGAAAACGTTCTCTGTAGCTGGGGAGGGAGAATGCAGTAAAATCTTTGACGGTTTCGCTGGCACTGGGCCACTGATGGCACTGAGGATGCAAACAATCACCGTGAAACCATTTTTCAAGGGAGGGAGGGAAAGATAATTTGTTTTATACCTGGACCAAGAGCAGCAGGTTTGTATCTGGCAAAGGAGACTTGAGCTTCAGAGCCTGCAGTAACTCCAAGATGACACTGCGGGATAAGTAGAATTTATCCCGTTCCTAAAACAAAATTAATCCATCAGTGTCAGTCAGGCTTGCACAGTTCACCAATCCCAACCCTTTCTAGTATGAATAGCTGGAGAGGTAGACAGAGAGATGTACACCCACACGGGCACATGTGTGCACACGCATGCGGACACAGGCTGGGATCCCGAGTTGGCCTTTGCTGGACTCCAGTCCAGTGGGGCAAGGGAGGCAGTGTTCACCAGTTCCGCCTTTGCCCAGCAGCCCCATGTTGGGTCCCCTCTCCAGTATAGATTGGTACTGGAAGATGGGACTCCAGCAGGAATTGGTGCAAACTGCATCCTGCTTCCGCTACTGGGCACAACCTCTGAGACGAGTTCTGCACACAGGAATGCTGGCTCTAAGTCATAGCATACAAATGAGGAAGTCAAACCAAACTAAAGTTGAAAGAAGAACAAAAACAGTGAGGTCTATGTTTTGCCTCACAGAACACAAACATCTTAAGTACTCCCAGGGGAACCATGCCCTACCACAGCCAAATCCCTTCTCGGTGTGTTTATGCATCTGTCCACATTCCACAGTCCCTATTCCCTAAAGGAGAGAGAATTTGGATCCCACAAGGCAAGGGAAGTTTCTATTGTAGAGGACTGTGGCAATGACATCTGCTGTTCTGTTCCATTGAACATTTTATTCCTGGCACACAGGCAGAGGAAGAGCTGGGAAGATGCATCTTCCCCCCACCTTACAGACAAACTAATTTGCTCTCCTGTGATATATACTCCAGATGTCCCTACAGTTTATAGATCTGGATACTTCTCAGATGAAGACAATTATTCTCTCTTATATTCTGGGAGAGATGACAACCTAATGAGGCATGCTTAATATAGTTATTGATAACACAGATATAGCAGAAGCACTGTAAATGGCAAGCCACAAAATAAAAACCCTGAAATCAAAGCAGATGTGGGAATGCAAGCACTCTCTTATTCACACCATATTTTCTTCTATAGTTGCAAAGAGGCCAAAAATAAGGGAACAAAATCAAATTCTGCAACGAAAATTAAATGCCTTCATTTATTGGTGCAAATATATTATGTATAATCCATTCTGTTTCCAAAATTTTGGTTTCCTCAGATTTGAGAACAATGAATGGTAGAGCAGAGGAAGAATAGAAATTTAGCTGTGTGGTCAGAAAGGGAGATGCTAGAGGAACCTAAAGGGCTGAAGGGGACATTAATGCATAGAATGTGTCCTGCCCTGAATAGAAACGCACACGGCACTTTCTGTATCTTCTGTGGTCTTTGCTTTCATGGTTTGAACATTTCTTCCATAACCATGAGGACACAAAACCCTGATCATAAAATAAATAAAATGAAAAGCTGAGGTTTCCAGTTCCAGTCAGTGCTACACTAGTATTGAGCCTCTTTTAATTTGAGGGTTGAGAGATTAATTTTGGAGAAGCTCTTGAAGCTCACATGTTCCAGTAATGGGTGGAGCTGAAGGCAAAAGCAAAAGCAAGGAGCCAAAAGCAAACAGGGCAGAGCAAAATACTACCACATTTTAGCTTAAAACTCTTCATATGGGTAACTAAGCCTTAGGTGAGACATTTCAGTCTTTTAGAATTTAAAAGAAATGTGCAAAAGCCAAAAAAAAAAAAATCAGGAAATGAACACAGGTTGATAGAAGGTGGGTGGCCATTCAGGAAATAGCAGGCAAAGACAGCTCTAGTTTACCATTTTGCTATAGTCCCACACCCTGTGCATTCCACACTCTGTCATGGACAACAATGTCTTAGAGTCAAGATCTGGGTTTGTTAATGCAACCTGCTGCAGTGCCCCCCATAAAATCACTGTTAATTCATCAGGCACACAGCCCTTTTTCAGTCATTGGGTTAAGAAGACAAGCTTCTTGGTGATCTTTAGCACTACAGTTGACTATATTAAAGTAAGCCTTGGAAGTAAGACTAAGAGAGAGAATACAATCCAGGAAGAAGGAATGGGCACTAGCATACACAAGACCCACAAATATGAAAACAAGGATTTGCAGCCATTCAGTTGAATGGCGGTACTGAGCAGGAGATCAGCTCGATACAAAAGCCACAACTGAATACTTTTATTTTATTCATCTATTTGCACCCAGCTTTTCTGCTTGGGGCCTCACAAAGCAGCTTGCCACAACTGGCAGCTAAGACAGAGGTCTAACTTCATGCACATATGCAGAGCCTTGGCAGATTAACATGTACTTTGGGCCTAGGGAGAGAGAAATTAAGAGAGAGACTAGGAGAGAATGAGACAGATTAAGAGGGGGAGGGAGACTATGAAAAACGAGAGAGATTGAGAGAGAGGAGGAAGAGCCTGTCAACTATGGCTCTAGCTTGACCAGCTATGCCAAAAAGAGATTTCTCAGCTACGCTGATCTAAAACATTAAAATAAAGCAATAATATTGCTGATTAACCAATAGCTAGCCTTATAAGCAGAACAAACACACATGAATTCTAGAAGGCCCCTGCAGCTGGAATCTGGTGTGGTCTCCTCCAGCAGAAGCTTAATGGATTTGCACCGACTGGCATGATCCTGCGTGCAGCACAGGTAGAAGGGGCAAACCACCTCGGATAACCTCTTTCACTGAGGGAGAAACAAGCCTCACCGTTTTAAGTGAGGATCCACCCTTGGGTCTTTATCAGCCTAGCATTCCACAGATACTGTTGCTAAAAAGGCTCATCTCAGAGGAGATGGCAGTCTCACCTGAGCAGGTGGAGCAGGGCCAATTTTAGGTGGGTCCACTCTGCCCCTCCGTTTGAGTCCCTCTGATTTCTATGAGAGTTAAATGTAAAACAGTTAATGGGGATGGAAAATAAGAATTTAAGAGATCCCTGCGGGATCATTCCCAAGGCCTGGCCCTGCATCCTGTTTCCTGCAGTGACCAAGCACATGCCTTTGGAAAGTCCACAGACAGCACAGGAGTGTGAAAGTCCTTGTCCACAGCGGTTGGCCAGAAACTAGAATTCCAGGGCAGGTTACCACTGCTTCCAGAGGCATCCTGTAGCCGCTTTCATATAGTAGAAGACATGGATAGCCCCGTCCTTCATGAATTTGCCTAATAAGAGCCATTGTAACATCTTGTTTACTTCGTCTGGGTTGTAAAGGTAAAAGGTAAAGGTTTCCCCATGACACTGAAGTCCAGTCATGTCTGACTCTTGGGGGTGGTGCTCATCTCCGTTTCCTAGCAGAGGGAGCCAGTGTTTGTCCGCAGACAATCTCCATGGTCATGTGGCCAGCATGACTAGACACCAAGATGGTACCTTTTTATCTACTTGCATTTGCATGCTTTCGAACTGCAAGGTTGGCAGGAGCTGGAACAAAGCACGGGAGCTCACTCCGTTGTGCGGATTTGAACTGTCAACCTTTCGATCAACCAGCCCAGCAGCTCAGCAGTTTAAACCACTGCACCACCCACAGATCCCTGTCTGAGTTGTACCTGTTGTAAATTATACCAGTTTAGATGTAGTGCCTGCATAGCTATACAGTGAGTGAGCATGTCAACTTGCCTTTGCTAAGCAGAAAAGGTAAGAGCCTGCAGTTGGATGGGTGACCACATGTGCAAGTGGAGTCAGGGGTTCAACTCAAGGGCCTTATAGGCCTCTTCCAACTCTGCTTTGCTTTGCTTCACTTCTCTTAACACAAGCTATGTCCAGGCAAAGCCAAAAGCATGTGTGAAATTCTGTTGGATTTTAATCTCACAGCATCATTGCCCAAATATGTGGCCCGTTTTATTCTGTTTATAAGATATAATCTACCCAAGCACAAGGCAGAGGAGGGATATCAGCTCCAAAACCCAAAACCTCTTTTCCCCAAAGAAGGATGGTACTGGTTGGCAGTGCTTAGCTTTGCAATGTGGGAGTGCCCCCGTTTTGCACATTCATTTTAAAAACCTGAAGAAATAAATTAAAGATCAGAAAGGACAAGGAGTCTGGTGGGTGCCAAGGAGGATTCCTGGGGCACAAGGGGCCCGCAGGTGCTATGCTGGACACCCCAGCAGTGGACAACACAGGGTAGATAGACAGGCAGATATTTTGCCCAGGCATAATGTGGCCTCCTATGTTCCTTTGCACTACTATCGAAACACTACCAGAGACATCATCTCTGCCTAAAGTTGCCACTCTGAGCCTCAGCTGGAGAAACCAACTTGCTCGGAATGCAACACATATGACATCCCTAGAGCCTTACTGTATGACTTCAGTGGAAGATCCTGAGGTCATTAATAGCACGGAGGAAAAGCTACTCTCAGTAGAAAGTGAGACAGGCAGTCAAAAAATATCACAAGGGTGACCTGAAGGGGCAGGGGAAGATAAGGAACTATCCAATTGACCTGGGAGCCTAGCCTTGTGGAGGCATGAAAAGCTTAAGATATCCCTGCCACTGGGGACTGTTAAAAATAGTTGGCTGCTTCTATAAAAAATGTGGGGTGATGGAGAGGATGTGTAGCTCCTGGGCAAAAGAGAGAAGTAGCACTACAGCAAGCTCTACTACACAAAAAGAGGCCCACGGAGAAGACTTCCACATGTGACAGATACAGGATGCCTCCTCCATGCTCTTTCCATGGGTCAGCATGCACCAGAAGGTCGCTGCTTTCAGCAAAGGCTCTGCAGTGAATTTTCTCCCTTAGCCTCCTGGGGACATGAAAAGCTGCCTTATTCAAGATCAGGCTATTTGCCAACCTAGCCTAATATTGTTGACTTTGCATATCAGCAGGTCTCCAATCCAGAAGGACCATCTGCTGCCTAGTCTTCCTAACCATGGAGATGCCAGGGATTAAGCCTGGAGTTCTCTGCATGGAAAGCTCAGCTATGGACCCTCCCCAACAGTCCTCAATACTTGTGGTATATATCAGTGAAGCCTGGTTCAAAGGAGTCATGAAAAGGATGAGCAGAGAAACCCGTGGTTCAAATCTCACCCCACTAGTGGCACCAAGCCAAGATGTCCTCCAGCAGCACCATCCTAATTTGGCTATTCTGCCGCCCTGCTTTCATACTCACCCCAACCCTTGTTGCTTGTTCATTAGCTCTCCACACCCCTCCACACATTCATCAAGCGGGTGGAAGGGAACAATGAGCAACCCAGATGGCCCCTCAAATGGAGTCCACCATTTCCTTCCCAGGAGGGAAGAAATGAGAATGGCAAACTGGAGCTTTACACCACAGTACCTGCCATCTGTTCAAAGGATGTTACACACACACAAAGGATATTGTGGCAGCCGCCTCCGCAAGCCCTGCAGGTTCTGAGCTCTTTGGGCTGCGAGACCTCAGTGCAGTGCCCCAGTGGGACTGCAGCACCTCAGACATGAACTCTCGGAACAGACTGCAGCAAGCCACAGTTCTCAGGTCTTTCACCTAATAGACCTGGCCTTCTTGACAAGGCCACTGTAGGAATGACTGAGATTTATGCATTGCATTTCATGTCTTCTCAGAGAAGCTCAGGACAGTGCTTGTGGCCCTCCTCCTGCCTGCTCTGCCCTCACCACCCCTGAGGTAGGTCAGGTAGCAAAGTGGTTACAGGCCCTAGACTGTACAGTGAGCTCCACAGCAGAGCTGAGATGTGAATCCAGCTTCTCCTCACTCTAGCTGGTACCATAAAGGCTACAACACCCTGGCTTCCAGAGGATCAGATATACTTCAGACATTTGTAATGTGCTATGAGAAACTTAAATCCCCCATTTCTTATTGACTGCAATAGCAATTTTTATGTTGTGTACAACTCAAGAGTCAAAGTGCATTCACCCACTCACACGGACGAGATAATCCCTGAAGAAGCAGGATTTCAAAACTGTGTTGTGCACATCATTTTCTGCAGGAATATGCCCATTCCACTTCTCCAGTATTCACCTCAAGTCTTTTTATTGTTACCCCAAGTCAATAAATGCAAACGGTTAGCATGTTAGATAGTTATTGTTTGCTGCACATACGCCTTGTAGTACTTCTTGCTTTCTCATGGAACGATCTCCAGACAAACAAAGAGGATAGGCATAATATTTGCACAGTCTCTCTTGAGTTTTAGTCAAAACCTGAGTTGTTCAAATTCATTGCTACAAATTTTAATTAGCAGATAATCAAAGAGTTTGCTTCAATTCCAGTTCTGCTGGAACAGGAAGGGTCAGAAAGCAAATCTCAAAATGTTTTGTACTTCAACTCCCATTCTGATCATTGACCATGTTGTCAGAAGCTTCTAGAAGTCATAACTTTCACGCACTCCTGCCAAAGAGAACAACATTGTGTCTCTGAGGGGTTGTGGTGTCCCTATTTCATATGATAGATTTTTTTCCAAGCACACACCCATTAATTACCTTTGTGAAAGCTCTGTGGCATAAACCACACAGTTCTACCAAATATGCCAAGGTGAAGACAGCATTCTGAATGACAAAGCTCAGCAGTTTTGAAAATGGCTCCAACAAACTCTGAAAGAGAAGGAAAATGGGGAAATGTTGATACATTTTCATCCTTCAGCAAAAGGAAGGCCTTTATCATAACAAAGGCTTCACTTCTTTTTTGTTTTTGTTTGGAGGATACGAGGTTGCAGTTGTCCAGACTGATTCATTCCAATGGCTGTACCCACAGATTTCTAGCCAGTGCCTTGAGCAAACTCCTGGAGACTGTTCCAGGGAAAAGCAGGAAACTTTTTCCTGGAATATCCCTAGGGAGAGTACAGGAAATTAGAATAGAAGTTTCTTTCTCAAAGACTACTTCTAACTACATGGATGATCTTAAACAACATGGAGAAAAACTCCTTGTAAGAATGGAAGATCCCCTGCTAGGTCAGAATGATGACCTATCTGGTCCAGGATTTGGCTCTCACAGAGTCCAATCTGATACCTCTGGAAGGTTCACAAACAGGACATAATCACAATTGTACGTTTCCCCATGATCTCCAGCAGCTGTTACTGGGTAGTAGCATGACTAGTAGCCATGAATGACCTAATCTGCTATGACTTTGTCTGACCCTCTTTTAGACCCTCTTTTTAGTGATGGTATCCGTCACTGCACCTTATGGTAGTACATTCCACAGAAAAGGCTAGGTACTGCGAAGGAATATTTGCTTTTGTTTGTCCTGACTCTCTCAGCATTTAGCTTCATAGAAAGACCCTGAGTCCTGGGGTTATGAGAGAAGGAAGGAAACGAAATCTCCTTATTCACTCACTCCACAGTGTGCATACTTTTTAAACCTGTAATGCTTTCTTCTAGGAATGGATTTTACAGGAAGCTGCAAATGCTCTTCTGGGTCAGAGTGTTTGTCTCACTACTCTGGCATTGTCTAGTTAACTAGCAGTGGTCCTCCAGGGACCCAAGTAGAGGGTCTCTTCCATCAGCCACTGACTGATCCTTCTAACTGGAGATGACCAAGACTGAATCCAAGGCTTCTACATTGAGAGGAAATGCTCCACTGTGGAGCTGCGGTTATTCCCCAATGCCCCAAATTGCAGTCATCCTTGTATTTCTAAGTCTAGTTCACTCAGGCATGATCATCATTTGGTATCTGCAGCATCAAGTACGATATGAGCCTGCCTGTATCTTAAAACTGTCATCTCAAGCTCAGCTTCATGTCCCTCTACCAAAGAAGTTAGGTTGGTGGGAACATGGGAAAAGGCCTTCACTGTGGTGGCACCCCATCTGTGGAACTCCCTTCCCAGGAGCATCAGATTGGTTCCCACACTGCTTGTGTTTCACTTGGCTTAGTTTTCTCTGACTGTTTATGAATTGAGTACTGCTTGTGCGTGTCATTGGGTTACTTTGCATTTCAGCTTTGAAATTAAGTACTGCAGGTTGCAGTTTTTTAAAAAGAAGTTTGTATCACACACCATCTTAAGAGCCTCTCATTAAAAAGTACTACAGAAATACTTTTAATTAGTGTAAACAACAGATGTTATGTATGATACTATATAGCATGAAAAGAAATTCATTAATAACGGACAAACAAACATAATCTGTAAGTGTGAAAAGAAATAAATAGAGAGCAGGTAGTGACTGATGACTGAGCCATTGCAAGGTAACCATTGAAGGCAAAACATTCATTGTCACTTCTCATTGGCCCAAATGCAATGCTTTTCAATAAAGTCTTTGCCCAGAGTTGGTTGCAAGCTGGCAAGTGAGCTGTGCACATTTGTGAGCCAGCCATGAGTTATTCAATAAACCAGGAATTAAAAGCCTTGGGAAAAACAGTCTCCTCTGTCCATTAATTAATGCTACGGCACCAGCCAGTCCATGCATGAGGGCCAAGAGCTGTACTTGATGCTACAGCTGGCCTACCTCCCTTCCCGCCCAGGCGCAGCTTGGCATCATCACCAAGCCTCTGCTGATACCAAAACACATGCAACTACCGAGATCCACTCCATACCACTGGCACCCACATCGGCTGAGCTGGGAGGCAAAGGCAGTCTGGGGGCAGCAGGCCTTGCCAGGGCCCTGGCATTTGCCCCAAAAGCTGTGTGCTGCCTGAAAGTTGTACTTGCTCTCGCCTCAACAGCCCCTTGGCCAGACTTGTGAATGGCAGAATGAGGCTCTAGGTAATTCTTCTGATGCTGACTTCTTTAAAAAAATAATAAATCCAACATATCCCTATATATCCTTAAGAAGATATAAACTCTCAACCACATAGTAAATGTAATCCCTCCCACATTTAATGTAACCTAAATTCTGAGAGCTTGGCACTGCACAATTTCGCTCAGCTATAATATTCTTCCTGCCAAAGAATAAAGAAAGAACTTCTAATAGTGATGAGAAACAGGAGAGGTTTAGACATCTTGGAGCTTACCCTGGCAGCACTGCTGGTGGGTATCTTCAGCAAGCAGATCATTATCCTTAAACTGGAATCTAAAGAACACTGGAGAGAAAATGGAGAAGATAGGAAAGAGTTAGAGAGCTTCTCTTTCAAAGAGTGCAAGCTCACGAAAACTTTCCTGCAAAGCTTTCCAAGATTTACTCTCCTGCTCATGTTTGGGGTTAGAGATGTGATACATTCCCATGGGTGCACATGACATTCTTGTCCATCCTGACTCCTGGCCAGGGCATGTGTCCTGGCTGACACCACCACATTAATAACATCCACCCCACCATGGAAACTAGGGACAGGGTTGCTGCCACTGACATGCCAGCATTGGCAAGCAAGGCATGTATGTGGGCCAGAAGCTGGACTGCTCTCCTCCCAGACTCCCAGCCCAATTGACCCTGCAGCAGTGCCGAGTGGCGTTCACAGCCCAGGCACATATCCTGGCTGGTACCACCTTGCTTATGACACAACCCAGGACGTTTCTGGACCCAGAGCTCTGTGTGGTACCACTGGCCCTGAAAGAAGCCACATTCTCTGCAGTGGTAGCACAGGGAGCCCGAAGGGACTGGGCCCTAGCATTTGGGCCATCACACCAGGTGCTTCCAGAGATATGGCTGGTATTTGCCAGGAAAAAGAAAAGGAAAAAACAATCAGGTACAATTTACTGCAGTTTCTTAATGTCTTCCCAATGGTATCATGTGCCTACTTTTAATTTAAAGTATACAAAGAACAGCTTTCCCTGAAGAGTGTAAAATCCATTAATACAATCCCAGTGGCAAAGCATCTTTTTCTTAACTTAGAAATGTATATGCATTTAGCCTGCTTCACAATTTAGCTTGCTTTAGCTTTCCCAAACCCACATACAAACCCTGAAGTCTCAGCTTCCATAACTTTACATCAGAGAAGGCAGTTGGAAATAATCTGTAAATATTGATCCAAAAGGCATACAGATAGGAGAAAATCCCCTTTTAGGTTACCCAGAAATCTAGGTCTCCCTTACACCTGGTCAGACATTTGGTCCATACTGACTGCCCAGGGCTCCCTGGGTTTTCAGGCAGGAATTTATCCTACACTCATCCAAAGATGCGGGGGTTCAACCTGGGATGGCTCATATGGTACCTTCAGAGGCAAGACACAAGGCAGCTTCGTAAAGAAGGTCTGGAACTGGTTGCTGATGGTGGTCCAGAGGTTGCTTGGGGAATCCATCGGCAAAGCTTCCATATAAGTGGCAATGTTCTCCAGGCAGCGCAACATGGCAGCACCTGCTGGCAAATTCTTTTTGGTGTTTAAGCCCTGTGGAGATAAATAGATAAGCCATTCAAGAATGGCATCAAAGGTTTAAGATGGGAAGGAGTATTTTCAGAACTTACGAGTAGTAAGGACTGTATCAAAAGACCAGAGTCTCACTTCCTCCCAGAATAAGTAGAAAAATGCATTGCTCTGTTCCACTAGTAATAGGGCATATATTAAACACTGACAGGAATAAAAGGAGGGGGAAAGATGTGGATATACAAGAACATATATCATGCATGGGGTTTCCCTTGAAGAGTGTGCAGAAGTTGAAACTTGTGCAAAATGCAGCAGGCAGACTAATATTTGAGACCAGAAAGTCTCAACACTGATTCTGGCCTGCTTCTGTTGGCTGCCTTTATAATTCTCAGTTTGTTTCAAGGTGCTGATTTTACCTATAAAACCTTAGTCAGTTTGGGACAATATTACCTGATGGAGCACTTCTCCCATGCAAAATCTACCTGGGCACTACACTCAACCTCTGAAGCCCTCCTCCAAGTGCTGCCTGTGAAGGAGAAGACCTCTCAGTGGAGGCCCCCAATTCTGGAACGATTTTCCCACTGAGGCCACAACTCTATCACCTTTGTGGCATCAGGTTAAGGCTGCCTCCTTCTCCCAGGCATTTAATAGGATTTAAGGGTATGAATGACGCAATGGCGCATATACAGTATGTCAGCTGGTTTGTTTAATTTGTACTAAAAGTATTGCAGCTGTTAAATTGTTTTTTAAATTTTATATATTGGAAAAATTTCATATATTTTAATTGTATCTGTGGTTTATATCTTTATGAATGGTTGCAAACTGCCTGGTGAGTTCTGGCTATAAGACATTTATAATATACATTCTCCATCAATTATGAAAGCATAAGAAAAGACCTACTGGAAGGTCTATAGGGGACAAATATGCTTTGTCCTCCAATTACAATTAGATGAGGATGTAGATCTGTGAATCCAGGGTCCTTTCAGTACGGCAGTAAAAGCTGTGCTCAACCTGTTGCAATCCAGATATCTGGGGCTACAGCTCCAGCATGCTATTGTTCATGCCAGCTGGGGCTGATGGGAGTTGATACTGAAAACATCTGGTAAGCTTAAGTTATGAGAACATAATTAGTGGCAATTTGGGAAGGTGCTAGAGGGAAAACACCATGAAAAAGCAACATGATGTTCACCCTCCATCAGGGATAGAAAATAGCTGTTGCTGAAGGCAGTCTGTCAAAGGCCACATGCTTGCATTCTCTCGCTTTCTCCTTCTGTCAACCCCTTTTCCCTCTTTCTGCCATTTTTCCTCTCTGAGATGCTCCTTCTTCATCCTCCGCCTCTTCCTCCCAGGGGAACAGACAGGTTGTTCTTGCCAGAGGTTTGATGAGACTCCTTGCAGTGGGACTCTGCACTCCATCTGAGGGGCACATGAAGGCCACATTCAGCCATGGGGCTGAGCTTTCCGCCCTTGCGTGGCACCAAGTGGCATGGTGTGAGTGGCTTGAGCTCCACCCTTGCAAGCACACACCTCAGGCCAGAGAAGACAGGCATGTCTGGTGGGATGCTCTAAGCGGGGAGGGAAGGCAACACAGATTGTGACAGTTAAATTGATGGTAGACTAACCTCCAAGAGCTGGCTCAAGGCAGCAATTGAGCTCAGCTCACTGAAATCCATAAGAGACGTGGCCAAGGTCCGTAAAAAGCCTCCATCTGCAAAAGAGACCATTTCTCACAACACTATTTCAGCACGGAGGTGATGGAGAATGGCAGGAACAAATCACAGGCACTGCACGTTACCTTTGATGTCACTCTGGAACAGCTGGGGGAATATCCCATTGGGAGCCAGCTGGTGGAAAACGCAACGGAGAAACTGCTTGGCCACTCCTGCAGCATTTCCTGGGATCATCATGCTGAAGGGCAAAGTAAGAAAGAGAAGCAGAGAGGGGGGCCGTAATCCTGCTATCCTAACTAATAATAAAAGAACAGAACATGGCCCACTTCCATCTGTTTTGTAAGAATTCCATCCCTGAGAAAATGTGCATGTTTAAACTTTTTTCAAGCCTTCATCCTGATATTTTCATTTCAAAGAACAAAACTGGCAACCCACAAATGGGTACTTTATAGCAGACTGGGGTGGGCATAAAGTGGATTGGGATCCAAAGGTAGATCGAGATCTTGGGGATCTCAAGCTGATCTGCAAAGGTCTCTAATTCCAAACTAATTCCCAACCAACTGCAAAGGTCTCTAATTCCCAAGTGGTCCACTCCCCAAAAGAAATGTGAGCAGTCTTTAATTAAATGAAAAGTTACAAAAGCCCTTTCCTGAAAACATTCATGAATTCATCATTCCTTCTTAGATGCTAGTCCATGTGAAGAGAAAATAATGTATGATGTAAGAATTAGCTTTATACTGCAATCTATGTTTTGATTGAAGATTTCCTAGGGTTCAGGGAGGTTTTCTGCATTTTTTTTCCAAAAGCAAATTACCACTAGCAAAAACAAAGCAAAAACTTGTCTTGATTGTACTGTACCTTTCTGCTTGATTGGTGCTTGAAGCCAATCTGGTGGGGAAAATGAGCCAGAAAAGAAAGAAAAAAGCCAGTGAAAGAAAAGTCTTCATTTTTAATGCAATGAAACAGTTGAAATAACTGAAATCATCAAAACAAGTCCCAGATAAAATGAATTTATAGCTCTGAAGGCTACATCACTGTGATAAAAGCTACCACTCTTTCCTTTGCTTTCCTTTGCTTTCCTTTCCTTTGGCTAAAATTTGCTAAAACAGTTGACTCTATTCATTTACCAGTATCACAACACTGGGGAAGAGGCACAGTTCAGTGGCACAGCACATGCCTTAGATGCAGAAGGATCCAGGTTCAACACCCAGCATCTCCAGATATCTATTTATTACATTTCCAGTCTGCCCAGGTAAGACTCTTACCTAAAACACTGGACAGCTGTTGCCAGTCAGTGTAAGCAATATTGAAACCAGTGGCCTGACTAAATATAAGGTGCCCACCCTGTTCTATAAGGTACCTGCACCTTACCTACTTCTCAGATAAAACTCTGCACCCATTAACAGGTCGATGCACACTTAATGTCAGAATATGGTATATGATACACTGACCATTCTCTTCTTCCTCTATGTCCTTTAAATTTGCAAAATGCTTACAGTGCTATTGGCAAAAACATGTTAGCCTTTCCTTCACAACATTCTGCATTATTATTCTCTGCATTTATTACTAACAGTGAATTCCCTTTCAGTTGAGTGGGTCTGCACATTACGACAACCCTGAGCTGTTGTTCATGACTGGAAGCCAGCTACATGTGGTTCCCACTGCCCAATCATTCCCGTTACAAGTGGGAGGAACTAGACAACTTGGTGGGGCTCCATTGTTTCTGAATTAGGCATCCTGGGTTTCTGGAGGAACAGACAATCCAGAACTAGAACCTGTGGTTAAAATCTGGGTTCCAGCTCTGGGTTGTCCCTGTTCCAGCAACCCAGAATTCTCAATTGGTACATCATGGTAACAACCCATATCTAGGTTTAGTCCTAGTGGGAATAACTGAGCAGTGGGGAAATAGTCTGGGTACTTGTGATATGTGAAATGGGCCACTGTGAGCCATTTCTTCACAGATGAAAGAAATGAAGAGAGTGGACAGAACTCTGTGGAAAAACCTCGTGCTTTATATGCAGAAGATCCTATGTTCAATCCCCCGTCTTCTCCAGGAAGGGCTAAAACAGAATTCTGCCTGAAAGTCCAGGGGGCTACTGCCAACCTCCAGTGGACCAGTGGTCCGACTCCGTATAAGGCAGCATCCCTTCTGTCTAAGGAAGGGAAGGAAGAAAAGCAAATGTGTACCTTCCTACAGACTGCATGATATCCAGCAACAACGGGGCAGCCAGATCTGGGCTGAGGTGAATAAATGTGGAGAGAACCACTATGGCCAGACCTAATGTTTCTTCATCGTACTCTTCCAGGATGGCTCCACAGTCATGGCACCTGGAAGGAAACAATGGAAATGAAATCTTGGCATTAAAGTCCACATTCAATTCCTGCAGTGATTGCAGTCATGAGGGATGGAGTGGAGGATTCCAAGAAAGGAAGCAAGTTCATTATTGCCCATCATTAAGAAGTTTGCTTTCAACTCCAACAAGTTGCTTTGGCCACAAAAGGGCAGGCAGCTCCTGCCGTGCCTAAAGACTACCGTGAGTGCTTTGCCAAATTCTGTAAAGTCTGATCTTGAGGGACATGTCAGATGCAGAAGAGATGAGGCAGAATATGGCAGGCCGTATAAAAGAGACAAACGGCACTGGGAAGCCAGTACCTCTCGGCCCAATGGGGATGCTTGGTTAATTTGATCAACCACTCACTAATGTCTCCAACAGATTGTGATATTTGAACTTAATGGGACTGTACAGGCAATTTGCCTCTTCCCTCTCTACAACAGCAGGAGAAAACGCCAGCAAGGTCATGAAAGTCAATCTCATTTAGCCCACTTCACTACCTGCTGCCAAAGCTTTTAGAAAACAACCAGACGAACTGGCTGAAATAAATTATCCTCATAGGATATTTGTCGTTCAGCCCGACACACATCATTCCATTTCTATCAAAAAATTATGCAACGCCCCATCCTTCCTGCAAACTATTTTTATTAATGGTTTTTGGAGGTGCTGTCTAATGGGTTGAGCACAAGATGAGACACCAGAAGATGCTAGTCACATTCTGTTGGAGTCAGTGCAATAAAAGAAGCAAGGCTTCTCTCATGAAAAGTGGTAGGATGGAAATGGAAGAGGTCCAAGAGATAGAACCTCCATGTTCAGAGGCAGTGCAGCTCAGGCTGCAAAATAGAGAAAGGAACAGAGGTATGCGTCTGTGTGCAGGTATGAAGAGAGAAAAAGAGAGAGCTTTTAAAAATCACTGAAACATCTGTCACTAACAAGCAACACTGGCCATGGTGGAGGTTACTTTTTATGACATCCCCTTAGGGAGTAATCCTATACACCCCAGACAGCATCTGAGGGACCAGATAATTGTCCAGAGGCTTGTCCAAAGGGGCAGTTGGAGATCTGACCCCCACTCACCCTCACCAGCAATGCAGAAAGAACCAATCTGGGTGACCTCTGAGGTCAGGAACTGCTTCCCCTCATCTCTACAAAAGTTTTCCATCTTCTAAGAAACTAACTGTGCTATAAAGAGTGGGGAAGCAGAGGGTTTATGGTACTGACCTCCCACTAGTGGATGGCAGCAGCTGGTACTCTACATTTCAAATTGGAAACAAGTTTATAGAATTAAAAATAACTTAATCATATTCTCAGCCTAAAATTTCCTTTCCTTTTATTTTAATGTGCACTCAGGATCCAGGAGGCATTCACTGAGTTTGCATTTTAATGCAAATGTACCAAATTTGCTCTTCCTGCACTGATTTACAACCTGCTCTTTCCAAATTGTGTGATGTTGCTCAGCAGTTTTAAAAATGTGCACGGGCATGGTCTATTAGGGAAAAGTGGTCCCCAAATTTGACACATTGGGGGAAATTGCATAGACATGAGTATAAAAATGCATACATTGGGAGAGTTTGCACAAAGAAAATGAATGAATGGTACCACTGACATTTTAAAGAATTGCAAAGTGATGTGGAAATGGGACACAATGAATAAGGTTGTAAAAACAAGAAATTGAGTGAACCTGAGACTGGCAGACTTACCCTCCCTAGCTTGGAATATCTCATTAGAGTCCCATGCCTCTACTCTCTTTCCATAGTACTGCCTTTTAAAAATTATTTATTATCCCACTTTTTTCTTACAGTGAACTCAGAGTGGCTTACATCATTCTCCTCCTCCTCCTGCTCTCAATCTTATCCCCACAACAACAACCCCTCTGAGGGCTGAGAGTCTGTGAGTGGCCCAAAGTCACCCAGTTGGCTGCATGGCTGAGCAGGGACTAGAACCCAGATTGCCTGAGTCCCAGTCCTATGCTCTGAACCACTACACCACACTGGCCGTCATGCCTGAAATGCTTGAAAACATCCATTTCAAGCTTGCATTGGAGGTTTTCCTTGTCGGAGTTTTTCCTTGTTCTTCCTCTATTCCTGCTTCCCTGCTCAGAGTAGGAAGGATGGATTAAGATAAGAAAACTGAGAAATAGCACAATTATGCTACAGGGAGGGCAGATCACTTGCATCAAAGGAGCTTAAAAATGCCCATTTACCATCTAGTTTTAACATTTAATAGAAGTATCTTCTAACTAGACTTCCTTCACAGGGAAGTGCCCATTTCAGGCTTTTTGCCCATTTCTGGTCTTAAAACCAGTCAGTGGTAATTGGAATCCATTGGCTCAGATGCAATTAAACCTTTAATTTGCGTCCTGTTCCTTCATCACACAGAAAAACATTTCCATAATTATACTTGCCTATCCATTGTTAGTCCCTTTTTCCTTACTTTAAAACTTTCAAGAAGTTTCCTAAAGATTCCAGTTTCAGTTCAGATACAGTCTCCTGTTCTGTTGCTGTAGTTCATGCCATCATTTCAAAATCAGCTCTTGCGTCTATTGCTTACATGACAAATCACCCAAATGAATATAAATGCGCTTACTTGTCCGTCATCATTGTAGGCTGGTCATCAATAAAATCTTCTGGTGCTGGTACAAACATGCTAGCAATACTAGGTGCAGATAGCAGGCTGGATTTTGTGGCACCTAAAAAGAGGAAAGGTCAGGAGGGAGGGAGGGAGGGAGGGACAAAAGAAAACAAAGGGGGTGGGGAGGAAGAGATCCTTGAATGCTGGATGTGATTTTTGCTTTTAAACAAAAATAATTCTTCCATCTGTGTAACCACATTCCTTTTTGAACAGTACCTGTGGATAATGCTAATAGTTCTGCTGACAAATTCTACTCAAAGAGATGGAACGTTTCTTAAATAATCAACGATCTTCCAGAAGATGCTTCTGCAGAAAATGCTGAAAGATTATCCCCACTGAAGAGCTGCATTTGAAATGGGTATGACATTTGATAGGACATGGACTTTTGATCACCTATGATATTCTTTATTTATTTATAGCATTTTTATGCCGCCCCCGTCGCAGAAAGCAGTGGTTAAAAAAACCTATTCTGGATATTGTTGTGTGCCATTAAGTCATCTTTGACTTATGGTGACCCTATGAATGAAAGCCCTCCAAAATGTCTTGTTTATGACAGTCGATTCAGCTCTTCCAAGTTCAAAGCTGTTACTTCATTTATGAATTCAATCCATTTCATATTTGATCTTCTCTTTTGTCTTCTGCCTTCAACTTTCCCTACCATGATTGCCTTCTCCAGAGAGACTTGCCTTCTCATGATGTATCTGAAGTATGGCAGCTGTAGTTTTCCCATTTATTCTTCTAGAGAAAAGCTCTGGCTTGATTTGATCTAGACCCCACATGTTCATCCTTCTCTTGGTCACTAGGCTCTCCTCCAGCACCATGTTTCAAACATGTCAATTTTTTTCCTATCAGCTTTCTTCACCATCCAGCTTGTACAGCATACATTGTGATTGGGAATACAATGGCTTGGTTGATATTGACCTTGGCCTCCAACAAAATGTCCTTAGACTTGATTAGCTCTTCTAGTTGCTTCATTGCTACCCCTTCAAGTCTCAGGCTTCTTCAAATTCCTCGGATGCAGTCTCTCTTTGAACTGAAGACTGAGCAGAGGTATGTAAAATAGTTCACAATTCTGATTTCTTTATTATAATTAACAGTAAAGTTCTGTCATTTTTTGTGGACATGAATTTTATTTTCTTGATATTCAGCTACAGTCATGCTTTTGTACTTTTTCCTTTCACTTTGTTTCAAGGCACTGCTGCTTTCTGGTAGCAGTATGGTGTCATCTACATATTGAAAATTATTGAAGTATCTCCCACGAATTTTCACTCCTCCTTCTGATTCTAATCTAGCTTTCCTTATGTTATGTTTTGTATACACACTAGGAAATAAAATACATCCTGGCACCTTTGCTTATGCGAAACAATGCTGCTTCTCCTTATTCTGTCCTGTTCTTGTCCATTATACAGGTTACGCATCAGGACAAACAAGTGCACTGGCACACCTGTTTCTTTCAGGACCATCCATAGCTTCTCATGATCCACACAGTCAAAGGCTTTGCTGTAATCTATAAAGCACAGACCAATCTTTTCCTGAAATACTTTGGCACACTCCAATAGCCAAAGTATATTTTAATACAATCTCTAGTGCTTCTTCATTTTTGAGATCCAGCTTGGACATCTGGCATTTCTTGCTCCATATAGGGTAGCATTGTTTCATGCAACACTCTGAGCATCATTTTGTCGCATGGGAGATTAATGTAATGGTCCTATGGTGGTTGTGCTCTTTTGCATCTCCTTTGTTGGGGATTGGAATATATATTAAACATTTCTAGTATGTGGGCTATTGTTTTGTTTTCCATATTCTTGTTAGGAGTTGGATTGATTCCCTTTCTGCAGCTTGGAATAGTTTAAAGGGGAAGACAATAACCCCACTGATTCCCTTTCTGCAGCTTGGAATAGTTTTATTGGTATCTTATCTACTCTAGGTGCTTAATTCTTTGCAAGTGTTTTCATAGCAGCTTTCAGTTCACCTTTGAATATTGCAGGCTCTTCCTGACAGGATTCCACTTTCACTTCTTCTGTACAGTTCATCTGTATATTCTTTCTGCCTTCTCTTTATTTTCCGCTAGTCAGATAGAACGTACCTTTGTTTGTCTTTTAGTATTCCTAATCCAGGTTTGAATTTTGCTTTGATTTTGTGGATCTTCTGGAAGGGGTCTCTTGCTTTTCTTCTTTTGTTGCTCTCTTCTGTTTCTTTGCACAGATCAGAAACATTTGCTACCTCTAAACATGTGAGAAGTTTCACAGGCGTCCTCCCCATAGAAAAGAGGGGTAGTCATGCTGAGCCAAGCCTTTTTGCTAGAGCTGGCCTCTCGGTGTCCTTGATCTGGGCCTGGTTCACTGCTGCCATCTTAGTTTGTTCTGTCTTAGTTTGCTTCACGAATAAGAAATTCTGAAGGAATGAAAAGTCCTGCTCTTCCCTGGGAAGCATTTTCTCTCTTTCGTCTGTACATCTTGCATTATTTTTTCTTATCTTTGGTTTTGAACAGGATTTTGCATACAGATTTGCTAAATAGTGTCTTCCTATGAATGGAATGCTCACCAGGTTGGGTTCTATCTTTGTACTTTCAAGCACAGTTTTGCAGCCAAATGCTCCTTCTTTCCACTATGGTTGATGCTGTGATCCTTCTTCCTAATAGAAACAGTCCAGGGAGAAGTCTACTAAAAAGGCTGCTATCGTGGTTACTGCCCACACCATCTCTTGTGTGCCTTTCCCCAAGGACCTGGTTTAGAGTTAGTGATTTGTCTTCATATAGAGTCTCTGCACAAAGTATGAGGGTGTCACTGCAAGGTCTTGAAGCACCTAAAGAGGATTGATTCCTCCTATCATGGTGATTCTTTTGGAAGTCTTTGTACTCTGAGGCCAGGAATGCCTTAGATGCAAGGACTACCACTGGCCTGTCCAGGACCTGCCTGATACAGGTGGTAAAATCGGCCACAGGAGTGGTGCCTTGCCCTGGGCCTGGATGGCCTTTACTATCCTATGCACAGGGTTTCTTCAACATCCAGCAGCAAGGGCACTGCTAGGTATGACTGGGGAGCTGCTGGGAAGGCAACTGTTTTCCCATTGTCTGGGGCTTGTGAGGCTGCAGCAGCCTCTTCTCAATTGATGCAATGCTGAAGCAACTGGCAAGCAACTTCCAGAAATCCTCTAGCTGGAAGAAGGGACCCTGGAATGGCCTTTCTTTGTGTTTGTCCCCGTCGGGAAGCTCAACCTCTTCAGGGTCTGAGGAAGAGAGCTCTGCAAATCAGGGTGATGGAATAGGAGGAAGATGGGGCACGTCTTGCCCCTGAATCCCTCTCATCTCTGGCTCTTTGATTACACGCTGGTCTTAGAAGTTAGCTAGATCTGGACCATTTGCTCCAGAAGAGGTTCCTAGTTCCAGACCCATCTTGTGAGCCCCTCTGCCTCACTCTAACTTTCTTAGGAAAGTAGAGGGCATGTAGCTGTGCCTATGCTGAATTGGTTCTCTCCTGATAAACCCTGGATTGAGTATGATTGAGCATGAATGGCTACGCCAGCTTTGGTGACATTTCTGTCAGAATCCGCCTCTGCAGGAGCACTTGGCAGGGATGACATATCTGCTGGGGTAGCTATTCCTACATCTAGAGAGGCGTAGGGAGATATTTCCCTTGCCAGTAGCCCCTTTGACCCTCAGAGGTGTAGCAGCAAGCAGGAAGTCCGAGGGCCAGTCGTTTGCTCAGTGCTTGTGCAACAGCAGGTGCAAAAGCTTTAGGCAGAGGGGTGCTCCTTGATCCTGTGACCCCTTATGTATTCCAGGTGAAACCAGCTGCCTCCTTCTCTTCTTTCTTCTTTATTTCTTTTTGTCATGTTGTTGTTGCTGTTGTTGTGTGAGAACTCAGAAAATCTGGTTCCTATAAAAGGGTGAGAAATCAAACTAGAAATTGTGGGGGATGCCCCTCCTCCTTAGCAAGTTCAAAAATGGGGACTTTCTTGTAGGCCCCAGAGGTAGGTCCTTCTCCAAACTAGATGGCCACCTGTATGAGAATGAAGAATCTTAGTTTTTGCCTGGCAAAGTAAAACAGGTCTTTCACAGTAAGTTCATCATCTATATCCCCAGTACTTAGGGTCATAGAAGGATTGCAGTAACAAATAGGCCTCTACTGTACTGACATAAATAGGTGTCTACTGTACTCATCCCAGGGCAAAAAAAGGGAAAGCCAGGTAATCCTGAGTAGAAACCTAACTCTCTTTTTATGCAGTGGCTAAAAAGACTGGGTTGTAGAGCTGAGGCTAACTGGAAAATACAGAGAAGGAATGAAGCTGCAGTGAAGTTTTGTAGTGGGTGGAAAACTAACATGTTTAAAGAAGTCTGCTGGTGCACAGCGGTGGGCATACTGCTGTGATTTCCACAGTCGCCATTACATAAACACGTTTGATGTTCCTCCATTAGAATTGGCCAAATGTCACATCACATTCTCTGGAATAGTAAATTGATACTATTTAGAGAATAATTTCAAGCACTCACTATATTCAGCTGGAGTACAGATATTTCTTCTCCACAAAGACCTTCTCCACAGAGACCAAGAAATAGGAACCTCAATGCTCCTTTTCAGCTTCCCAGTGAATTCTTGCTCCTTGGAACTCAGGTTAACCATTAAGTCTGAAAGCCACATTCATTTACATAGCTGGCCAAACATTCTTGTGACATCACTTATGGCTTCCCTAAGAAGAGAACAGCTGGAGAGTCCCAAGTGACAGATGAATACACAGGTAAATTTCCTAAAAGATTACATTCTATGGATGTAGACTCAAAGTACTCTTCTAGCATCTATCTCCCATGAGGGAGGGAGGCTGTGGAAGGAAAGCTGGTAGCATGATATTGTGAGTTACATAGAACTGTGAGATAACATTTCAAAGAAAGAGAATGGTCTGATCCAGCGTGGCTTGTCTAAGACTAGCTCTTATGAGAAGTCTAGGCATCCCAATGAAAAGTTAGGAACAGTTGGTCCAAAGGCACATGCTTTGCTCAGTCTTTGTGTCAGAACAGCATGAGGAAAACCTGGAGCTGGCCGTGGTCACAGGTTCAAAGGGAATGGCTATTAACTGAACCAGTACCACTGACATATCCCAGGCCAGGAAATGATGGGAAGGCCCATGAATAGAGGCTAGCAAGTCACTTAACAAACTGTTTCATGTGAGGACGTGAGAAGAGCAAGAAACCCTCAACATGGTCATGATTCGTTGATATGGCTGCTTTCATACAAGAAAGAGGCAAACCTCTAGATCTCAAACCATCAAGGTAGTCCCATATACTTAGCCGACCTCAGGAGCTTGGATCCTGTCGTGCTAGGGTAAGAAATTTCAGAAAGGCCTTCAACTGGGCAATGTACGTGTGGAAGATTTGTGTGAAAGAGTCATTCCTTACATGACCCTGTCAGAGAATGGGTAAGGCTGTCCAATTTCCATGCTGTGAGACTTAAGAGTTCTCAGGCTGGGAGACACCTGGGAGGTGTAGGAGATGAAGAAAAGTGTTCTTGGACAGGAGGAAAAATGTTGCGAACCATGTTTGCCCTGTCCATCACAGGATTGTATGAAGATATCAAGGAACATAAGCCACTTAGAACTTATGTTACTAGAGGGAAAGGGGAGGGTATGTAGATTAGAGTGCCACCTCATGAAGGAAGAAAAGCATATTCCAGAATGTCCAAGTTCTGCCCAGCTCTGATGCAGAAAGATTAACATTTTGTATTCAGAGTTCTAGTAGAAATAGCTGGGTTCCCCACATGTCCAAGAGCTCTAGTGTGACTGCTGGAAAGACCTCTCGGCGAGAAGGGTGGCTCCTAACCTGCTCAGCATGTTGACAAGCATGTTGGATGATTGGGGCAATGTGGTGTTGCATGCTCCAGGCCCAGCAATCGAGGGCGAGTCGAATGAGGCAAAGAGATCTTGTACCATTCTTCCTGTTTATATAGAAGACAACCACAATACTGCCTGTTGAAATTTGGATCATCCACCAGTGAAGGGGATGCGGCATTGAATTGGGAAGAGGTAAGGGATGAGTTTGGGGGTCCATTTCTAGACTGAAGAGTCTTAAGAACCACGACTGGAGTTCCTGCATACAGAGCTGTGCTAATAGAGGTACTGAGATGGTGAAGGCCATGAACCCAAGAAGGTATTTGGCTGGTTGCCTGGCTTCGTCAGGCAGCCTTTTGTTCCCATGCATGTGTCATGGAGTTTCTATCCTTTTCTTTAGCAGATAGATGCAAGCCAGAGTGGGAAAGTACCCCTGTGAATTGCTGCATTTAATATGGTATATGATAGGATTTTTCCTTATTGTCCTGCAGGCTGTGAGATTCCAGAAGCAGCAGGACAATGCTGATGTTGGCACTGAGGTTGTTGTGAGAGAGGGCTATAAAGAGGCAGTCGTCTATGTATGGGAAGGCAACAACCCCACTGAATCTCAGAGGTGCCACCATTACTGCTATGTACTTTGTAAAGGCTCTCAGAGCAGTGGCTAAGCTGAAAGAATCTTGAAGTGGAAAACTTTGCTGGCTATGGCAAAACTGGGAGAAGGATAAGAATCAGGGTGTATTACATGGAGGTAAGCATTGCCATGATCTGTTCTTGCAACCAGTCTCCTTGACACAAAAGGGAATGAGTGGAGGAAATGGTAGCCATCCAGGGGAAGGGACAAGCACGGTGCTTTACATTCCAAAAACTGAGTAAAGGTTGAAAACTGCCATCTTTTGTAGAGAGCAAACGCTGGCAAATAAGTCTTATCTTCCATCTTGAGACCTTGCCCTGGACTGCCACTTGGCTTCAGTCATTTCTGTTATGAGGGAAGATCACCCACAGCAGCAGAAAAAGAAAGGAAAACAAACATCCTTTAGCTGACCGATTGGCAACTTGAGCCGGCTGGTCAGAGAACAGCTGTGATCTGGAGCCACCCCAATGTGGGGAACTGGTGATGTCCCAGCAGCAACAACCCTGAAGGGGACAATGCCAAAGAAGACCACTCTTTGAGGTGAGCTGTTTAGTGGGGAGATGAAAGGGCAAAGGCCACCACCAAACATCTTATCTTTGGGTTGCTCAGAGTTTTTGATGGGGAAGATTATTTCTTCCCTACTGAGGACCTGGATATGTGCCTGGGAGGGAAGACATGGGGGCAACTGGGGAAATCTATAGGGACCCCACTTAGTATACTGGTGGGTAGAGGGAGAAACAGTGTTGGAAGGAGGGCTAAACAAATAAGAAAACACTGTCTGGACGGTTAACAGCTGTATCCCGTTCCAGTTCTCCTCACATCCACAGATCTGGTGATTGCCTATTAGCCTGAACTTGAATCTCTGAATACTGCTTTTGAATGCCAGATCAGCCCAAAACAAGCCATCTTTCAACTATGACTTAATAGCGGATGAGAAGCTGATCTGGCATGTATCACTGAGATCTGAGTGGATGAACAGGAAAGAGTTAGTCTCTCCCAGTTATGCCTTCCTGGATACTTGGCTAAGCATCAAGAAAGACCTGAGAGGAAGGAAGGGGGCTCCGATAGGAATTCTGTCTCTTTTGCCAGGCTCCCTGTCCATTCCACTATTAGTCTGAAGTGTCTGCATCTGATGCTGGGTGAGCAGGACAGGTTATGGATTCTGTTAATGTACCAACCACTCTGCTGCTCAAGAAACTCCCCATATGAACTGATGGAGGTCATCTTGGTTGCAATGCTGAAATCCCCCAGGCTGCTGGTCTTGGATGGCTGATGGTATCTTTGAATCCCTGGTTGGTCTCTGGAATACAGAGATGGCCTAGATGGTTGACATGATTGCTCCTGAACAACCTCTCTGTAGTAAAACTTGTACAGCTCCATAGTATACTCCAGAGCGGAGAGTGATGAAACTATTCAGGAGACAGCTTGAGAGCAGATGGAGAAAACTCCTAGTGAGTCTAATATACTTGATAAGTGCCTATACTCAGGTATATTTAGGGCCAGTGAGGGTGACAAAGAAACAACATCTCACTCCCTAAATCCAATTTTCTAGTTGCCACCCAGCAGAGCTCTTTAGGGTTGCCAGGGCCTATTAAACACTGCCCCAAAGGACATCTTAGATACATCCAAGACCCATACAATATATTTACTAGGCACTTCCAGGATAAAAACCCCTTGCATCTGCTGGGACTTAGATTCCAATTTTGCAGCAGCTGAATCTGGCAAGGTTCCCAGAGCACAGTCTCCTCTAGCTTTCTTGGATGAGTTTCAGTAGGTTCAGCTCAAGGATGTTGACAAGATGCTTGGACAGGGAAAGTGGATTTTGATTCTCTCTGCTGGTGTCTGTTGATGCCTGGTCTCATGAAGTGGGAGGTGAATATAAGCAACAGTTGTTCTACACTGCAGAAGTGGTGTTTCCATGTTAGGGAACAGGGTGTCATGGTGAGTCATGCCTGTGTAGCAGCCTGTGATCCTGGGAGTTTTCTCAGGATTTCAGACTGCCAACAGTTGGCCAGAAGAGGAGCTCAAAGACTGAGACTCAGACTCATAGAGTCTGGACCATAACAGTTTCCAGAACCTGAGAGTCTGGTGGTTTAGACACTGTGTGAGAAGGTGTTGTGTAGTTAGCTCATTACTGAAAGTGAAGGAAAGGATAATTCTGGCCATGGGGATAGTGGCATTGTTTCTATCTCTATACTCATCGTATCATCTTGACAGTGAGTGGTCTTTGTAATAAAGGGAAGAAGACTTGTAAAAGTGAGGTGTCTGTGGCCATGACATACTGTAGCCCCCAAGAGCAAACCTTTCAAAGGAGGCAAGAGAGATCTGGCAAGAGATGCTCCCTGCATTTGTTGGTCAGTAGTGAGCCCAGGATATTGTCTGGGGAGTCACACTCCAATGGGAGTTGCGGCTTCTCTAGGGTCAGTGCTGGTGACTGAGTAAGTATCTGAGGTGCCATCTTCATGACTGCTAGTTTGAAGATGGTGTAGGCTCTGGTTTAATGCTGAACCTAATGCAAACATTCTTTTTCATTGTATTTTTCAGTCCCAGTATCTGACAGTTAGTCAGAGATTAATTACAGGACTCATTCTGTTTATCCTGTTTTAGTCTTGACTGTGGTACCAAAGGGCCAGTTTCAAATTGTTGGTCCGAGGAGATAGCCAAAGCTCTCGGTGTGGCAGGCACTGGTACTCCTGACACCAGAGATGGTTGCCCTGAAATGCTTTCCACATGAGAACTAGTGAAAACTGCAAGAAACTGAGAGAAAGCAGGAGCTGGCTCCTTGCAATTGGCAGCTGAAGCTGGCTCTGCTGCCTTATTCTTATGCCTTGAGGCCTTATTCCCAAAACAGGGCCCTGAGCTGTGTTGATCTGTTTCTCCTGCTTTGTTTTGTAAAGGTTTGGCAGTGAGCATAGGAATCCACCTGTGTTCCTCTCCAAGATACAAGGCGGTAAGAGTGCCATTAATTAACAGTATATTCCTCCTAGAGCAAGTGCAATTTTTGAAGAAGGTCTTGGAGACCATGCATCTCAAAAGGGGCAATGAAATAAAGAAGACTCTCAGAGACAACCAGAATGGAAAGGCTGTGTTCAGCATCCCAGGAGAGAAGAGTAGAATTGAGACTGTTGCCATAAGGCAAAAGGATGTTCCAACTGTTCTTAGTTACGGCAGTAAATGAAAACTAACGGAGAAGTAGGCAGAAGCCATAATCAGAACAAGTGCAGAGAAGATGAGCATGTCTCCTGCCTAAAGTTCTGCTTTGCCCTAGAATGTTCTGAATGGCTCTTTGGCACAGGTGCATAATCCTTGCATGTAAATCACAGAGAAGAAGCCATTTGCTATCCTCGTGTAAAGAGCACTCACTAAACTTTGCTTGAGATCAAAAGGGAGAAAAATGATCACTTCCAAGTTTCCCATTCCAATCTGACTTGGAGAAATGATGACAGTAAGCCTTCATAATCCAGGATTCTGTACAAAACAGGTCAATGGGCTCAGATCAAAGAGTATGAAAGTCACCATCAGACTAGCCAGTACTAACTAAGCACCTTGGTTGTTAAGCTTCAGTCACAAAGCCAAGGTTGAATGGACACTGAACTAACCTCTTATTCTTAGTGGTGGTCCCTCCAGGTCAGGGTTTATGCAAACTGAGACATTGCACGGCCTCTTCCCATGCTGTATCTGTTCTGTGGATAAACAGAGAACTTCAGTCCCCCCACTGAGTCTGGCAACCAGCACCACAGAGTCACTCCAACAACAAAGACACCACACACAAACACAACAGCTAGAAACAAACAGCTACAGCAAGGCAGCTAGAAAAAGATCAAGCCCACAGGAGCACAGAAAGCAGCCTTATACCCGGTCAGGCTTTTTGTCCATCTAGCCCACTATTTGAGTGGCAATAGTTCTCCAAGGTCTGAAGTATTCCATCTCCTTGGATTTTACTTGGAAATGCTGGAGGTTGAATTGGGAACTGTCTGTGTGCAACACAATTGCTCTGTCACTGAACTACAGTCTCACCCTTACCCTTAAATGATGTGTTCACTTCCAGCTAGCAAGCCCTTGAATGTGTCTTTGAAAGAAAGAGAAGGAAGCTTTGAAATATCAGACAGAAAGACCTCCCAATTCTCTTCAATCTAAAGTTCTTCAGATTGCTAGGCTTGGATAGCATCTTATTCCTAACAAATTCTAATAGAGCTGAACTAGACAGAGGATTTATTTTTAATTGCATATCAAATTGGGAATTTAGAGAACTATTTAGTAATGAATATGTAAAGAGTTGCAGTAGAAATGTAGTATGTAAAGAGCTGCAGGAAACAGCAATGTCAAGCACACAACAAAGAGCAAAGATGTTCACCACAATGGTGCACAATAGATACACAGTGGATTTGCATTGTCAAAAAGAGAGCAAACACTTTGAAATGAAGGATGAAAGAAGGAAGGCCTGGGGCCCATAAGTCATCTCCACATTTTCAAACTTGTCAGTTGGAAAAAAATGTCAATGAACATAGCAAAGAAGGACAATCAGAATGACAAAATGAAGGCATAGTGAGAAGATGGTTAACAGGAGAACTATTTTCCCTAAGGAAACCTAATGAAAGAACCTTAACACAAGGAACCTTAATACTCATTTCTATATCATTTTAAGGCATAAAGTGTTTTACTGCCTAAGCAAGTTTATCCTTGCTTTATTCCCTCCGAGAGTTGATATCCCTAAATATATAGACTCCAGTACCCACATCCAAGTTCAGTGCTCCATCCAATGGTCCAAACTGACTAGCAATAGAACATCCACTTCATAACAGAAACTATCAAACCACCCAAAGAAAAACATTTCAAGCTATTTCAGGTCATTATTGGGCAATGTGTTGGAAATTATTACATTATTATACACCTACATTTCCTGCAATATTGAGATTTTGGAGATCAAGATATTTTCATTAGGAAGTGTTTTGGATTGTGGAAGAAACTGCTGCATTACCACCTAAGGATTAACAATCCCTTATTCTTTGATTTTGTAATCATTCTCTGGACAGAAATTCAGTGCCAGCCCCCTGATATTTGCTGCCTGAAGGGGTTCTGCAGATCCATATGAAGGGCACGGACATGTCAGTGTATACTTCATTGTTAGAATATGAACAAGACCCATCAAAAGAAATTTGACCCCAACACTAAATATGCAGGAGGAATCTGGTCGATCTGGTTTATTTACAAACTACAAATGGCAAGGTTTGTCAGGCCTCAGGGATGAGCGATTCAGAACAATGCAGCAGACCTTAAAATCATGGATGTCCAAGAAGGAACAGGAAACCAAACCAAATTAAACACCCATTTCTGAGCCTGATGTACCAACTAATGTGATCACAGAGACATTTCTCTTGCTTCCCTTTGCAAAAAATCTTCTGGCACTTCCTGCTTCATTGCTGAAGTCCCAGAGTGCATCATTTTGGCTGATAACTGCAGTGAAACATCTGGCATCTAATGTGCAGGAATCTATCGTTCTCTAGAATCCTCAGAGGTGTGGGGCACACATGGGGTTTTTATGCACATTTCAGGGTGGGTGAATGAGATGAAGAACCAAACATGTCATAAACAGTCAGCATAGGCCATTGCATGAACAATAGCTGGCACAGATAGGCTTTTGGTCTGATTCCACATGCTTCCTCTTCAACATCATCTTCTTCTTCCATTACATTTTATCCCACTTTTTCCTCTTGCAAGGAGCCCAAAGAGGCTATAATAGCTATATTAATATTGATGTTAATGTTGATGATGTTAATATAGTCATCCTCATGTTGCCTATATTAACGCTGGCTTCAGAGGCACAGGTCATCAACACAGCAAGCAGCCACCGGTTCAACTCTAGGACAAGAACTGCAGAAGAGCAGCGTGGAATCATATACTTACCAGTGTCCCATGTGCTAATATTATGGGGAGCGCTAGACTGGTGCTCCAGCTGCCTCTTCATTAGCTGGTTCATGGTCAGTGCTCCCAGAGAACCCCTTTTCATCTGTCGGAACTGAGCTGCAAGTCAGAAATTAAGAAGTCTGCATGCCATCAAGTAATGGTAAATATTGCCTGAGAATCACTGCTTTCCTTTCCATATTGAGCACTACCTGCTTACCTACAGCATTTTAATCAGGACAGTTAAAGGACTTTTAATCAGCACTATCTGCTTGTACTCAGAGCATGGACTTTGGCTCACTTTTGCATGGCCAGACTCATCCCATGGGGTCATGTCCAGTGATGTCTGACCACCCACAGAATGGACACCGTGGGCAAAACAGATTCCCTTTCCACTGCAGGCTCGATGCCCACATCCCAAATGTGCTCCAGAAGGTTCAGGGACCCTCTGAAAAGGATGTGGGGATGAGCAGGGAGAGCAGGTGGAAAGAGAGGAACTGTGTGTGAGGAAGCCAACTCACATGGTGGAGCCCAGGCCATTTCCAGCTGAAAGATCACAAGGCTGAGAAAACCTCAGTCAGAAGAAATGCAGCCAGTCGGGCTTGACAGTACCGGGATATGCAGTCCAAATGCTGCATAAGGTAGATTGTTATACAGAATAGGCAACCTGAGGCTGTGCTAAAGGAGATGAGAATGGGAAGCCAGGCCTTTCCCTCACCTTGTTTAAATGGCCTCCCTCTTAAGGGCTCCTCAGCTGCTACCACCACTATCAACCATTCCAGCAAGCCGTATTGAGAGAGGGAGAAGGGGAAGCAGAACCATTCTGCCATCTTTGCTGAAAGAATTCCCTTTCCCTCTTCCCTCCCTATTCCTTTTTCCTTGGTGTCTTGTTCAAACGCAAGCCTGTGGGCAGAGTATTTTTATCCTGCTCCTCAGCCAGAAAGTCTTCCAGTGCAGCTTACAAATAATCAGGAAAAGCAGGATAAAAGCACTCTAAACAAACAGGCAAAGCCAAAGTCCTGTGGATTGTCTTGCACTATGAATCCCATAATCCATGATCACTGGCCATGCTGGCTTGGGCTAATGACAGCTGTGGCCCAAAACCTTTGCAGGGCAGCAGGTTTCCTACTGCTGATTTATCAACAGACCATATGTTGCTCTATCACTGACTCCTTGGTTCATAAATCTATTCCAAAATTTCAGTAAAACAACAGGAGGAAGCCACTCGGGAACCAGTCCTAGCGAAACTTGAAACATGCCACTGAGGACAAGCATCATAAATACCCTGCTTGTACATTTCCTAGAGGCATCTGGCTGGCCACTAGTGGAAACAGAACACTTTTATGTTCTTACAATTCTAATTTGGTGCTCAGTGGAGAGAGACTAACTTCAAAAGGCCAAGAGTTTTTACTTGCCTTGTCCCGTTGCCATGGAGCTTGAAAAAGCCTTAAGATCGTGCTGGAAAGGGTGCTTGGTGGAGAACTCGGAATATGATTCCTCTCCCTCCAGGTAAGAGTAGGGAAAAGACCCAGATGATTGCTGGGAGCAAGGCCACCAGTGGGGACAGACAGGGCCAAGAAGGGTTCATAGGCCAACCGGCAATTTTTGAGGTTTTTGGAGGCCTTTTGGCAAGAACACTTCAATTAGCCCTCTCCCTTAGTGAATACACCTTCTCGACACCCTTGCTACTAGCTCATACTGCTCTTCATTTTCCTCCTCCTTTTTGCTCACATTTGCCTCCTGATGGCCCAAGAGCAGCAAGAATGCATCCCCTCTTCCTTCTTACCACCATCTTTGCCTGGACCACAGCAAAGAGCAGGTGAGCAAGCAGGATGCAATGGTGAAGAGGAGGAACATATCCATGAGGATTGTGTTAGTGGACCATGTGGAGGCGTGGACTTTCTACAGGTGCTTGATCATGCCTACTCTTGACACTCATCACTAATAGTGAAGAAATCCGTGTTGCATTTGAGGAATGGAGAGTGATTTATCCTTGTGGGATGTGCTTTATTCTTTCTCCTGTGCATTGCTAAGCTCTTGGATCAGGTTAGTTGATTTGCATGGTTTTATTTGACACTGTATATATTGAGGATTTTATTATGCATTTATCTTTCAGTACTTGTAAATGTACCTGCTTTAACAGCTGTATTAAAAATACATTTAGGGCAGAGACCTATACATATTTAAGCAGAAAAAGTATTACAACTCTCAGCATGCTTTTTTACTTTTTCTTTCTAAGCTTGCATAAGATGGCACATTTACTGTTACTGGTTTCATATACTGGTGCAAATTCTACTGCTGTTCATTTGCTGCAATAATAGAGAAACAGAGATGCAGACAGGCAGACAGATAAAATGTGTGTATCCTCTGTAGAGAGGGAAGGTTGTTTAAGTCCCATTCTCTACCGTAGGGCAGTCCATACTCCAGTCCATGGGTAGAAAAGCTCACCAGGGTTGGACTTTTCTCTTGGGTGAAAGAGGGCAGAGCGCAGCATAGCAGGTGTGAGTGCCAGTTTCATGTCTTCAGTGGCACCTTCCACTGAATGCGCATTGAAAGAATTACAAATGCATTCCAATGAGAAGCATTGCCCCCTGCCACAGAGATACAGAGCTCTCCTTTCAGTACTCTGGTGCACTTTTAGAACACTGCTTTGATTCACTGACAAGACAATTATCCAGCCTGACTTGAGCTGTTCAAATAGATATAAGTTCCAATTCCAATCAGATTCTTTCCCTTTAAAAAATGGAATTGTTCAGTAGCAGCCTTTCGCATCTGACTGGGTGAAGACATAATTTCCATTTCCCCTAGTGCAATGGTTAAAAATAAAAGCGTTATCAGTTTATCAAACACTGAACTTCCCAAATGAAAGAACAGCAATTAAAATTTCAAAGCAGACAATACTGCTTGGGGTGCGTATGACTGTCAAAAACAAGGAAATTGGCTGTTTTGAACTTCTTTCTTGGCTTTTATAATGGAAATTAAAGCCTTTCGTGGGGTTATTCCTCTTTAGCACAGCAGGGTTTGGGCTTCTTTGAGAGTTACTTATCTGATTTCTCAAGGGTAGCTTTGATATTAAATGGAGGAGGGAGTCACTGGAAGGAAACCCCAGCACTTGAGGCCCAGGTAAGATTGCCAAGAAGTGCAATCAGATTTCTGACACACATTTTTTTCCACGCGATTTATGCACATCTTCTTAAAGCCTCAAAAATAATGTGCAATTCTCTTTCACTGGGATGTTATTTTTAGCTTGTATGCATGGCCATGAAAACCTGAACAGTTTTAGCTTTCTTCTCATGGGCATATAATTTATCTGACAGGAACAAGAGGCAGGTGCTACAATGGAAGATAAGCTTGCGGCTCAGAATGGCTGCACAGGACCACCAGCTGAATGTCTAACAGCCCAGTAGGGCGCCTCCACCTGCCAAGGGGTCCCAGCCCTAAGACTCCCCTTCATCACTGCAACCTGCTTACTCTCACCTTGGCCCAGACAGTGGTGGTGGAGGAGCTGAGGAGAAGCAGGATGCGTCCCTGCCTGCATGCTGACTGGTTCTCTGCCTAGCAAGCAAGCAGACAGTAGCAATGGCCAGCAAGTGGAGGAGCAGGAGCAGGTGGCAATGCCAGTGAGAAGCCAGATTTATTGAGGGAGAGGGAGACCTGAGCCAGGTCCATCAGAACCTGGAGCCTCGGGCTGGCTTCTGGACACCAGTTGCTGGGGAGCATGAGCGAAGGCTGCCATTCTGCCCATGCCCTACCTGTGGGCTTCCCATGAGCATCTGGCTGGAAACAGCAGGCTAAACTAGGACCTTGGGCCAAATGAACGCAGCTTTAACACTGAATTTGCCCAAGGTGGTATCTGGATGTATGCAGCCAGGAAAAGAGCACCAGGAAAAAAAATATTTCTGTTCTGCTCAGGTAGTCCTGAGTTGGAGACATTGCCATTTTCCTTGGCATGGCTCCTCTTCTCCTCTCATTCAGGATGAGTGTCTCAAGTCAGGAAACAATGTGGTGGTTTTGCCCACAGTAATACCCCTTCCTACCTCTCCCAGCTGACAATGGTGTAGATAACAAAAGGATCCAAGTGGGGCTGTCCCTGGAAGTGCCTGTGCCATCAACCCAGCTGGATCTGTACTGTGAAAGATCGTGGCTGCAGACAGCTAAAAGTCTGAGAGTCTTAGTGATTATTTATTTATTTACAGTATTTTTATCCTACCTGTCTGACTGTTGGCGGGCCTCCAATGTAGCTGACAGTAATACATAGCTTCTTTGGATAATACACAATAAATATGATTTTAAGGCACTATTAAAAGTATGGGAGCGGGGGGGGGGGGGAGATTGATCTAAAATGTTCCCTGGCCATAATACTACATTACCATTGCCAGTCGCCCTCCAGTGGTTGCTGAGTTAATTATAACTGGGATGCACACATAATGTGCATAAACTTTCAGTCAAGCATAAATTAGCAGAGGACAGCAATGCACCAGATGTTGAAACGTAGTAAGAAGCACAACTGTGGCAGCTTTTGCTCCTCAAAGCCAGGAGGAAAAGCTTACTTGATATGGACGCGTGGCTACTTGTCTCCGGTGCGCCCGCTTCAAGTGTTGGTGCAGAAGAAGATTCCCTCGGCATTTCTAGGGTTGAAAGTGCTTTTCCTGAAGCATCTGCAAGGAAAAACCAGTGCTTGAACTCAGGATCCCTCTTTCTGGAAAATCTGAAGACAAGTATTCATCAACTTCCCTTTCTCCATCAATTTTTTCAAGCTTTTTCTCCTCCAGTGTCATCTTTTGCCACCACAAATTCTGGAGAAATATGACGCTTTGGAAGAAGAAAGGGGCTTTTCCTTCCCACAGCATTTTGACATTAGCTTCTGCAAAAACTGCTGGAGAATGGATAGCAACTACTTAAAGACAAAAGTATTAAAACATTAAAAACAGAACATTAGTGAAAATTGATTCTTCGACCCAAGAAAGCTTCCCAAAATGACATTTTCAGGAGGTGCTGGAGGCAGCACAATGTTGGTGCCTGCCTGACCAACCCTGCCAGGGAGTCCTGTAGCAATGGGGCCACCCCAAAGAAGTCTCTTCTCTTGGTAGATGTCACAGAGGACACAGTTCTAAGTGGAACCAACAAAAGCATGTCCTTTGATGATTTCAACAATCAGATAAGTTGGTAAGGAAGGACATGCTCTGCCAAGTAACTTCAAAGCCCCAGTTTGCTTAGTGCTTAATACATTAGCACCAAAATCTTAAACCTGGCCCAGTAACAAATAGGCATCCAATGCAGTTCCTTTCCCAAAAGTTGTTCCCACGCTAGCAACTCCTGCTTCCAGATCAACCCTAAAGACAACCCCACAAAGAGAACATTGCAGTAATACAGATCTTTGCAATCAAACCAGGAACAACTGGTGGCAGGCAGGACTCACTTTAGAAAACACAAACCTGACCTACTGGAACTAATTCTTCTGACCAGGGTTTGGAATCCAGGAAGCACAGGATTTGTTCTTTCATCTGCCTTCCAAACTGACTTTAGAAAGACTTCTTGTTTCTAGTGAGCCCTCTGTCCTGCAAGTTACCACTTCCTTTTTCTCAAAGATAGGGCACTTTCCCAGGAAAAGGAGACAGTGAGCCGGCAGGGAGGGCTGATTATCATCAAGGATCTTTGAATTGTGAGCTATATCCAAGTATGAGGCTTTTTGAACTGGGAAGATTCTATTACAAACTAGCCCAATTGCAAATTCACTCCCATCACTGTTGGGGAGAGCAGTGTAAGAATTTCTCTCTTTCCTCTAAAACAGCAGCATGAAAAGCATTTTCAGATGGACAACCCCAGATTCTGCTCACCTGTCTCTTTCTGCTCGCCCAGCTTGTCTAAGATGTTGAAGGAAATATCAAGGTATTCTCTCTGGATGGCACTCACAGCGATCTTTCTTTGCTTCCTCTGCCTGGGAACAATCTGGATCTTAAATTCTGACTCTTCCGTTTCTTCTTCCTGCTTCTGTTCTGTATCAGATTCTGCACTGGCGTCCTGCTTATCACTTTCTGTTTGGTTCTCAGAATCCTCAGGGACCTTAATGAAGACGGTTTTCCCACTTGAACTGGGTAAGGGGCCTGGAGGTTTGTTTTCTTCTATGTATAACTCAGAGTTGTCATCAATGGACATCTCTGGAAGAGCAAAGGACTTTTGCAGAAGATCACGTTTCTGCTTGAGCGTCAGAGGGCTGCCAGTGGGTGCCCCTGGAACCTCTTCTGGTTTGTCTAACTCAGCAATATCTTTTACAGCTTCGGGGACAGTGGAGGGCACATCATCTTCAGCAAATGACACAACAGCACTAGTTGCAGAAGGGGTGGCATCTTTGGAGCAGTCTTCAATGCTGAACTGTACCAAGGGGGTTAAGCTGAAACTGAGCACAGAGATGCTGGTTGGACTTGATGGGGAGGAAACAGCCGACTTGACTGGGACACCCTCATTCAGCTGGCTTGTGACATCTGTTTCTTCTTCATCACTTTCCACTATTCTGAGAGGCGGGAGAGGCTCAAACACCAAAGAATCACTGTCTGAATTGGAAACAACAGATTGCTTCTCAGGCCCTGATGTCGAATCAGAGGAAAGGTCTATGAGATCTAAGTCCTCCTTAGGAGGAAGGGATTTAGCTGGGGAATCTACTTTCACTTCGTATGGTTCCATGCAGTTCAACCTGACTTCTGGTATTATAGGTTTCCGCCTTGCATGGATTTTCTCTGGGATGATAGCGGGGCTCTCCTTCTCCCCCACATCCTCCTCTTCTGCCTTGGTGGAGGAATTTTGCCGAGGTCGTCCATAATCATTCTGCCTCAGTGTGGTATAAGCAGAGGTGACAGGTGGCTTCTCCAAATCACAGCGGTCTATGCATGACTTCCGACGGTGCTCGTCTAATGTAAACAACAGGGAGTCTGCATTTCCTATGTCAAGAGATTTTTGTTTTAGAGAGCGCAGTTTCTTTTTCTGAATGCTTTCTTCTCTCACGCAGCGCAGAATATTGTCTTGCAATACACCAGTTTCTCTGTATTCAGCCAGTTCTATTTCACCTGGTCAAAACAGAAAAAACTAGTACTATTTTTCTCAGTGGCCACTCTTGCCTTTCACCATTAAGCACTACTGGTCATTTTAGATGCAAGGTCTGCTTTTTAATTTTAGAATTACATTGAAGGAATGTGGATATTTCCACATATCAACAATACTGGCTTGAGACTGGCCCAAGTTGAGATTTCCAAGATTTTGTCATACAAGATGTCAACAAAGTACAAATGGCAACTTGAATGGTGGTGCATCAAATCTGGCTCATCAATTTTCTCAGTGTTTACAGGATTCATGACTCAGGATCTGCTGGAATGCTGTCCATTCTGATGCCATTTTCTTGATATGACAGGATTCTTAAAAATGCAATGCACAAAGTATAGCACTCAGATGTGCATTGTGAGAAAGCTGGGGATGTGCACCAGAATCCATATTAGATTCTGAATTCATATTGGATTCCATTAAAAAAATAAATAAATTGGCAAAATGCATGGATCACCCTTGCCAGATTGGGATAATTACATAGTCCTACCTGCTGAGGTAGGTGCCTGAAATTAAGAGGCAGGTGAGGAGAGGAAAAGGTGAAACATGCAAATTAATTAGAATGAAGGAATACAAACCGATAAATTAAACAAAGGTTTGTGCTGCAGCAACCCCAAAATTAATGCTGTTACCAGCTACATCTATTGCAACACATCTTTGAGAAAGACAGTCAAGGATAAACAAGTCTAGGATCTGGGAGCCCAGTATGACCAGGTAACTCATTCGCAACAACCAAAGGGGGCAATTCATGCAAGGCTCCAAATTAAACAGAACAAGGGAGCAGGAACATGCCTGTTCATCAGGCACAAGCTCCCCACCTGACCCCACACATTAAAGTAATGAGGAAACATGGTCCAATGGAAGACTGAAAAGATATGGGGATGTTTGGCCTGGAGAATGGAAGACAGGAGGGGTGGAGTGGGGAGAACATGACAGCATTTCAAGGAGCTTAAGGGGCATCACACAAAAAAGGCTGAAGATTTCTTTTCCACTGCCTCGGAGGATAGGATCTAAAGGCCTTAAGTTATAAGTGGGCAGGTTTCCATCAATGGTTAAGAGAACCTTCTTATTGGTAAAAGCAGTTTGGAAATGGAGTCAATTAATTAAAAGGATGGTGGTTTTTCCCTCAGTGGAGATCTTTGGTTGTTCAGGGTCCTCAGGTCCAACTTTCTTGCACCAAGCAGAGGGTTGAAATGGATAACCAAGAAAGTCTCCTACGTGATATGCATTTTCTCATGCTTATGCACAAGGTCGAGGGCACTATGCTAATTAGGTCAAGGTATACATAACTATACATCTAATACTTGCAATTTTTGTTTGCCCGTGTCATGTTATAGTCCAGAACCTGATATACAAGCCTGTTAAGTTAAATGTTTTGGAACTGACAAATAGATAGATCTAGCATGAAAGAATTCATTTAAATTAAGAAAAAATGACATACTTCTCTGAGCATTCATATCAACTGGCTGGTATTTCACCATTTTGCTGCCCCCAATTCTTTTCAGCCTTGCAAAGAAAGTTTGTGACTCTTTATTGCCTGTTCCAGTTGGTGTATCATGAATGTCAGATTCATCAAAGACACTGTCTTCCTCTGCTTGAAAGTGAAAAAAGTATTATTCTGCAGCAAAATGAAACGTATCACCCAGGAAACAATTTTATTGATCAAAAGTGTCTGCTACATACTGATCCTCACATCTTGAACAAGGTCAAATGTTTTCAAATAAGATTTACTGAAGCTGCATCCCAGAAATACTATGCAAATGTACAGCATGACTCCCTTGTGGTAAAGAATATGCAAACAGAACTGTTGGGGAGATGAGAACTGACATTTACAGGAAGGGCCGCCTGCTTCCTAAACCAGTGTGGGAAGAAATATCCCAAGTTGCTTCTAAGATGGCTGTTAGACAGGGCCGCCCCTACTGTTAGGCAGTGGTGGGAAACCGTCGGAACTGTGTGGGCCACACAGCCTGCCCTGCAGCTACTAAGCCAAGCTGGCACAGTGATTGGGATGTTGGGCTGGTACTCGGGAGATCTGGGTTCTAGTCCCACTCAGCCATGGAGCTCCCTGAATGACTTTGGGTCAAGTCATAGACTCTTGGCCTGATGGCCTAATCTGCCTCAAAGTGTTGCTGTTTTGAGAATAAAACTTTGTTAGCTGAATTGGATTCCTTCCAAGAGGAAGAAAGTCAGGGTATAAATGCAATAGTACAAATACTACTACTATACTACTACTACTACTACCATCAGTAATAATAATAATGAATATTATTTATTTATTAAGCTAGACTGCTGTCCTCAGGAGGATGCGATGCTCACCCTAGAATCAAAATAAGATTCAGCTGTCAGCCTAGTCAGTTTCTGTATGTTGACCAGGGACAGAGACTTGTTCTTGACCTCAGGCAGAGGACCATCCTGAGCCTTTTTGTAATAGGACAGGATAGAAAACGTTAAATAAATAAATTAAATAAACATTATGCGCTGGTCCTACTGTTGGAGTTACTGTAGCTAGAGGCTCTGGACCAGAGTTGCCCTGCTGTCAAAAAGACAGAGTCCAGGCTCCCATCATAGGAATCTGGTGTCTGCTCTCTGGTGGGAACTAGAAAACACTTCTGAAATGCAACTGAAACATCCCAGAACAACATGCTGAAGTGTGCATTTCTGATTAAATTTTGGACATTCAAAGAACTCAGGGCAGCCAACATGTCCGCTCCTCATTTTACCTTCACCACACTCCTTCTATATAACTTGGGCAAAGAGAGAGTACCAGGGCCAAGATTAATCAATGGATTGATTGCATCCAGTAACTGTCCTGCAACTTTAAAGCAGACTGAAGCTGGACAGCACGTCAAGCAGCAGCTTCCTGGAAATGGAGGACTTCCTTCTGAAATATGCAAAGGAACAGAGGAGGTGGCCCAGCACTAGACAACCAGGGGCTCTCCAAGGTTTCAGGAAGGGTTTTTCCAGGCCCACCTGGAGTAAAGAAGTGTCTGCTGAATCAGCCCAGCAGCCCAGGTGGGAAAAGCTACCAAGAGGTACCATTGCCTCCCCCAATCCAGATGCCGCCATAGTCTCAGAGAAGCTCCCCCCCACCAACAGCTCTTGTTGACCAAATGAATTCAGCTACTATAAAACCTGGCCCTGGAAGATTACATGATTTGCCCAGGAGGAATGAATTCAGCTGGCCACAGCGGTTCTTTTATTCTTTGTTTCTTCAAACGCACAAATGTGCAGTAAAGCAGAAAAGGTATTGATGTGGGCACAAATGAGGGAAAAAAAGAAAACCATATAAAGCTGTCTATTTTTACCCATTTCCCTTTGTCCTCCTAGGATAGTCTCTCAAGCACATCTTCAGAAGATTTTATTAAAAGTGACACTGGATCAGCTTGAGGTATCAAGTCTAATACTGGGTAAAAAGGAAGTCTCTGCTTTCTCAAACTCAAATACTATAAACTAGCAAGTGAATTAAAGTTCTGTCTGTCATCAGCACACTTTGTAGCATATATTCTCTGCCTTGCTTACAGTGATACTGGTAAATTATGAATCAGTATCCTAATCCAATGGTATTTGAAAATGCTAATATTTTACATGCTAGTCTATTTTCTTGCTAGCAATACTTATCTTCACTTCACATTGGATCAAATCTCTTCAGAATTCTTGTTCCCATTCCTCATTCATTTCATTTTCTTGTATAATTATGAAAATACTTAGGTATCTATTTTATTATTTTCACATCTGCATGTGTTCCGCACCTGGTTCTTTCTCTCCATTAAACAGAACATCAAATCATACATACAATTTCTACACGCTTTATAAAATACCAACACATTATATAATACCTTTTTCCTTCTCACTGTATCTGCTTATGTTGCTGTTGTCACTGTACAAAGGACCTGCTGAGGCATGAGGCTTGCAGCTGTGATACTGGGCATTTAGTGTGTTGACTGTTATATGGATGAGATACAACATGACTTTGGTGATGTCACAGTCTCTGTAAGGATACTGACCAACAACAAGAAAAAGGAAAGAAGGTATTTTCATGTAAGATTCCTTGCATATTCTTCTGCCATCTGACAAGCGTTCAGTAAGGAAAATTTTAATAAATGGGGTTAAATATTAAGGAATTAATTTCTGTATTTTGGAATAAGAAATAAATTTTAAAAACAAATAGATCATCCTTTTCTTTTGATAATAAGTTGAATATTTTGTATATTAAACACTGGTTTATGATGAAAAATCACTTTAATTGAGGCTGATGCAAATTTATTTGCATTTAAGAAATATATTTTTATTTGATTTATACCCCAACTTTGCATCCAAAAGTGGTGATTAAGTTGGTTAGCAGAAATAAAAACGTAGATTAAAATAAACTGAACTTAAAGAATAATAAAAATTGAAAGTGTTAAAATACAATTAAAAGCACAATTATAGAATATATATAACAGCATCCAACCCAATAGAATTGACATCAGCAACTAAATTTTTTATGTCCTAAATGTCTGCTTGAATTTTAAAAAGTATTTATTTCTTGATGGAAGGGATAGAACCTTACCTCTCTTGGCAGAGATTTCCACAGTGGGGGAATGGCCACCAGGGAGGCCCCTTTCTGTGTCCTGACTAAATGGGCGTCCATTGGGAAGCCAAGAGAGAGGCCTCCCTGGAAGATCTTAAAATCTGGGATCCTATATGGGAGAATGCAGTCTTTCAAGCAGGTCAATTTCAATTAAGAGAGTCTGCAGAACTCCTTCTCTTGGCATTGGCAGAGGAGGAGGTCCACCCTCAGAAGCCTTCTCTTTGTGTCGGTGGGATGACCCATCACTGCTACACCATTGGCAGACAGAGCAAAAAGGTTGCCCTGCCAGGTTGTGCTGGGGATGCAGAAAGGGAGGCTTTGGCTCAAGAAGAACCAAAGGTCTCCCATTCCCCTGATATGTCCCAGGAATATGGTGGTGGTGGTGGTGGAGGAGAGCTATATGAAAGCTGGAGAAGAAAAGCTTAGAAAAGGAAAAGGAAAATTACAAAAACAAATAAAAGCAACCAGAAATGGTCTAGGGATAAAGTGTAAACCAGAGACCCACCCACCCAGCGTTTGCCTAGCTACCACAAGCCTGGCAGGGAATTAGGACATGCACCTTGTCCACTGCATCTTCTCTCTCCGTCTCCCTTCTCTCTCCCTCCTCTTACCTTCTCTCTCTCGCCACCCTGTTGGATTGCTGTGCTTCTGGTAAAAAGGCAGACAGCTAACGAACTGGGGTCATTAGGCAGCCCCTTGGAACACATGTGGCATGCGCACGCCCACTCCTTTCCCAGTCTCCATCCTGTGTGGCAGGCATGCGTACTTGGATGAGATTCCCCGGTGCACATGAGAGATGGCTGGTTTTGGTGGGGATGATAGCTCACACTTTGAGGACGAGGGGATGGCTGAACCAGATGTGGCTCAGAGTTCACTCTGTTACCATTGTTGTGACTGACAGGCCCACATCTGGTCAAACCCTCCCATTGTGCCAGCCTGAGCCAGCTCTGGATCAAAGGAGTCCAAGGACAGTCTTGGGGCCCAGTCTCCCTCCCACTTGTGGGAACATGGCAGGTGAAGGATGAGGGGGGGGAGAATTCTCAGAGGGAGAACATGACCCCCCTTAAGACATGGACGCAAGGGCCCGTCATCACAACTGCAGGCTGGACCAATCAGAAGCTCAGAGTGAGTGAAGACACACCTCCTTCCAGAGTCTAGCCCTGAAGAGTTCATAAGCAAAGCTTTGGGTAAAGCGGGGCAGAGAGGGGTCAACACTTCTCCTTGTGTGTGCTCTGAGGCTTGCAAATGCCCAGACTCCTGTGTAGAATAGACTCTTCCAAGAACTGCTGAAGTGACTGTCTTGCTTGGGAGGGGACACCTAGCTCACAACACTACGCAGCATTCATGCCAGCTGCAGATGGCCACGAAGGTGGGAAAGCTTCCCTGAAGCAGCACGGAGACTCTCACCTTATACAGGATGACCAGCAATGCCTTCAGCCACATCGGCCGGGTGTGAGGCTTGAGGGACCACAGGGAGCAGCGGGGAGGCTGCTGGAAGTAATGCCTGAGCTGAGGGCATGCAGAGTACCTCAGCACATGCGCCACCAAAGGGAGGAGGTGCTTTCCCAGGTTGATATTATAGTCCATCACCTAAAAGCAACATCACATTAAAATTTAGAACACTTATTTTAAAAAATAAATCTTTTTCATACGAGTACCAGCAAATTGGATTTCTATACAATCTTAGCAAATATGATGCAAGCTTTAAATGGGTAGAGCAATCAACTAAAGCTTGAGGGCAGCAGCACAGAACCTCCAGTCCAGAGGCTAAATCCAGCCTGGGAGGTTTCCCAGGGGGCCCTTCCTTTGGCCTACCCCATTTTCCTTACCACCAGTCCTTTGGTATTTTCCCATTTTTTGTGCAGTTTGTGCAGTTTTGTGCCTGTTCTAAAAGGCTGAAGTGCCTGAAACCCCAGGGCCTAGCTATTTAAACCCCAGTAAGAGTTTTAAGCTCAGACAGGCTGGCATTTTGGCCAGGCCCCTTTTACCTTAAGCTCCACCCCCTTTGATCCTGGCCCCACCCACCCCTGGAACGCAGGCCCAAAGAGCTTCTCTGGGATGGAATTCAGCCCTTGGGCTGAAAGAGGCATAACACTCCTGCTTCAGGCCACCCCATGCACACTTTCCAATGATACAGCCCCACTGAACACAGGAGCAATTTTTTAGCAAGCACATATAGAATTGGGTGGCAAATTGACAAATTCACTGGGGCTGTATTGACTGGCAAGAGCTAATTTGGATCAGCAGGGCTGAGTGTTCTTTGACATTAAAGACCAAATTCCCATGATCCCCTGAAAAATGTCTGAAAACGTGCCACAGGCCAAAACTTCCAAAGCTCATTGCTCAACTTGCCAGGGCAAAGTATGAGTCAAGCAGAGGAAATGAACATCTTGTACATGCGTAACACAGAGCAGCTATTTTAAGTGCCATTTTTAAATATAGAAGACCATGGTGGCGCTTCACAAGAGGAAAGTTTTCTAGAAGTTCCATTTGAAGTCAAATACCATGTTTCCCCCAAAATAAGACCGGGTTTTACATTAATTTTTGCTCCAAAAGACGCACTAGGGCTTATTTTCAGGTGATGTCTTATTTTTTTCATGTACAACAGTCTACATTTATTCATTTCTTCATGTACAAAAATCTACATTTCTTCAAATACAGTCATGGCATCTTCCTCTAGTACATCGTCATAACTCTCCAAACCCCGAATTGTGTTGCAACAGACGTACTAAATGTGTCCGTCTGGCTGACGATCTTAACTGGGGCTTATTTTAGGGTAGGGCTTATATTATGAGCATCCTGAAAAATCATGCTAGGGCTTATTTTCTGGTGAGGTCTTATTTTCAGGGAAATACGGTAGGCATGAAAAGAAACAAGGGGAAGCAAAGAGAGAATTAAACAAGAATCTTAAGTTTGGAACAGTGATCACTAGCCTTCAGAATCAAGCTGTAGTTTTGCACCACCACCTACTAAGGACACTGTGGAACTTGGCTTTGCCCATGGCAAGAAGCAAGCAGGTCAAAGTAGGCACATGAGTGACTCAGATTTATAAACACTACACATTTCTGACGTGAGGCACAAAAGAGGGACTTGCCCATCTCTCAATGGCGAAAAGTGAATGTTCCAATTATAGGACCAGCACTAGTCCTGGGGTGGGCAACTGTTTTTTTCCTGTAGGATCAGGCTCCTGAAAGCCCACTGAGGAGCCATTTGGAGAGCTGTTGGGAGCCTAATTGTGTGGGTTCCAGAGCATATGCTGATAACTGGCAATGGGGTAGCAGTGTCAGCAGGGGTGGGGACCACAGGACAAGACCTTTGTGGTACGTGCCAATGGGCAGCAAACGCAGGAGGACATGGGCAGATTTGTGCTTGGCAGCTTCATCTGCAGCCAGTCTGAAGGGAGCTTACTCAGGCTCAGAGGTCTATGTGGTAGGCTCCCTTCATGGGGATGGGAACCCTGCTCAATCAGAATCCCTGTCCTCACTGGGAAAGCATGACACGAGGCTGCCCTTGTGTCTGACTCGGAAGCTGCAGCTGGGTGCTTGCTGGGACACCCAACCATGCCCACACAACACCTGCTTTAGAGGAACCACACTGGCTACCTTTTAGTCACCGGGCCGTGTTCAAGGTTAAGTTTTTGCCTCCTTCCCTCCCTCATATATAACCAGCTGACCTTTCAGATCACCTGAGGAGGCCTTGCTGGTATTTGAACTAAGAGAGTATCAGCATGTAACAGCTTCATTGCAGGCTTTCCAGGAGCAGCACCCACCCTCTGGAAACCCACCCCGAGCAGTTCAGAAGGCAAAAGATGGGATATGCTTCAAACACCTCTTCAAACCTCTTTTATTCACTCGGGCTTTCTATGGTGGTGATTAAATTAATATTCTGCTGCATTTTCCTGTTCTTTATTTTGCTTGGTACTATGATGGTAATTGGCATTCTATTCTAAATGTGGTTTTAATATTTATATATGAACCACTTTGGGATTTTATTATATTAAGCAGTACAGAAGTATCACAGATATGTAAATGAACATCTGAACAGACTGACATAAAACACAGATGCTTAGTGCCTGAATAGAGTTACTGTCTAGAAAGATTACATACAAAGAGGGAAAGTAATTTTGTATGTACAAGAGATGCAAAAGCTCTCTCGTGTCTGCTGTTCGCTGCTTCTAGTAAGATGCACAGCCAAGCTCAGAGCCAGCCTAAAAGGTTCTGGGAGGGGGAACCCCCAAAGTAGGGGGCATTCATCTGGTTTGCAGACTTTTTAAAGCCAAAATTGAAAACTGATTTTAATTATTTGTGAACAAAAAAAAAGGAGAGAAGAGGAAATTTAGGGGAGCAGGATACAGGTCCATGCATCTTTGTCCACAGAATAAGGGAACTGAAGGCTCTGGTAGCACAAGCATGGCGAGACACGGAGACGAACACAGGGCATCCAGCAGTAGCTTCAGGAGCCCAGGACCTCAGCAGGGCCCACTACTGATGGCCACCTCCCCACAGTTCAAAAAAAAATGCCTGGCCTGACAGAGCAGGTAGCACTGGATGGCTGGCTCTGTCTGTTCCTTTAAGTTCCCACAACGTCCTTTAGCTTCTGTCCAAAGGCTGTTGGGCCCTTGTCAGCCAGGGCTCCCACTGCAGCCAGGCAAGGGAGCCTGGCCCATCAGTGGACACTTACTGGGGGCCTGTGCGACAGCAAAATCTCCCGGTGTGCCTGCCCATCATGCTCTGTGCATTAGTTGCCTTCAGAATTCCTTACAGTTCAGATTATGTTGTCCACGGTGAATGGAGTGGATCTGAGCCAAGAGTCTGGCATTCAGTTCCAACAGCGGCCAACTCAGCAGCCAAGAGGGTAGACCGGGCTACAGACGGGCTGGAGGTCAGGCTCCTGCTAGGGCCTGACGATGCAGCGCTGCACCGAATGCTACCAGGCAGAGCACAGCTACGTTTGCTTTCACATAAAGTTACCCGACACTACCCTCTGCTGGACTAGCATCTGAATGCTCTCTGGTTTATACAGGACCCCACTTCTTGTCATTAGAGTAACAGCCAAACATTGCACTGTAAAATGTGTGCTCCATACAGCCATGAGCTATTGCAAACAGTAGAAAACACCTGAAATAGAGGCATAAAGCATGAGAAGCCAAGCTTCTTGTTTAACATAAAGCGCATGACTAAAATGTATCCTTCATAAAAGCCTCCACTATTTACTTCCACTTAACTAGCTCAGAATAGTTTTTCGTATTTTTAATTTAATGTTTATAATTTAATGTTAATTTAATTTAATGTAATTAATGTAATTAATTAAATATTTAATGTTAATATAATTTAATGTTTATATTTATTGTAATTTATATTATAGTTACTTTTAATTTATTGTTGTAGGCCGCCCCAAGGCTTCAGCGAATGGGGCAGCATAAAAATGTTTAAAAAAAAAAATAGAGAGTTACTTTTATAATCCACAGACATTTCTTCACAATACTTGCTCAAATTTTCTTAGCGGCCGTTGCAATCAACACAACACATCTGTGTACATCTAAAAGTAAACAAGCCACTATATCATTAATACTCAAGGCATGGAGACAGACATATAATGTTCTAGAAACATTCTAGGAAAGTCCTAGACACTAAAATAAACAATAGGCTGATTCCTTGATGCAACTACTTGTTTTATGTATTGTAAACCACCTAGGAAGGCCTTGGCAGTTATAGGCAGCCTATAAATACACATACAAATAAATAAATAAATAAATAAATAAATAAAATCAGCCTGTCTAAATAGAGGTGCAAAAACTGCAACCTGAGGGCCAAAGAGCAGCCATGAAACTGTTGGTCCCAGGGCACCAGCATCCACCAATGCAAAATAAAGTGAGAACCTCTCTAGGAATAGGTTCTACGTATCTAGCCTTATGATTGCAATCTATTCCTAGAGTGTCCTTGGAGCATGGAAAATTGCTTAAGGTTTCTGCCAGTGCCATAGGATGCCCCAGGCAAGGACCCACAGAACACATCTGGAGCATTTCCCCCCTTTTCAGGAGAGCCGATTAGTTGGGGGTGGCTGGGGGAAGGAGAAACAGATGTTGTTGCGTCAAGACTGGTATGTGTTGCTGCTACCATGAGTCTGGGTGATGTGCAGGTTTCACAGATGTGTGCACACACCCTGCAGCACCCACTGCAGCCTTAAAGGCCCAAAAGATTGTGCACCTCTGGCTCAAGGGAATGTCATGGCACATACCTTTCAAATAAGCAGTTGCCATATTTCTGGATATAAGAAAGAAACATGCTTTAGAAACTAGGCTTTCCTAAAGATAACATTTCAACCTCAAACTGAACAGTAAGACACTGGTTTTGTTTCTCTTGCATCTAACTGCGTGAGGATTCCCTCTGCCACTTTTGTCCACTGTGGCCAGCCCTCTTGCACATGGAATCGCTCTGCTTGCAGAAGAGCCACAGTCATTTCTTGGATCTGCAGCAAGTAGATCAGCCTCCGGTAGAAGTTTTCATAACATTATTTTTTAAGGCCCTGCTAATTTATAACCTATGAATGCACCTTGCAAATTATTTCATTGCATCAATCCAAAATGTTAAAAGCTTCTATGACACCAAACCATGACAGGGTTGGCAAGAGAACACAAATATCTTTCATCTAGAGCCAATTTTCTGCCATCAACAAGCTTTGAAACTGCACACAGCAAGTTATAACTAGACAACTGCAGCATCAAACAATATTTTGCATGGGTGAATGGCCCGGTTCAGCTGTTGATTGCAGGATAAGCAGGGGCATCCCCATCTTCGCCTTTAAAGTGAAGGTAGCAATACAGGCAGGGACTGCTAGTGAAACATTGGTGGTGGTTTTAGTGGTGGAATGTTTCTCAAACTAAAACCTCCAGCAATCAGGGTCGACCACCATTCCTTCTGCACCAGCAGTGCTCTAGGTAGTCAGAAGGCCTGGCAAACCAAGTCTAGGCTGCAAATCTTGCCTGGAGTAACTCAACTGATCTCCCACCTTCAACACAGTGAGCTGATTCTCCAGGCTCATCAGGGTGCATCAAGTCCCATCAAGTTCTTAGAGGTAAGCCAACTCCAAAATGTCCAAACATTTTGTTTTGAGTGTGAAGATTCTGCCTTATCTCCTATTTTCTTTTCCTCTCAAGTGCTTCTGACTGTAGCCCCGTCTGCCTTTAAGTAAAGTGACTATGAGGAGGCGGAGTCTGTGCAATAGTAACCCCCCCCCATCAAATGCCCTCCCCAGGAAAGCCTATATGGTGCCTACATCATCATCATCGGCATCAAACAGAAAAATCTTTTTATTTTCTTAGATCTTTTAACTTGCTATATACTTCACTATGTAGATATAGTACAGTGCATATAAATACAGATATATATTATATTTTAGTCTCAATTATGTTAGTTTAGTTTTTATTGTATTTAACTGCATTTTATTGATTGTGGTTTTGGTTTTCTACTTAGGTGTATTGGTCTGAGAGCTTTAGCTATAGGCCAGCTTGAAAGCTGAATGTTCATTTTTGAGAAATTTACATTAAAATTAATTTAAAAGACTGAATTAATCTATAAATAAGTAAGGCACACCACCCACTGAAGCACTTGCATCAGGCAAGGCCTGTTCACTTTAATGGTGCATACATGGAAATGAATGGAGGCCCAGGGGTAGCACTTCGTAAGAATTCCTCTTCCTAAGCCTTGCATTTTCCAAAGAGGAGATCATGAACTTTTGGGAAAAATGCATCCTGCTAGCAGAGTCTTTTTGCCATGCATTTCAAAGGAGAATTCCATATATTATGAAATCCTCTTGGTTGTGGCTATAAAGTTTATTTAAAGAGTCTGCAATCCAGCCAGCCAGGCCATTAATAATTAATCAATTATTCAATAGCTTGAACCAGAAAGAAATAGCATGAAGTGGACTTACTTGGGCAATCCCTGCAATAAAAGCATTAAAACATGTTGAAATGCGCATTTTTTGAGGTGCAATTATGAAGCATCCATCCTGTTGATCATAGCCCAGCAAGACGTACAAGTGGCGCTTGACGGTGTTGAAGGCTTTGGCGCTGCTGATGTCGGACTCTGCACTGCTCTCATCCTTTGCCATAAACTTCATCAGCACAGTAATGAGTTGGTGGACAGTCTGATGGTCAATGCCAGCATCCTCTGGAAGAAGGTCCTTTATGGTGTTATCATTCTCTGGAGAGGGTTGCCCTGTGAGCATGGAGAGGAAAGGTTGCAATCCCTAAATGAACCACAGGACAGTAGAAAAGCAAGCCAAATGTCCTTTTGGTATATCTAACCACTTTCTGAAATATTCATAACATTATTTAATGTGGGCAATACTTACTTACCAGTGAATAATACTTAAGAAATGCATCACCAAAATGAGGACAAACAAGAACAGAGATCTTCAATTTGTACTTGTGCATTTCTATGTATGCACAAGGATTCTGGAGGAAATACTACACAATTCACCATAATAGGGAAAGTTGTGACCAGAGAATCTGTATGCCTACTTAGTCTACTGGTGCTTACTGGTGATTATCTACTTCAAGAGCTCAGCTTTCCCCTCTTATGGTTCTCTTGTCTCCAGGCCAAGAAAGTTTTCTTAGGAGGCTATTCCATAAATTAGGTACCCAAAACAGAAAAAATTGAAGTAGTGGAGATATCTTGTGCAAATTGGTAATGGGGTGAAATACAAAATAGGTGGATGAGATATTGGATTTGTTGTAATCCCTTTCCAAGATCAATTTAAAATTCAGCCTGGAGCTCTACCCTGGAAATAAACTGAAACTATTTTTAGTAGGTGCCAGAACTCTTCTCAAACTTTTCTTTTCCAGACTTACCTAGATGCACTGTAACCTGCTTGGATTTCTAGCAGTGGGTGCCATGATAGAAACTCTGTTAGTCCTGGGGCCTCTGGGAACTATAAAAATATAGTTTCCATGGTTCCCAGTTTCCAATTTAGGGGTCAGGCTATGCTGGAAAATATCTGAAGGAAATTCAGCAGCATAAGTGTCTTCCCTTGGATTATTCCCAGTAGCACCAGGAAAGTTCGCTTCCTGCTAATGAGAAGTGCAACAAGGGCAAAGTCTTTTGTATGTTTAGACCAAAAACTGTTCTACAGTTCCCAGCAAGCCCCAGCCACCATGGCTGGATGGACGTTGGGAGTTGTAGGACTTGTTTCCTCCAAACATAAACAAGATTGTGCCCTACATTAGTGTCTGGATGCTACCTGTTACTGTTCTGAGAATCAAATCAGATCTCCTCATAATGGAATAATTGAATGTTTGCAGAAATATTCTACTTCGTCCTGCAAGTAGTTATGTACCTGTACACAAATACAGCATTTACCTTGTGTTTGTTCTGGTGTCCCACCAAGTGCTGGAGCAGATTGTTCATGTCTGGTCAGCCTTGTAGCTTTTAAAAAAATGGAAAAATCCTTTTAAAATTAAACTAAAGACAGCCTGTTTATGTAAGGCACTCTCAGCAACCCTTGGGCTATTGGAAGGTACAAAAATATAAATTTAAATAAATAGATAGATAGCTGCAACTCAGGGGAAGAGTACTCTTTTGCATGCAGAAGATTCTGTGCTCAAACCCTGTAGGAGTTGACTGTTGGACTAATGAGTTTCCCCTTCTGTCTTGCCAACTTCTCCCCTGGCCCAAACCTCAGGCAGGGAAAAGCTCTTACCTCCAATCAGTAGCTGATTGGAAATTGCGGTGCGGCTCTTACTGGTTGAAGATGTTTAAAACTCCTCACACTGAGTATGTGAATGGTGAGGGTCATAGTACTGAGCTATACAGACAAATGGCCTAATTCAGTATAAAGCACCTTCCTATGCCTCATGTGTCCATCCTTCTATAAATAAGGGAGTGTGCCTGAGGATACAAAGGAGGAGGTGGACTGTCCAAAGGAATTATAAACCCCAAGACAATTCCCAGAAGGCACTGCTCTACCAGAAACCTCGGTACAAGGATTAGTTCTTGCCACCAACTACATGGTCTGAGAGCGCTGGGATTCCATTTCTAAAGCCTCTGCATTGTCTGAATGACCAAGTACGGCCTTCTTAAGAGCCATCAGAGTCTTCAGGTGGGGCAGAGCAGGGGAGACTTTACCTCTGACAAGGCTTTGGGGGGGTTGGAGCCCCACCACTGCCCTGTCCTGTGTTTGTGGCCTTTGGCAAGGCACTTCTCTCCCTGTCACTAGTTTCATCCTGTCAAGTGGAAAAAGGTTGTCACATCATAGTAGCAAAACTGTGAGGATGGGTGCTGGGTGGTTAGGGTTTAGACCCTGTCTCTTCCTATAATTAAGTAGGTTTCAGCAGTCTGGTCCTGCATTCTTCTTTTGAGCTGGCCCAGCAACAGGTCCCTAGAAAGTTTTCTAGAAGGATGTGAAAATGAAAACATTTCCCAGTGGTTCTCCCAGCATATGGTGTTCATGTGTCTCTGAACATTTAGGTTCCTCTTAGATGGCAAAATACACTTGGCGAGCAGGCCTGGGTAGAGCAAGAAAGAGGTGATTTTGCTGGATGGGGCTGCAGCGAAGCAGGGTTGACCTAGCAGGAGAGGGGACTTGGAGAAGCCCTGTTTCTGGAGGCTCCTGCCACCAGGGGATGCAACGCCAGGCTACTGTTATGAACATGGTTGTTGCTGTTGTTGCCAGGAGACCCCATGCAGTTCAATATGTGATTTAATCAAATATTTCTCTAGCACTGTAGAAAAGCATTTTCAGTTGCCTGAGTTCTCCTTATGGTGCCCAAGACAGCACCATTTGCAATCAAGAGAGTGAATGATCAAGTTTAAAATAGCCTCAACATTTGCAGAAGTACAACTCCCACCCACCTGAAATTTCAGAAAAAGCCTGGGTGGAGGAGAACCACAAAAACAGCTTATAGAGGACTGAGCGGGCATGGTGGCTGAGCATAATGGTGGGTAGTGCGGTGCCGGAACTCACATCACATACATAAACATAATGGTCGCCGCCGGCAGTAAGCAGCGCGCGACCACACACACGCAACCACACACACCGATCCCAAGCCGAGCAGCGCCCCCACTATCTCACTATCAGCACAGATGCAAAAGTAGACCACAGGCACTATGTTAATGATGTTTGCTGCTGACCTGCTACAGGCGATTCAAAATCACTTAGTAAAATCCATTGAAAAAAAAGGGTGCCGGAACGCTGTTCCGGTGCGTTTTATGACAAAAAAAAGCCCTGGTAGTGGGAAAAACAAACAGGATGAAGGAGTATTGAATGGAATATCTGAAAGAGGAAAGGATCATGGCAAGCCACCCATCCATAGGAACACTTCATCCAGCTGCATTTTATTGTAGGTCTCACTTGAAAGAACTAATATTAAATATTATTAATGTTATTAGTATATAATAATATGCAGCAAGCATGCACACACCTACGCCTTTTTGCAAATTGTTGAACATATGTTTATATCTCTCTCATCCTTCAACTTGCAGTTCAATTTGCAGAAACCTCCTAATTTACCCAAATTTCCTCAGTACAGTGAATCAGCTTCACTTTCATAGAATTATAGAACAGTAGAGTTGAAAGGGGCCTAGAAGGCCATTGGGTCGAACCCCCGGCTGTTGCAGGACACTAGGTCACACCATCCCACTCAGATGGCTGTCCAGTTTCCTTTTGAATGTCTCTAGTGCGGGAGAGCCCACCACCTCTCTAGGCAGCTGGTTCCATTGTTGTATTGCTCTGATAGAGAGAAAAACTTTCCTGGTATCTAGCCTGAATCTGCATTATTGCAACTTAAGTTGGTTATTCCGTGTCCTACACTCTGGTATCAGCGAGAAGAGATCTTGTCTTTCTTCTTTGTGACAGCCTTTCAGGTACTAATAGAGGGATATCATGTCGCCTCTCATTCTTCTCTTCTCAAGTCTGTGCACATCCAGTTCTCTCAGTTTGTCCTCATAGGGCAGTGTTTCCAAACCCTGGATCATTTTTGTTTTCTCCTCTGAACCCTTTTTAATTTTTCTGCATCTTTCTTAAATCTTGGTGCCCAGAACTGGACACAGTATGCTAGATTAGATCTGACTAGTGAAGAGTGTAGGGGAAGTATTACTGCTCAAGATTGGAACTAATACTTCTATTAATTCATCCCAAAATAGTATTTGCCGTTTTTGCAGCTGCATCGCATTATTGGCTCATGTTTAGCCTGTTGTCCACAATAATTCCAAGGTCTTTTTCTTTTTCAGTTCTGTTGAGCCCCATCTTGCAGCGATACATTTGGTTTCTTTTTCCTAGGTGGAGGACTTTGCATTTGTCCCTACTGAATCTTATTCAGTTGCTTTCAGGCTAGTATTCCAAGTTTACCAAGATCACCCTGCATCTTCATTCAGTCTTCCAGGGTGTTCATTTTCCAACCAGTTTTGTATTGTCTGCAAATTTGATTATCGCTCCTTGTACTTCCTCATCTAAATCATTAATAAACATGTTGAAGAGCACTGAGCCAGAACTGAACCCTGCAGCATCCCGCTAGTTTGGTCTATGTAAAAAAATTCCATACATTGGGAGATTTGCGAGCATTTCACATTTGCATGAATTTCAAGAGATTTGCCCAGGTCTCCCATTCAATTGCTGATCAATTTGTGCAAATCTCTCGTACATGCAAAACAAGCAGTGATCATAAACTTGAATGAGAATTGAGCATGACACAAACAGCAAGATGATGTTCAGAGATTCCAAGCAACCTTAAACTGTGCTCATTCAGCCACGCCAAAGACAAGCAATTCCTCACATTAATTTATCAGATGATTGGTTTGATTAGTCAAAATCACAGTCCTAAATTTAATCTCTACCTAGAACCCATTTTGAAAGAGTCAACATGAAGGAAATAGCTTGGGGAAAATACTCAACGGATTTTGGACGTCAAGGTTTCTGGAAGAGAAAGTGCCCTCTTGGACTCCACCGGACCCTTCACACTGTCCCTCAAAGAACGCACACTCTTCTGTCGATTCCGGGCAAACCGGGCCCTCTTGATCTTCCACATTGCTGTGTCGCTTAAGTTGGCAACATTCGTCCGCACAGCTGTGATTGCTTTGCAAACAGGATTTAAAGAAGTCAGGTTTCATTTTGTAGCATTTTTTAGACCAAATTATATTAAGAATGTCATGCACACAGGAACTCCACTGCCTTACAGCACACACATGCTGTTTCCATGCTTGGATCCTTCCATGCACAAAACAGGGATTTCCGGTTGCCAGCCTCATGCCTTCAGTAGACAAATGAGAGAGATGGGTATCGTGTGTGGAGCTCAAGGTGTGCTTTGTCCAGCCTCAGTGCAAACAAGGTAAACTGACAAAGTGGCTTGGTTGAAGTGCAGTGATGGATAAAAATGGAGCCACGTGCACACGTGTTCCCTCCGAGCCCCTTTCCTCTTGTGCCAGGCTTAGCAGAGGCATTGCAGTCTCTTAAACCACAATCTTCCCTGAGATCCTGGTTTACACAGGGCTCTCATTTTCTGGTTTGGACTTCATTGGCCACTGCAGTTTAAAACTTCACTAAACTGAACACAAGAGGAAAAGAAGGACCCAGAGAAGACAGGCAGGAAAATGCAGGCATGTAGCTTATTTCAATGCTAATAAATCAGAATTTATCAGGCCAGGATCATTATGTCTGAACCAGGTCAGTTCCTCCATTAATCAGATTTAGTTGTTGTTGTTGTTGTTGTTTAAGAGTGTAAGTTCTTTGGGGCAGTAAATATAATTTTGTCTGTGTAGCTTCCCATCAGGAACAAGGGTTCTGATCTTCCCTCCTCAGGAAAGAGACCTCCTACATAGGCAGTTCTCACATCGCAAAGTCTCTGCTTCCCCAGACCCTCCATTCTCCATGAAAGTTCATGGGACCAGCCATAGGAAGTTCCTTTACCATCCCTGGATTCCAGCTCTGAAGTTGCCACCACTGCTGTAATCTCTGTGGCATCACAGTCAAAGGCTTCTAAGGCAAGAAGAAGCCTTTTAAGGGAGATGGCCTTATTTTAGCATGGAGGTAGAGCTTACAAGCTGGGGGAAGCAAGACCTGACTTATGACTCATTCCGAGTCTGCCAGTTGTTGGACCAACATAAAGGATGTTCTTGTCTAGCTTCCTGGAGCTTTCTACTTCTTTGTTCTGCCCCTTTCGGAGCTTTTGATGGTGCCTATCCAAGAGCTGGTTTCACTTCTAGAAATCCCCTTTGGCCAACCTCCTAGAGGGGCTCCAACTGGGCTAGGGTCTATTGCCTGAAAAAGAATATTTCCACAGAGATGAAGGTTGATACCAGCATCACTGTTAGCATCTGGAGTTGGACAGGTGTTGCTGGAGTTACTCCTCACCAATGCAGCATGGAATTTAGCGGGCATTTGCACAGCAAATGTGAGTGAAATCCCCCCATCCCAAAGACAAAAACATCTTGATTCAGAACAATAAAATGAAGCAATATCCCCCCTCAAATGATGCTTACTCGTTGGGAAGGGGAATTCCTTGTTGCAGTCCACGTGAAGCTGTGCCTCAAGAGAAAGGGTCTCAAATCGATTCACAAAGAATTCCCAGCTTAGAGCTGGAATGTCTTGCTTGAGAAAATGAAGCAACAAAAGCTTGCTAAGAATTGTAGGCCTGTCCTTCACAACTGTGTCGAACTGGAAATCAAGGCAAAGGCATAGGCCCTAAGGAGGAAAAATAAAATACAGATATACAGAATGCAACAATTATCACCGGCTATAAAAAAAAAAGGGGGGGGGGAAGGCATCTTCCAATTTTACCAAGTTTTTCAAGGGATTGAGCAACTGTGTTGAACCACACCTGTGAGAAGTCCAGAAAAACTAAGTCCACTTGGACAAAATAATTGCAAGAACCCACTCCTGGGACTATGGCTAGTCTGGTCCCTGTTTCTTTCTTCGCCATCAGCATACCTGCAAAGCTGGCCTTTTAATGGTATCCAGCAGAAGTCCTGCTCTGGTGGCCACAGCTGGGTTGACATCCTCCACAGCAGTCAGAAAACAGCAAAAGGCGTGTGCCAAGGAATATTTCAGTAAGTGGTTCTTGGTCACTGAGTGAATATCCAGGAAGCGACACAACACTGCTACTTTCTCCACTGCAGCAAGTGGTAAAATACCAAGATAAACAAAAGAAGCAGATCAATGTAGACATTTGCCCTCTTTTATAATGTCTGTGAGAGAAAAGAATAGCTGGATTTTCTATTTATTCAATGTTCCTTTTGGCTTTGGATGAAAGATAGAATGAGCTGCATGGAATATGACATGAGCAGTCCACTCAGGGGATGAGTTCCATTTGCTCGTCTGCCTCCCTCATGCCCTTCCCCAGTGCCCCCAGACCTGCTCTGGAGGGTCCCCAACACTCTGGACCAGGTTTGGAGGGGGCATGGGAGAGCTGCAGGGGAGGGGGAATCCATTCCGCCAAGCAGCAGCCATTCTCTAAATAGATGCCTTTCGATATAACCCAATGGTAATGTTCTTGGTGTCAGAACTAGCCTATACTAAATCTATTTATTTATGTTTTTATATCCTATTCATTAGCCCATGGCTCTCAGAACAGTTATAAAATAAAACCCTCATAAAATGGTATAACACCAATCAACCAATTTAAAACAGTAATAACAGCAATTTAAAAGCCATAACACCAGTCATAAAATATCTATATGATCAATAAAATACAATCAACAAAAATGATAATCAAAAACCAAAATAATAAATACCAACAATAAATTATTCATATGTCAGTCAATTCCAATTCAAAGCTGATTGAAACCCAGCCCTGCCCCACCCCCCAAAAAAAACATTTATTTTGGGAACTAGCATAAGAGGCAGAGGAAAAATTAGCGATGGGCTAGAGCAGCTTGCTAATAAAGAAAAGTTACAGCATCTGTGATATTCAGTTAGGGAAAAGGAGAGTGAATTGAGACATGATAAACACGTACAAAACTATGAATTGTTTGAAGAAAGGAGAGAAGGAGACGTTTTTCTCCCATTCTCATAATATTAGAACAAGTGCAGTCATCCCATGATGTTGACTGATGGGAGATTCAGGACAGATAAGAGGAAGTTCTTCTCATAATGCATAGTTAAACAATGCAATTCACTTCTCCAAGATTCAGTGATGGCCACAAACTTGGAGGGCTTTAAAAGGGGGCTAGATAAATTCATGGAGGAGATGGCTATCACAGAAACATAAAAACAGAGTGAGTCAGAAAGGTCCTCCCAGGCCATCTAGTCTGACCCCCAGTTCTAGGTGGCTCCACTCATGACATGCCTACCATGTACATGTCCAGCCTATCCTTGAACACCCTCCCATGGAAGCACATTCCATACCCTCGGGGTCCTGTCAGGAATCCAAATTGAACCTTGGTTCCCTGAGCTTTGCTCCATTGGAACACATCCTGCTCTTCTCTGCAGAGGAAAACAGGCCTTTACCCAACTCTGTGTGATACCACCTCATGTACCTATATGTTGCCACCAGATCGCCTTGGAATCTCCTCTTCTCCAGGCTGAAAAGACCCGGTTCCCTCAGTCTCACCTTATATGGCTTTCCGTGCAATCTGGCCACCATCCTTGTGGCCCTACACTGCACTGATTCTAACCTGGCTATATCCTTCCTGTAATGTGGAGCCCATGTATTACGTCACAATACTCCAGTTGTGGGTCCACCAGAGTCGTATAGAGTGGTAGTAATACCTCTCTCAATCTAGAAGCCATGCTTCTGACTATGCAACCAAGGGTGGAGTTTGCCCTCTTGCCCGCTGCGTCACATTGCTAAGTCATGTTTAGCCTGCAGTTGACCAGTACCCCAAGATCCCTTTCACAAGTGCTGTTCTCCAGCCACTTGTCCCCTAACCTGTTCTTATGACACCCATTCCCATGCCCCAAGTGCAAAACATTGCACTTACCCACATTGAACACCATCCTGTTGTCCCACGCCCACTTCCATAGTCTGTCCAGATCCTTCTGGATCTGGAGAACCTGCTCCTCAGTTGTGGCCAGTGCCCCCATTTTAGTATTGTCTGTGAATTTGATCAGCAGACTGGTCATCCCCTCTTCCAGGTCATTGATGAGAATATTGAACAGGATCAGTCCCAAGACAGAGCCCTGGGGGACCCTGCTTGCCATCCTGATGATTCCCCACTAATGGTTACCTTCTGCTTTCAGACATTGCATTGGTTTATCCCAAAACTCCTCATTTTCTCAACCAGGATATCATATGGCACTTTGTCAAAGGCCTTGCTAAAATCCAGGTAAACCATATCCAGTGTGTTCCCTCCATCTAGACACCTCAAAACCTTGTCATAGAATTCCACAAGGTTTGTCTGGTAGGTCCTTTTTTTGTGAAAGTCATGTTTGCGTGGCCACCAACCTCCCTTTCCTACCTAGGGTTACTAGATCTCTTGCTATTATGAGCCTTTCCATTGTCTTTCCTACAATGGATGTAAGGCTAACTGGTTCTTAATTTCCCATGTCCCTTCTACTGCCCTTTTTGAAAATTGGGACCACTGATGCCACCCTCCAGTCCACTGGAACTCACCCGTTTGCCACGAGGCCTCAAAAATGGAGGCCAGCGGGCGTGAGAGAACCCCTGCCAACACTTGGGTATAACCTGTCAGGGTGCAGTGCCCTGAGGAGCTCCTCAACTTCTAGGGTGGGGGGTGACTCTAATCTGTGCCCCTAAATCCCCAAACTCATCCTGTCTCCCATGGAGATCTCCTCTGTCCTGCTTTGGAGAGAACACAGTGGCAAAATAGTTATTTCGCATCTGTGCCTGTTCCCTCACATCAGTTACTGAATCCCCTTCTTCCTTATTAAGCGGTCCCACCACCTGTCTCCCCTTCCTCTTGCTATTTACATGTTGATAGAAGCCCTTTTTGTTGCTCCGGATATTCTTTGTAAGTCTCAGCTCATAATCAGCCTTAGCCTTGCAAAGAATCCTTCTGCAACGGGCCTCCTCCTCCTGGTATACCCTTTTGTGTATTTGCCCCAGTGCCCATTTCCTACGGAGGTTCCTCTTACATCTAATCCCTCTTACCACCTCCTTTTGCATCCATGGCTAAGCTCTCCTTCACCTCCCCACCTTACTAACTAGCGGTATCATCAAGGCTTGTGCCTCTAAGACCTCCCTTTTGAGTGCCATCCACCCCTCCTGAACTCCCTTGCCTTCCAGTACCCTCTCCCAGGAGGCTTTCCCCAGTTTGGCCTTCAGTTGACCAAAGTTGGCCCTCGTGAAGTCCCAGCTCCTAGTACTCGACCTGCTGCTCGTCCCCAGTCCCCTGATCTCAAAAAAAAAAAAAAAAAAAAAGAAGAAGAAGAAGAAGAAGAAGAAGAAGAAGAAGGATAGAGCAATAGCTACTAGTCCTGACTGACCATCTGCTACCTCTAGCATCGCATTGGTATCTGGTATGTGCATGACTTGCTGGAGAACATGGGTGAGAGTGTGTTGTTGTGCTTGTGCACTGCTTGTGGGTTCTCATAGGCAGCGGGCTGGCCACTGTATGAACGGATGGCTGGAGTAGATGGACCCTTGGTCTGATCCTGCATGGCTCACCTTAGGCTCTTAGGGATTTCAAAAGGTATGGATTGCTGGCACAATGTACAGCTAGAAAAACATGTGGTTATAAGTTCAACTGCGCCTTGCAACGCACATAGATTGTTTTACCCATATATGCACACACATACCCGTAAATGTTGTGCCTCTCAATTTTACTGTACTGATCTCTGCTTTTACACTGTTTTTCCTGTAATGAATATTTAATTTGCACATGCCATCCAGAAATCCTAGCTATGCCTAACAGACAGAAGGACCAACATGAGCTGCCTCCCTAAAGGAGACCCTTGAAGATGTGTTTGGACATGTATCTTATTGCAGCAAATTCTATTTGTTCAAAGATATACCTGCTTCGAACCTAATCTTCCAGTCTTTGCTGTTGAAGTTGCCATTGATGATTGTCCAGAAAATATCAGCTCCATGTGGAAGCGACAGAGCATGGAGAAGGAGGGGCACCGCCAGTGAAGAAAGCTGGGAGAATTCTGATTTCACGATTCTCCATAAGCTGCAAAGTAGGGTGAGGAGTTGCATGAAGAAAGAGAAAGACAACAAAAGCAAGCCTGCTGACAACACCTCTTTCCAACTTGGCTAAACAACTGGATACATTACTTTGCTGGATGTAAAGCAAAAAGTCTTTAGCTAAGGTAAGAGGCCCTAGTTGTGAGACCTCCCTTGAGATGTACAGGAAGACCATCTTCCCCTAGGGGCACCACTATCTCAAAGGGCTTTTAAAATGGGAAGAAGAAGACCACTTGGCTGCTTTATTTCACCCCTATGAAATATTGGTATGGCCCAAAGGGGTGGAACTAAGAATGGGGGGTGTAAGAAATTCAAATTAAAAAGATTTAATGAGAAAAGTGAAGAGGCAGGAAGGTGAAAAGGTGATCTGATGAAAAAGATGATGCAGGAGCTGCTCTTGCCATGAAGGTCCTTGCCGATTTGGCCTAGGTAACATTCCTACATGTTTGTGTTGGGGTGAATCCACATAATGAATTCATGTATACCCAATTGAACTGGCATTTTATTCCAGGGTTTTGATATTCTGTGTAATGCAGCCGATTCTTCTGTGTTCAGTCAGTTGAACAGGACAGGTTGGATTCCTTCGTTCAGTTGAATTTAAAAGGACTTTGGGACTTTGCAATTCTACAGCCAATTTTATTTGTTATTATTATATGTTATAATTGTTCACACTGTTCTGTTATACCATTGTTGATAAAAGATGTTCATTTTGTGTTAGGTTGTGTTTTGCAATGTTTGTTAAGAAACAAACAGCCCCATAGGATCCACTATTGTTACACCAGCACAGCTGTAGGACCTGATGCTGTCACCAATTGCAACACCTTTTCCTCTCTAGTTCAGGGACAAGAGCTTGGAGAACTCAGAACACATAATTTCCTGAGCTGTCCCAGCTTCCATGAGTCAGAATTAATCTCAATACCTTCGGTTCAAGCTTGGGGTACTGGACAAATCTGCCCTGCCTGGACTAGACATGAGTTTGACGGGGGCCTTGGCAAAATGCCTTCTGAAAGGACCCCTCCTACTCTGCCAGCCCCAGTAGGTTTAGCTGGTGGCAGCAGCACTGTGGCCAGTGCCAGCCAGTTTGCAGTGGCACTTTGATTTCCCACAATGCTGTTCCTCTGAGCAGGAAACAGGGGTGTCTAATTAGCTCCTTGCCCTCCCTGTTGCAATTCAGAGCACAGTGGAGATTCCTTGACAGTTGTGGCAAGCTGAAATCAGCTGGTGATTATTATTATTATTATTATTATTATTATTATTATTATTATTATTATTATAACATTTCTATGCCTCCCCTTAAAGAGAGGGGCATCTCTCTTCCCCACAGTCCCCTGGGATACTTCCAGAAGGAGTGGAAGGGGAGGAAGCAGGGGGAGGGAACAAAGCAAGCACGAAGGGCCCAATCCTGCCAGGCTCATTGTGGACGCTTCGCACTTACCAGCACTACACTGCAGTGGTTTTCTACAATGGGTTTCCTCTAAATGGAAACCCACCCATAATGTAATGCATTCTGTGACTTCAGTCCACAAACCACTGTTTACAGAATTCAGCCGCTGACTTAAAGATAACTTTGGTGGTTTTTTAGTTGCCAGGAGTAGCTGTATAAATGCATGCTTATGGGTTGCAGCCAAAAAGTATTGGCACAACAGTATACCTGGCAATCAGCATATTATCCTGAATGTAGGCTAAGAACTGTGGGTGGTCTTTCTTTGCAATGTATAAACACTCTCCATGAAGGCAGAGAATCTTCAAGCAGTTCAGCATATTGAAAAGAATGTCTGGCTCTTCAAACCGTGCCATCTCCTGTGCCAAATTTAGAAACAAACAAACAAAATACCATGCAATTAATCTTATACTCCAGGCAGAAGTAATAAGCCAAGAACACTTTGTCCTATAATTCTGAGCAAAAGCAGAATTGCATCTATTGAAAAGTGAACTAACATTAACATAAGCAGTGCAAGAAACTTAAGGTAAGCCTTCCCCTACCCTATATTCTCCTGATGTTTTGGACTTCAGTTCCCATCGGCCACAGCTAGCATGACCAATGGTCAGAAATCCTGGAGGCTGTGGTCTGAAACATCTGAGGGCATCAGGTTGGACAAGGCTTCTCAAAGTGATTTAAGCTTCAAGAATATTATCACAATTTTAAGTTTTTCCTACCACCAAAAGATCTTATCTAGATGATCACTCACTGTCCTAAATGTGATAATTCCCAAAAATCATTATTAAAGAGTCCACTCTACCACATAGTATTTTTTTTTTGCTTTTGTTTTTTTATAAAAGATGTAAACTTTACCTGCAATATTGTATATATGAGTTTCAGGGTCACTGGGAGCTGCTGGTAGCAGAATTTCCTCTCGGTGTCATTTTTGATGGCTGCTAGACAAAAACAGTAACAAGACATGCAAAGCATCACTGACATTTTTGTAAAATAATTTGCAACTGAACCCCTATGTGTTTAAAATAAAATCTAGAGCCAGCTCACACAAACATGTCACACTCAAAATTAGTGAAATTAGCTTAGTAAACCTAGATATTGAGCTTTGTGGCTTTCCATGCATTGGCGAATGCATGGAATGCATTACGAACGGAGAAGGCCCAATCAGTGTGAGAAGACCATGCACCTGATAAAGTCAGAGCTGCTTGAGCTATCAATATCTACCGGCCATGTCAATATTAATTGCTACCAGCCAGGGAAGTGGAAACATGCTATTGTACTTGAGACCTCGTTGTAGATTTCCTATAGAAAGCTGTTTGGCCAGTCCATTAAGAGAATGCTGGACTAGATAGGCATTGGTCAGGTCTAGCAGCACCCTTCTTGTGTCTTTATGATGGTTTTATTACCATCATAATGCACTCATTCTTTGCTTGTCAGCTTCCCATAGACTTCTGATGTGTCACTGTGAGCACAGAGTGGTGGACAAGATAGGCTCTTGCATTGTTCCAACATGCTTCTTCCTAAGATCATCCATTAATTTGTTGGGTGTATCAGCTGTACAGTTTATACCAGGTGTGGGGTATCTGTAGGCCTCCAGCTGCTCTTTGGGTACAGTTCCCATCATCCCTGAACAAGGCAAGTGGGTCTGATGGAAGATGGAATTGAGCTACATCTGGAGGTCCCATTTCTGCACTCTGATAATACACCAATAGAATTCTGTTTGTTTAAGAGTTCCCTGTTGATACCATTTTGGGATTTCTGTGTCAGCCTACTGCTGGGCATTTTCTAACACTGGACAGTGTAAGGTAAGCAAACTTGGAACTGAGCACAGGAAACCAGCACAGAGTGAGTTGGGGTTTTGTTTAGTGTTTTGAGGAATAGTTGGTCACACAATTTAAAAAATCTTAGTAAGCTTTAGTCTACTAGGAAAGCTCCAGTGAGGCTGCCCATGTGCCTCCCACTCCTTCCACCATGCAATGCACTGGAACCTCAGAGCACAAGTAGATGAGGATGACGTTCCACCAGGATAATGAATATGCTGGAAGAACCAGTCTCTTCCCTTCCCTGACTCTTAAAGCCTCGTGTTGAAAGAACCATCGTCGGTGCCTTTCTTTCCATGCTGGAGGCAAGAGGAGGGAGCTCCAAGTTTGGAGTTCCAGCTGCAAACTTAAAACAACTTTCTGAGGTGGGAATAGCAACTCGGAGATGGAAAAAGCAACTCTGAATGACTCTGCCTAACAGCCATAGGATTGCCTTGCCCATTGATTAATCAAGTTATTAAATTTGCATCATGTACATATAGGGAAAAATTGTTACAGTGACATAAACGGTATTTTCTTAGTTTTAAGAGGATGCATGCATGCATGCATTAATCTACAGATTGGTAGCAGCCCATCTCAGTGAAAACAGAACTTTCCACTTACTTAAGCTGATGGGGACTGACGATGCAAACTTCTGCAGGCAAAGCATGCGTTCTAGCACTGAGCTATGGGCATTCCCTATTTCCACTGGAGAGGTGATTGGTTCAGATGTAGGGTTAGCCATGGTTTAACAATGTAAGGACAAGGTCAGTGAGTCCTGGGCTTTTCTTTTCTTCTCCTCTCCTCCTCTGGCATAGCTGTGTGCAGGAGTTTCAAAGCCTTTTCTTCCAGTTATCTGCAGCTTGTTGTGATGACCGAGCCTAACCAAACTGTGGTTAATCCCAACAATGCTTGGTTGAAAAAAGCCAATTTCAAACTGTAGATTATGAAACTGGCTTATTTCAACTTAGCACCTAACAGCTTATTTCAGCTGTACGTGTAATGATGCTTTTGGATGCCGAACTGGACGGCCATCTGAGAGGGATGGTTTAATTCAGAATCCTGCACTGAGCAGGGAGTTGGACCTCTGGTCCCTTCCACTCTACTGTTCTATGATTCTATGAAATAATCTTTCCTCGACACAACACTGGGAGAAGCAAATGCTCAAAAAGTAAGAATTTTTTCAAAGATGCTAAACGAGTTTTACTGGAGACCAAGGTCAAGATCATCCAAAGTATTGTATTCTCAATTAAAATCTATGAATGTGAAAGCAGGACAGTGAAAAAAGCTGACAGGAAAAAATTGATGCTGGAGGAGAGCTTTATGATCACCCTGGACTGACAGAAAGACAAACAAATGCATCTTAGTTCAAATCAAGCCAGAGCTTTCCCTAGAATTAAGAATGGAAAAACTGAGACTGTCATACTTCGGACACATCATGAGAAGGCAAGATTCACTGAAGAAGTTAATCATGTTAGGGAAAGAAGTCAAAGGCAGAAGAAGAAACGGAAGACCAAATAGGAGAGACTGAATCCATAATGGAAACCACAGTTTTGGACTTGGAAGAGCTGAATGAAGCTGTGATGGACAACACATTGTGGAAGACTTTCATTCATAAGGTCACCATAGGTTGGAAATGACTTGACAGAACATAACAGAACACACACACATGCACTAGCATAAATGAGCAACATAAAATCTATGTCAGCCTATTCACCTGATGCTCTCCAGATGTATTAGACTACAGCTCCCATCACACCTGGCTAGTAATGACTGAGTTGGCTGGATTGATGGAATCAGTAGTTCAAATCATCTGTAGGAACCCAACTGAGTGAAGGCTGATCCACACCATTTTGAAACATACACTTTGCCCTTCCCCCAATTTACCTGTATTTTCTGTGGCCTCTGTGTGATTTCCTGGGTTTTCTCCATGCTTTGGTGCTGACTTGTTCTCGGCTTCCCCTTCAGGTCCTATGAGGAACTCTGGTCTGGAATAGAGAAGGCTGTCCTCTAGATTGTCTGTAGGCTCCTTGAGAACACAATAAGAAACAATATGAATTTCCTGATATTCACACTTGCATGTTCTTAGGAGCCTTTTAGTTGGGACCTGTTCAATATTCCAACTAACATTTTGGCTTGAAATGTTTCAAAAGAAGAAACCAGACAAGCAAGCCTGTGTTCATTATTGGGGCTCTACCATATCAACAGTCAAGCCTAGCAACTGATTTGTGGGGGAGCAGAGCCCTAATTAATTCAAGCCCCTGGCACCTTTCCATTTCTTAGCAGCTGATGGGTTCTATCACCCATTTTCTCACAGGACTATGAGTGCGTGACCCTGGTATCTGGATCAGAGGAAGGGTCATATGCTCATGCTTGGTTTTGACTATGCAGCTTGTATGACCATGGACATGAAAGCTTGCTTCTAAGCACTTGTCCTTTAGCAGGATGAGGCTGAGAGCACTTCAAGTGATCTGCTTGTGGTTATCGCATCAAGTAGAATGCCATATTTCTTAACCAGTGCCTGGCACTCCTGATATATTCTGACACTGGTGTGGCTGTTAATGCAGCAACACTTGTATCCCATAACAGAAGAACCAGCCCTAACATCCTTGCCTTCCACTGGCCATGTGCAACCCACCAAGCCATTTCTGGTAGCCCATCAGATAATCCCTCTGCAAAAGTCACACACTGGTGCTGCCTAGGGTTTCCCTTGCCAGGACTAGTGCCCAGAGTCCAATCAGGCATCCCATTCCGTCCCTCTTTCCACCGGCTGCTGAATGAGGCCCACTGCAAACAGTTCTGCTGCCCTTGAACAAGGAAAGCCTGCTCATGCATGACTGGGTTTCTGAGGACTATCTCACAAATTATATGGCAGCACACTGCATGTTCCATGGGGCGCACATGTCTCATGGTGCCATGGTGAATCCTTGTTCTCTGAGCAATGCACCTCCATCACATGGGTTTAGCGAAGATGCATAGCTTACATTGATTTCAGGTACTGATTTTTGATTTCAGCAGAATACTTAAGGCATCCTTAAGCCCACAATAAATGCAAGGTGATAGAAAATGGTTGTACCAATCAAGTACAACCAACTTCTATTTCTTTGTTTGCATACCACTAGTCTGATTTCTTCTTTGGGGGCAAGTCTCTCCAGTAGTTCACAAGCCAACTGATAGCACAAGATACTAGATTGACACAGGTTACATTCAACAGCCTTCTCATCTTTTTGGCAGGTATGTGAGCCACCCCAGGGGGCCTGGAACACATTGTTGATGATAGAAATGATATCTTTGGAGATGCTGTTCTCTAAGCCCAAGGTGATTCCATCATCTTGTAACTCCATCTGAAAAACAGATTTGAAAGAAAGATAATAAGTGAAGTTGAACAAATGTTTTGGCTGCTCTGGGAGGAGAATGGTGGCAAATATGGGTAGGGGAAAGGTTAAGTTCAAGTCTTGCCTGGACCTGAAAACCTGGTGTTAGCTGCAAATTTGCTTTATTGCTAAGCTACCTCAAATCAGTAGTGTGTGTGTGTGTGTGTGTGTGTGTGAATTTCATTTTGTTCCCTTTTTCTTAGAGCTAGATAGATCACTGTTATCCTAGACCCTAATAGGTAGAATCTATGATTTATTTAATTATCTATTTGAATATTTAAATTAGACTATTTATTTGAAATATTCAGGATTATTAGAGTATTTATCAAAACATATCAATGAACTCCATAACAAAACAAAACTAGTGCTTCACTGAGTCATCTTTTTTATTTTTCTTTGTGGGATTAAGGGAGTCCTTTACACACATTATTTTTTCCCAGGGGTTTTTTTTTCTCTCCCTTCCTGTATGTTCTGTTTACACAACCACAAGGTGGCACCGTGGTATAGTTCAATTGCTGAAACACAGGAGCTTGTGTTGGCACAATAGCTAAAAGATAGTTATCCTCATTATAAAATAGCAGCACAAAAATGACTGCAAAAAATGGGGGAAGTCCTGGAAGGCATCATCATCTAAGGCCCCTGAAAACTATTTTGATTAAAGAGATGTGACGACAAATGCCCTGGCAGAGAACTGCTAAGAACTCCAGGACAGCTATAGCCCTGATCAGCTGCAACCAGACGAGAAAGAGCTGGTCTCCTGTTGCATCAGATTTAACAGGGTATATGCATGTTCCCCAGCTTGGGTCACTGAGAAATCTAAGAACTGTACAAAGCATAACTGGTGGTTGTTTAGAGTTCTATTTGTTCTGCAGCTTAGAACATCAGAATTTTTCTCAGCTTTGTCACCTGCTTCAAGATGAGGTCAAACATCAGGATGAAACAATTCAAATTCATTTCCTCGTCATCACAGTCAAAGTCAATGGTCTTTCCTCCTCCGCCAGGATGTCCAAAATTCTTGAAGGGGCTGCGGAAGGGACTGCGGACGGGGCTGCGGAAGGGACTCTGAAATGGGCTTGGAAAGGGACTCAGTGTATTATGCTGAACCCTGCGTCCTGGATCGGAGGCAATGCTCACCTAGAGATGCACAAACAGTTAAACACACACACACACAGTGTTAAGCACTGACAGGTTGACAGGTATAAAATATTAATTTTGCAAAAGAAACCTAGACAATCCATTGAAAATATGGGTTATTAACTGATTTGAAGGCAGCAGGGTAGAAGTGGCCTGCTTCTATGCCTATCACAGGAGGCCTCCGTGGAGGCAAAACATTTCACAGCATGGAATCAAACAACGTTACTGCTTTTAAGATGCAAGAAAACAGTCCACTTTTTTTAAGTTGATAGTGCTATTTCAACATAAGACCTTGCTTAAACTGTCCTACTAATCAGTCTGATAAAATATTCAAGAAATGGAACAATTTGTGGGCACAATGAAGAGAAATGTAAGTGCACTATATGTCCCAGATTGGAATTGTAGTGGGTGGCAATGGGTTAATGCTCCCCCTTTGATTAGCAGAGTCCCATTTCAGATCAGGGGCCTGTGCCTGCTATTTACTTCTTTAAAAAACTGTGCAGTAGGATGAACGACATCTTGCCTCATTTGCTCCTAAAAGTATCAAATTACCATTAAGTCTCACTGTTTTAGAAAGGGCTTACAGTGGCCCCTTGGCTCATGAACTTAATCCGTTCCAGGACTCTGGTCGTGACCCAAATTGGTTGTGAGCCAAGTTAAATTTCCCCATAAGGTTCAATGTAAATAAGGTTAATCCGTTCTGCAACCATTTTTTAAATCAGAAAAATGTGAAGCAAAGTGACAACAACAAAGATCACGGCCCCCACCCCAAGCACAAGCGTGGCCATCTCCCTGCCCCCCCCAGCACGACTGAGATCACGCCTGTCATCCCTGCATGCGTTCATCATCCCTGCAGGCACCCGTCATCCTGGCATGCATCCATCATCCCGGCGCGCTGGGGAGTGGGGGGGGAGAGACGGGCATGATCGCGGGCGCACTGGGGGAGGAAGAGACAGGCGCGATCTCCGCCATCTCCCCCCTGCCCCCCAGCATGATTGCAGCCATCTCCCCACTCAGGGGTGGGGTGGGGAGATGGCCGTGATTGTGCTGGTTGGGGGGTGGGGGGAGATGGGCGCAATCGCAGTTCCGTTCGTGCAGGGAAGGCGTGCCTGATCAGAGGCGCGCTCCTGCAGGAAGGACAGGCGGAATCTCAGCCGTCTCCCCTGCGGCTCTGCTTTGCTGCTCCCGTCCTTCCTGCAGGAGTGCGCCTGTGATCCCGCATGCCTTCCCGGCATGAGCGGAACTGTGACCGTGGCCATCTCCCCATGCGGGGGGAGCGGGGGAGCCGCCTGTGATCTTGGTCGCCACCCAAAGCGGTGTTCATGACCCAAGTCAAAATTTTTCAGAAATTTTTGTTCGTGAACCAAGGTGTTTGTGAGCCGAGGGACCACTGCCCTGCCAAGTAAGTATTCTCAGTTTCAAATGCTTAGCTTTATTTTCAGTCTAACTAATGACAGGGAATTTTGATTCTGAAGCAGCCTGCATTGTACTTGTTGCTTTGTCCAATGATGCAAGTTGTTTCTTTGGTCATAAAAGCAATTGAGAATGAATTACCCTTCGTGCTGCAAGATTGCCAGTTAGCTCACTGACTCTAGATTTCCTCTGATTTGCCAGTTCTTTCACAGAATTAACCCCATCAGAAAACATACTGATTAGCAACTGAAGAGGAACCACGATGTCTAATTCCGATAATACCTGAAAGAGAGGCAGAGAAGAGGAGAAGTCTTATATCAAAAATATTGTGAATGTTAATAGATGTTTTAGAAGCTTGGCCAAAATGCACAAGGAACTTAAGTTTATAGTTAAGTTAGGGCCAACCCAAGTTGCAACCCACTTCCAGAAGCTGCTAGAGCTTAAAATGGGGGCTGCAGAATTTGCATACAGATGTTTCATGTGGCAAGCCATTCTTTAGCTGTTACAGCACATGCCTCTCTTGAGTTTGCTGCATGCAAGTTCAACAATAACACTTAAAATTTACATGGTGCTTTTTTGTGTGTTTGAAGAATCTCCGTAAGTCTTTTTCATATGTTTAGGTCATCTCCATAATCATTACAACAAACCAGTGAGATAAGACAGCATTTTATTTTTTATATTTTCATCATCTTTTTGCCATGATGCAATATAAAGAGGTATAATTTGGGTCTATAAGCAGTTTCCTTTGCAGGCATAGACTGCCTCCAGTTCCAGTTGCTGGAGAACTTGCTAGGAAAATGAGATTGTACTGGTTTTGGACTTCCTATATGCATCTGGTTGGCTGTGGTAGGACCAGATAGGCCTTTGGTCTGATCCAGCAGGGCTTCTCCTTTGTTCTAAAGGAGCCAGACCTGCTTGACTTCTGAGAGGTAATTACATCAGATGCCTTCGGACAGACTTTGTGGCCATATTAAGGCCATATTACAGATGGTAGGGAAAGGTACTGAGGGGAAGATACTCTTTTAACAATGCTGCAAGATCTTAAACAGAATTTTCATTATATGGACAGCAGTGCCTCCCCTAGACAGTGTAGGGCGTCATAGAATGATTTGGATTTCCAGCTCCAAGATAGGAGACACCCTCCCAACTTCAGAGACAGGGTACAGGTTGCTCCATCACGTACCACATGGCACAGAAAGAACCAGACCAGTTGTTTCTCCAAGGAGATCTTGGAGAGGGGAAAAAGTGGGTGCTGGGGGCTGGAGAGGGGAGGGGAATGGGGCCATCAGGAAACAGGACATCCTGATGTATCTCCAGCTTCCTTTCCTCCCTGTCTAACACACCTCAGCTTAAAGACCAGAATGGGAAATATGAAGAGGCAGAAGTTTATTTATTTTATTTATTTATTTATTAAAACATTTTTATGCCGCCCCATTCGCCGAAGCCTCGGGGCGGCTTACAACAAAAAATTTAAAATAACATTTTAAAATATATACAATAAAATACAAATATACACTATAAAACAAGCCGCCCTGGCCAAATAAAATTCAATAATATTAACATTTAAAATACTGCTTAAATAAAAAGGTCTTCGCCTGGCGCCGAAAAACAAATAACGACGGCGCCAGGCGGACCTCTCTGGGGAGCGCATTCCATAACTTAGGCGCCACCGCTGAGAAAGCCCTCCTCCGAGTAACCACCCTCCTAACTTCTTCCATGGAGGGCTCCCGGAGAAGGGCCTCTCCCGCCAATCTCAGGGGGCGGCTGGGCATATAAGGATGCAAGCGCTCCTTCAGGTAACCAGGACCCAAGCCGTTTAGGGCTTTATAGGTCATAACCAACACCTTGAATTGGGCCCGGACTTCAATGGGAAGCCAGTGAAGCTGACGGAGAACTGGAGTCATGTGAACATAACGTCCAGTCCCCATCAGCAGCCTGGCAGCTCTATTTTGGACCAATTGAAGTATCCGGACCGTCTTCAAGGGTAGCCCCACGTAGAGCGCGTTGCAGAAGTCCAAACGGGAAGTCACCAACGCATGTGTCACTGTCGCAAGGCAGTCATTCTCCAGATAGGGGCGCAGCTGATGAATTAGCCGAAGCTGGAGGAAAGCACTCCTCGCCACTGCTGTTACCTGAGCTTCCAGTGAAAGCTCTGGGTCGAGGAGCACTCCCAAGCTGCGGACCTTGTCCCTAAGAGGGAGTGCAACCCCATTCAGGACAAGGTTCAATTCACCCTCTCCGAAGCCCGATCCACCAACCAACAGGACCTCCGTCTTGTCTGGATTGAGCTTCAGTTTATTGGCCCTCATCCAGCCCATTACCTCATCCAGCCCATTACCCCAGAAGTTGGTTTGTCCACTCCTCCCACTCTGGCCTGGATGCTCATAAACCTCCAAGATAGTGACCTTATTGTGAACTGTCCACACAGCTTCAGCTTTGGGGCCATATAGAGGTGTGATTGAGTTAACACTGTTGTTAATTAAACGTCAAATCCAGCAAGGTTAGCAGCTCTTTGAGTTCTCTTGATACAACGATCGGCAGCTCTGGATGCCTTTGAAGATGCTGGAACCCCTCAGCCTGAGTGCTGAATTTTATTTCACGGAAGCTCACAGGAGCCACATTCCAGTGGTGGGCAAGACCAAGGCTAAAGGGGTAGAGCCGAAATACCAAAAATACCAGCTGGTGCAAACCTCTTACTGCCAGTCACCAGGTCTCAGCCAAGGCATTTTAACTGTTTAGATACGGACATAGGTGTACACTCACATGAAGCCAAAGCAAAGCTTGCTCTTGCACTGAGGAAGGATATCCAGTGAACCGACAGCTTATGAAACCAAACATCTCCTCCATAGAGAAAGGGAGCGGGCACAACTCAATGTCAAACATTTTGCTACAATGCACAAAAAGAAAGGGTTGATCAGCATTTTTTTCACACGTGTCACAAAGACAGAAAGATGTGCACCAAAATTAATATTGCTTATTATTTGGAGTTTGCTGTTCTAATCCTAAAAAGGGAAAGCACATTCTGTCATATAAAAACACTAATCCTGCACTGGTAACCCCAATTCTTTACCAAGAGAAACTGAATATATTTGTATTAATGAGGTTTTGCAGCATGAGCTTTTGCAGGTAAGATCTTGCTTCCTAGACAGATATCTCCCTATGCTACAGAAGGCTACAGAGAAGCCACGATCTGCCTAAGCCCAAGAGGAGTCAGAGACTGAGGCCTGTGGATTTCATTAGGGTCTCCATAATTCGCAGTGAAGACTGTGGCTCCAGTGTCGATGGGATGGTGAGTCTGTAGGTTGTAGTCTGAATTTTAGCAGAGCTATCCTTGTGTTGAAACTATTTTGGGGTTACAACAGCTCCTTCAAGGTTCATAATAAAACCTAGGGTGGATACTGACAAGTGGAGTCACCAGCCTCCACTGATAATTTGAGCACTGCTTCAGGACTATCACCAAAGGTAAGGAGGGGAGAGTTGTCTGGCTCACTTACAATCCACGTTCTAGACCCAAGCCAGCATCGAGGCTTATGGGAAAGCAAAGAAGCATTTTCACCAACTTAAAATGTGATAACTTTCCAAATTGTAACATAGGTGGATTTATAGTCCACCTGGGACATTCCATTTCTGAAAGCTACAGCTCAGATACCAAATGCTGTGTTTCCCCCAGAAGTTTGATTGACGCACATACAGGGTCTCCCAAAAATGTTGCAGGGTGCCCACATCCCCCTACCTACCTCAGCACCTCCCTGAACTCCTTGAGCTGATTGTCTGGTACTTCAGTCCTGATGGCTTCCAGCCACTCTGGCATAATACAGTCCCACACAGGTTGATTTATTACATTGTATGGTATCAAACACAGGATCCGATTCAGTCCTTCCTTCAGCTGAGTCACTGTGCTACAGGACTTGTCCCAGTATCCACCCACCTGAGGACATTTCCAGAAAAAGCCTTCATTAATGTCTCATTTTTCAAGAAACCCAACATATGCATGGCGCAATGTAGTTGTACAATACCGATAGATAATCAGTGGTACATTTCTTCTCACATCTCTCAAGAACAGCTGAAAAACCCCCTAAGTACTGCAGTTCAAAACCAGTGGAGTGCCAAGTTGTACTATATGTAATAGCAGACATTATTACTGCAAACTAAGATAATATATAGCAATCCCAGATCCCTGAGGGAAGTGACCAAATGTAAGACAATCTGTATTTTTAATAAAGCCATTGACAAAACAGGGACAGATGTCTATTCTATTCTATTCTATTCTATTCTATTCTTAAAAATAATAATCCTTTAATCCTTATCAGACACTCCAACAACTGGTTTTGTCAATGAAGAACTAAAACTAAGGGAATGCAGGTAAACAGAAGAACCTGAGACAAGGCACTTCAATTCAGATAGCCTTCACCTTTCAGACATTCCAGCAGAATCACCGTCTCATCTGATGGTCCTCCTAACAATCCACAGCTATCACCCCAAGGGCTTCATTTCAGCCTTTTTACTAACAGTCACTGACAAAGCAGAAGCCAAAATATTTGAAAAAAATAAATAATAATCCTTTGTCCCTGTTTTGCCAATCGCTTTATTATCTCTATAAATGGCAGAGAGAACTTTGGCAAATAAGCAGCATAGGAATGAAATATTTTTTTCCTGGCAAGGAATCCAAGGTGGCTTAGAACAATTAAATATATACACACATGCACCAGTATAGCTTAGCATCTCATATTTTCAACAAGTTAATCCCAGAAGAAACACACTGTGTGTTCCTACCCGTGCAAACTCCATTGGTTTAGGAAGGAGGCACATGACCATGACATCAAACCGAACATCACACACAGTCTTCAGCCACTTGGTGACAAACTGGGGCTTGAGCTTCTCCACTAGGCTTCCAACCTCATCATCCATCATGTATGCTGTGGAATGGAACCACTGGAAGACCATGCTAACAAGCCGAGCCAGGCTCTCCGTGGGGGTGTTCTCACTGGGAGTGCAGAGGCTCACCTGGAAAACACGTTTTGTCCAGATTTTTGACCATTCTCCTTGGTTTGTAAGCTGCATGATTGTAACAAAAGCCCCTGAAAAACTACACATACAGCTCGGCAATCGTTCAAGGAGGCTGATGAGATGAAATAAAACTATATCAGACATGAGCAAAACCATTGGGAAAGCAATATATAAAATTTAAACTTAACACTGCATATTAAACAATGGGGTTACTTACAGAAACTGCCAAGAATGAATGTGACTCAGCCTAATGGAGGGTGACAAAAGCTTTACAACCCCAGTTTAGGCTGTTTTTATGCACTAGCTTTTGCATTTGCTGCATTTTCTAAAGGTGAAATGCAGAAAACCGTGGCAGCCCTTCATTGGCAGTACAGGTCCACCTTATTGTCTGAATTAACTGCCTCCTTTTTTCCAGTAAGTGAGGATGAATATGCCAGTACTGGACTGCTAAGAAGCTTATGCAACTGAGAGTATCCACCTGTTGAAGGACATCACAGTCACACACCTGCCTCTGCCTCGCACCAGGTACAGGAGCAGGGGCAGTGTGGCCCAGCAGCTGCCAGTTCAGCAGCTGCCAGCAATGGCAGAATTGCAGGGCCATTCAGCCCAGGACACACAGTTCTTCCCCTGTCCATCTCAGGCTCTACTTCTGGGACTGCCACCCAATTTCCCTTTCTCCACACAAACCAAATTGAGCAAAAGTATCCAATTACTTGTACAAAACAGGAAATGGGGAGTAATACAGGCGAAACTCTCACAGGGAGCGGGGGACACAATAACTCCCCCACTCTAGATCTGGTTGACTCAGAGAACTAGGGTGGTTTTTACTTCCTCTAATTACAGTCTTCCTTCCATTCACTTGCACAGAAAGGGACTTAAATAATAGGCATCTTGACAGGCTTCAGAACCACGCAATCTTTATGAAAAGCCCAGACGTCTTTCTTAAAATAAAGAGAACAATTCATAAGAAATGGAGAAATATGCTGTTTTAGACAACACTTATCGCTCTGATTAAACATTATGGAGAATGCAGGAACCATCTACTTCCCAACACAAAGAACCAGGAAGTATTTCAAAACTGTTTCAGAGTTTTGAAACAGTTTAGGCTCGCCTGGCAAACAAACTCACACATTTTGGGTCATGCCCTCAACTACTTCCAGTTCCCCCTGAACAAGCACTCATGCTAAATCCAGCAGTTCTTTCATATTGTTGCATCCTTTGTCTTTTGAGAAAGATAAATAAACTGGACCTTCATACATCATGTTTCCAGGATACAGCAAATGTTATACTAATTCACCCACTTCGAGTGTATCTGGGCTCAGTGATGATCTCCTTGAGCTGCCATCCTTTCTTCTGCTTCTATGCTCTGAGAGTGTCTGTGGCTTGCTGTCATCTCTCCTGCATCCATCTCCCCTGAACTCTTCTCTGATGCATTTCTGGCCTGCTCAGCACATGTTTATCTGTTTATCTCATCCTGCAGGATGCTCTGCTGGCTACATGCTTCTCCCTCATTTGAATTCATGGCACCTGCCAATTCCTCTATTGTTTTCCTTAGATGGTTTCTGTTCCATCCCAATTTTCATCCACAGTGCACCTGTAACTTACATAAGTGTGGGTTTTCATGTTGAATTACAACTGCCTTCTGCTAGACACTGCCTGTTTGTCTTAAGGATTGGATTCACTCTATCCCTTGCCTCCAAGCCTGGAAGATCTATTGTATTGCTGTCTCTGTAGTTCTATTACTGCACTCTCCTCACGTTAGCAAGGGATGCTCCTGTAACCCAAATGATCTAGAACTGCTAGATACGTTTCTACCACATTTACTTTTCCTAAGAGTTTCTTAGCTGTCTTTACTGTAGATTTCACTTCACCAATCCTTTGAGCATGCCCAGGTGTTGGTGTATTCAAATTCTTCTGCAACAAACTAGGGGCCATTATCTGATCACAGAGCGTCTGGTATCCCATATGAGCACAAACATCTCACTGTAATATCACTGTATACTAGTGTTTCCTTGGACTGGCAGACTTTCTAGCATCAGCACCCTTCACATTTCTCCATCGAAGTCTGTAGTTGCTCATTCATCCCTGGCCCAGTAGACCATTTCCCTGGCCAACTTTCAGTTCTCTAATTTAGTTTTCTAATACAATGAAGGCACTTTTTGCATGATTCCTGTCCAAAGGCCTTTCTTCTGAGAAGATGATGCCTTTCTGTATACAATGTTTATCCCATCTCTGGAAGAGCAGTATTGTCTCCCATAATACATGTGGTTCTGGCCTACCATATGATATCATAAGTTTTAGTCTATGGAGGATGCTGTCTTCCTCTGTTCACAGCTCTCTCATAGATTCATAGAATCATAGAACAGTAGAGTTGGAAGGGGCCATGAAGGCCATCAGGTCCAACCCCCGGCTGTTGCTGGACACCCAACTGTCTTTAACAGATATGGACAAGTACTTGACCATATTGATGGTTTCTACTTGACCTTCCCGTGAATCTTCCATTTTCTGGAGTTTCTGGTAGGTATACTCAGCTCATTAGATGTACCTGCTGACACTAGATCTCAGCCAGGGCAGTATTTATGTCTTATTATTTACAATATGTATATGCAATGTACACTATTTAACCAGTAATAGGAACATTTATATACCACTCCACAGGTAAACAGTAATGTGACATTATGTCAAAATTCCTGAAGAGTCCACAAGTTTGGAGACCACTTTTCTAAGCTTTCTGGCACTCCAATGAATTCTGCTATAAGAACATCAGGAGACTTGTGGTCTGATATAAGACAGACTAAAAGCCTATTGAGTCTAGCACTGTGTTCCCCGAGCGGCCACCCAGCTGCCTGTGGGAAACCCAGATGCAAAACAAAACCAGAGCACAGCAGTTACTGGCAATTACTAAATCTTGTGGTAAGGAATGCCACAGGCTAACTATGCAGTGCGTGGGGAGCAACGGTATAATGGAGCCAAGGCATGCAAGGATAGTGCTGGCACTCTTCCTTTAGCAGAAGCATTGATATCATCAGTCAGTCCCATTGTTCCCTCTAAATTTACCTGCAATTCTCAAATTCGCTAGAGGGGAGATTGTTTTTTTCCCAATAAACAACATCTTGTTCCCTGTTGTAATGTGAAGTATTTAGGGCAGCGTCCTCAAGCGTTTTAACCAGGGGGCCAGCTGAAAGGTGCGGGTGCTGGGCACGGGCTGGAAAGGTGGTGCCTGCGGTGCATGCGGGCCGGCTCGGGGGCCGGGACGGGGCGGGGGGGCAGCGCAGGCAGGCAGGCAGGCAGGCAGGCATGCGCACTGAGGTGGGGGCAGGGCATGTGGCGAGGGGAGGGGAGGGGAGATGGGGCGGGCACGTGCCGCCTTGTGGGCACATGAGGCAGCAGCTTGCTCGCTTGGAGATCGTTTTCTGTGCGTGGGGGGAGGTGGGTGGCAGTGGGCGCGCGTGTGGGCACGGGCGCACGCTTGGCGGGTCCGAATGGGCATGGCGGGCCAGATCGGCCCCTGGGCTGTAGTTTGAGGACCCATGATTTAGGGATTGCTTGGTCTTGAATGAGCAATTAAGGTCCATTAGCATTGCAAGGGCCTGTTTTCATGTCCTGGAGCAGATGACAAGTGTTAGAACTGTATTGTTAATGTGAGTTGACACAGCTGCCTGCATTTGTGGACTAGCCTTAGGGCCAGGCTCTAGAGGCTGTCATGAAGAGGGCCTGCGGCAAAATTTACTCCCGCATTGCTGGTGTGGAGTACTTTCTTTTGCCTGTTGTGGTTCTTCCACCAACCCTACAGGTCTTCGCTGGATGACTGAGGGTTCTAGTAGCATAAAACAGCGCTATTTGTTGCTTTCATTAGCATCCAAACAAGAAAAAAAAAAACAGAATAAAAGGAAGCGAAACACACATACCAAGAACCAGATTCCAAACTGGCTTAGAAGGCGTTGGTCATGCTTGTCATCATCTTTGTTATCAAAATCTGTGTTGTCCAAAGAGTGATGTGAAGAAGATAGGCCCAGCTGCCGTCTGCGGATGAGCTCATGCTCTCTTTGCTCAGCGTGGAATTCAGCCTCTTTCAGCAAGCTTCAAAAAAACAGGCAAGCCCCTGAACAAGGTCTGTGCACAAGACACCCCCCATGTGTATTTATACTGCTATTGTGTCTGTAGGAACTCTTTGCTTGTGTCGTTGTCCGTGAATTCTTTTTGTGGAGGCAGCTGCTTAATAAACCAACTACCAGTGGAGAGAGTGAAAGAGCCTGTTAAAGAATAGCTCCTGTAAACTTCCAGTAACTAATAATCTAGATGATGTTCATCTGGACGGTCTCAGTATTCTCAGAATAGCACAAGGAATTGGACAGCCAGCGCTACACTAGATGAAGTGTCCGTTTAAACCAGGGAGAGGGAAGTGGCCTGCCGTGGAATCCCTGCTGTTATCTTCAAACTGAGATTGGGGATTCCTCCAGCAGGGATTCATTTAGAGAGGGGTGGAGGCTTGGCAGTCAGACCTTGATTAGGCCTGTGGGTTGGAGGGTCTGCATCTCTGGTCTAAAGCTTGAAAAGGCTGCAGTTCAAATTCTCACTCAGCTATGAAGCTCCCTGGGTGATCCTGGGCCAGCTGCACTGTCTCATGGGAACTTTTTATTCTGTGTCATACAGAATAAAAATGGGACAGCCCCTGCATAAGGTGCCTGGAGATCCCTGGAGAAGGCTGAAATGCAAATAAAATCATTCAGGTGGTAAGAAATTGAACTGCCCACTCCATGCAACTTTAAAAAAGAATGCAGCAAAGTAGCCAATGCAAAATGCACACAGGGACTGGGGTCACCTCTCCTATGACAAACCCGTCAAAGGATGTTGCCGTGGATTCTGGTTCAGAGGAGGGAGGGCAGAGTCTTCAGCTGAATTGCCAAAGCCAGCCAACCCAGGGGTAAGCCAGGCAACCACTGAGAACCAGACGGTTTCAAATTTCATGGGGAAGTTTTGTGAGGTACCTGATGGGGGATCCTATGGCCTCAGGCTAAGAGGGCAGTTCTGATGAGAAGCATCAGATGCTCCAAAACTTGACCCATAAGCAGCACGATTCACCTTGAAGGTGACTTAGCTCTTTTCTGTTTGAAAGAGAAGCAAAGTATCCCATTGGGAAGCATAGACCACATTTCCACATAGCCACTATTCTAACTGTGCTGGTTTGCTTTCTGTTATTGCTTTCTGCAATATGCTACCTTTGTATTATAAAGCCAGCCTAGCTGGTCAGCTTTAACAGTATAAAGAATTTTAGTGAGAAAGCCTTGTCTTGATCTGCGTGGAAGGAGGGGGAGGAAACTGGCCAGATAATTCATATTATAGAAAAGCCAAGCATTAAAAGGTTTTATCCAAGGGTGATTCCAGACAGGGAGCTCCTAGCACTACCCAATTATTATTCTTTTTCTGTCAACCAGAAGCACTCTCTTCCTTCCTCCTTCCCTCCCTTCCTTCCTTCCTTCCTTCCTTCCTTCCTTCCTTCCTTCCTTCCTTCGTTCCTTTGGACTGTGTTCCTTCCACAGGGTTAATCCCTTCAGTTCCAAAGCCACTTCTTTAATTCTTGATTTCCTGCAATGGTTTCCTCCAGAGGAATATGGACTGGCAGCTGCTAAAACTAACTGCTCCTCGCACGATTTGAGGTGGCTGTTTCAATTCATTGCTTCCTGAAGCTGTCTCCTCCTCCCGCCCACCCTCAGCATCCTTTTAGCACCATGCTGTATGTGCTTACAAGTTTTTAATGAGTGCAAAGGCAGCTCCGTTTCTTTCTTCCTTTCTTGAAAGAAATAAGCAAAATTGCAGACATTAAAATTAAAAATGGAAAAGTCTGAGTCCCTGCTGGGCAGGGAAAGAGGTTCCTCCAGTTTTTTCCTTGTCACTGTGGGAATGGATAGGCCTTTGAAAGGGAAATCAGCTGAAGAAGAGGCGGTCACTGCTGCACAACATGAAGGAGGATTTTAAAAAAAATTGTTACAGCATTTGGCCAATGTTTACGTAAGGTGAGTGGGAGACAGGAGCTTTGTTCTGTCGGGAGTAGCGCATACCCTGCATGTTCCAGGGACTGCAGAAAGTCACAAGAATGCTTGGTGGTGCGGTGTGAGCTGAGCTGAGCCGGGCCGGGCCGGGCCGAGAGGGCAGTGGGAGCCATGATACAGCTGGGTGATTTTAGACCCTGGACTTCATGACCTCTTTAGATGATCATGTGCATTACATCAGCTGCGAAGCGTGACCCAAATGCTACTCTTCACTTGCACCCCCGCACCATTCCATGGTTTAAACTGCTTCTACATTCCCAGTGTGAGAGAGCAACAAACAAAAGACGGTCAGTCAGTCCTTATTTCGAAGAAAAAGAAAAGACCGTGTGCAGCTTCACATTTTGAACTCATTTAAATCAGAGCATCATCATGCCCACAGGATAAAATGGAGTTTGTTTCTACTGCCTTGAAGTCCTCACCACCTGCTGCTGTTTGAATGGTCCTTTAGTGGGGGCCTGAACTTTGCCCAAGGTCCCATCCGAGCTGCACCACCGGGTGTGGGGTGGGGGGAAGCAGGGCGGGATTTCATAGCAGCGCTGGGCTTTGGAAAAGGCAAGGGTGTCCCTGCTTTATTTGACGCTATGGTGACGTGCGAGAAAGCTCCCCCACACGCATCACCTGCTTCTAGAGAAAGTCTCCCATGGCTACTGCAAGCCATCCTTCTTTCCCAGCTTTCCTGGTGGGCCACTACTTTTACTTCCCTCTGCATTATATGGTTGTTGGAGGAAGGAGGAAGAACCTCTTCCTCAATCCCTTCTCCTTCTACCAGCTGTCTGCCAAAAGCATGTGGGGACAGGGCTTGGCCACCGAAATGTCACTGCAGAGAAGTCAAATCCATGTCTTCCAAACCATGAAGAAGAACAGTATTACAGACCATCCACATCTGTGCAGATAGTGCTGCTCTTAAACAAAAAGCCGGGTTTTCTGTGGTGTGAGAACACATGCAGTTGATGAAAAGAAATCACAGAGTGATTATTATTCAGTAGGTGAGAAGAAGAGCCGTCCAGCTTTCTGTTCACAAAGTGGCCAAACAGCTGCCCATGAGAAATCAGCAACAGAACCTTTCTGGTGTACACCGTATAAAAAGTGGAGAGCTACAGTATAGTTCCTGCTTTTCATGGCAACAATTCCAGCCCAAAGGCTAGTCATCCTGCCTTGCTCATTTTTCTAAATTAATAACTCCTACCACAAGCATAGTTTAACCGGAAAAGATGAGACTGGGATGGATGCAGGGTAACTAGGACTGACAGTGCTGAATTCTGGCACCTTGATGCCAAATATATGTGTTTCAGAAGAGCCTGGATTAGTTTGCATGTATTTATCCCTTAATATTGAGTTCTAAAACTGCATGGTACAGGGATTAGAGGATTAAACTGAGACTTGCGAGATCTAAGTTCTTGATCCTACTTGTCTATAAAGCTCATGTGATTTTGGCCCATCCACTAACTCTCAGCCAAACCTACCTCACAGGGTTCTTGTGAAGTTAAAATGGAGACCCATACAAGGCCTCTTGGGCTGGAGGAAGAATGATGGGATATAAAAATAATACATGAATAAATAAGTGGATTTCGAGGTCCCACTGGGATAGGTTACCTGATGACTGCTTCCACGGTGCAGACCAGCTCCTCTGCCCCGCACTCGCGGGTATTGATCGGAGGTGGTGATGTCTGGTACAGGTGAGTCTCAGCTGTCGCCCCAACCTCACTGCTGTGATGGTTTGAGTGGCAGCGCTTGCAGTAGCGCACAGGCCTGTTCCCATGGCGGCCGCAGCAGCCCGCAGAGAAACACGTGACGACGGCCCTCCTGACATGCGAGCTGCAGTTCTGCACAAAAAGAAAAGGAAGGCCGTTGTGCCACTGGTGTGTCTGACAGCAAGAATTATGGATTCAACGTTCTCTCGGAAGGGAGATGCTGGAAAGGGCAGAGGGTGAGCAGAGGCAATGTCAATTTGGACCTTGTAGCTGGGGTAGGAATGGCATGTTTTTCTTCTCCAGCACTCATTATCTTCAGCATCTATTCAGGCTTGCTGAGGCTGATGAGAGATGGAGTCCAGAAACTTGTGCAGGACCACAGGTTGCCTGCCTCTGGCCTAGAGGGGGCTGAGTTCATGCCCTGCAGTTCAACAGGCAAAAGCCAGGCTCCCAACCTCTGTGCTTCCCACCTTGTCCTGTTCCTTAGGCATAACCTCCTGGTGGGGCAAAAACCAGAATGAGATCTACTGGTGGATTTCTAAGTGAGCTGATGTACATCAGCATAAGTCTTTTACTTCTAGGGGTTGTAACCATAGGAAGTAAAATTACAAGTTCAAAATAACTCCTGAACTCTGCCATGAAAGAACAAGATTATCCCCATCCATAAAACACAATGAATTGCCTGTCTTTGATTTGGTATTTATAGGCATGTTGGGCAGTTTTGGAATGTTATAGATGAAGCCATAAACTTGTACTTCCATACTCAGGTTCTCCCCTTGAATTGCTCATGGGGTACAGAAGGTAATTGGTTCTACCCCAGAGGCATTTGGCGTCTCTCCAAGCCACTACTTAGCACCTGGCTCCAGAAGATGCACCACAACTTTAGTTTAAAAAAAGCAGACCTCAACACCCCAAATCTTCCCACCTGCCTTACATCACAAAAGCAAGACCTGTGAAACCAAATGGGACTTCTTTCATCTTGGTTCCTTATGCTTCAAGTTCATCACTATCCAATTCTGCCACTTTTTCCTTATACCTTAACCTGACCTTTGCCTTGCTTATCTTTTAACAAGAGGACCACAACTTGAAAGACTCATAATGACAGCTCTGAGGTTCAAAGATCGATTTGAAGCAATTCCAGTTTGAGCAAATCAGCAAATCATTCTTTTTCAGGGGAAACAGCTAAGACAAATCACTAGAGGAAAATTGACTGGCATGTTTAACATATTCAGCCTGTATGATCAGGCAAACATAATTTTGTAAAGTAGGGCAGGGAACTTTGAAGAACGGGGGAAAATGCCTATAAGTTACAGGACCTGATTAAATGAATCAGTTGTTGTTCCTAGGGAATTACTCTTAGAAAATAGAGGAAGATAGACAACTTCATAGTTTGATCATTCCAAAATAATGTCCATATTTTGAATATTTTCAAATTGGAAATTTTATTTTATAGGAAATAAAATAAGGCAATTTGGACAGATTATTCTGAAAATTATTACCATTCAATTACAGAAGTCCAAGCATATGAACATGTAACATAAATTCCTATCTTTCCTGCCCCCACCTCAAATATGCCATGTGCACAGATACAAAAAAAGTAAGTAACAGTGAGATTTGTGTGTTGGATGGTTGTGATTTTTGAGCATTGCTGTCTGTTCTTTTCTTGACAAGTTTTTCCGCAGAGTTGCTGGCACTGGCACTGTAGTCCTGTCTCATCTAATGTACTGGCTTAATATATACGTTTCATTAGTACACCTTCGAAGGAAGCTCATTGCCATGTGCTACAGAGGTGGTGCATGATGCCACAGAGAAGGAATAGGGTACTCATAGAATAGCCTGTGATGGAAATGCAGAGGAGTAGATTCAGACTTAATACATTCATTATGGCTCTGCTGTGAAGTTCCAAATTACCGGAGGAGAGTATTTTCATCTATGAGTGAATATAAGTGATGGAATATTGTGGAACTATCTTCTGGGGATCCCAAATCATCTTATAAGAGACCAGTCCTCTGGTCCCTAGACTGCATCTCAGGGGTCAGGAAAGTTCTGAACCACCCCAACCACTCCCACTGCAAGGCTGCAGACAGAACAACGCCCTTAGAGGTTGGGGACTCATTGCTGCAGTCTCCTCCTAGCTCCTCCCCAGCCAGATTTCTGTGAGCCTCCTCCAACAAGGCTGGAAAGTGTCCTTTTGGGGGCTGTTTGAGTGGGCAGGAGGGACCCCAAGCCCAGTGACCCCTGGCCATGCCCCTCGCCAAGGAAAACATTTGGATGTGCTCAAGGGCATGTCTGAAGTTCCTCTCCCATTCTTCCACCCATGAAAGGAAAAGTACATCAGGCCGAGGCTGCCTCCTGTGTCCTGATCAGAGGCTGTGCTGTGAGAGGCAGGATTGCTCTTGGGCAGCACCAGCCCATGTGGCTGACCGTGACCCACCAAACTTGGAGAGTTACAGGCACCCAATGGAAGGGGGGAGGAACACCAAGGCGCTATTTGCTGAGGTTACCATTGGACAGCCAGTTCTGGCCATCACGGTGCTGGAGTCTTGCTCACAACGAGGATGGGGTGAGGCTGGGCTTCTTCATATCTGCCGTTGAAGACAGTCCAGATACTTCAGTTGGTTGAGAATAGAGCTGCCAGGATATTAACGGGGACCAGCAGGGGTTCACATATAGCGCCGGTCCCCTATCGCTTACACTGGCTACCAGTTGAAGTCTGGGCCCAATTTAAGGTGTTAAATGATGAAATATAAAGCCCTAAATGGCTTGGGTCCAGGATATCTGAAGGAGCACCTTCTTCCCTGTATGCCCTCCCTCCCCTTCAGATCTGAGGCAGAGGTCCTTCTTCGGGAGCCCTTCTTGAAAGAGATCAAGAAGGTGGCTACCTGGAGGAGGGCCTTCTCTGTGGTGGCGCCCCTACTGTGGCACACGCTCCCCAGAGAGGTTTGCCTGGAGCCAATGCTTCTTTCCTTTCAGCGCTAGGTGAAAACCTTTTTATTTTCCCACTATTTTAATTGCTAATTGTCTTAATCTGTGGTCTATATTTGTCTATATTTATTATTGGATGCTGTGCTACTTTTATTTTTCATCTTATTTTACTGAAGTTATTGTGAACCGTCCCAAGATATCAGTGATGGGACAGTATACAAAAGTTCTAAATAAATAAATACCCTGGCAGGATCTCTTCCTCCCACCCCTGCTCCCTGGCATGCCCCTTCCCAGCTCCAGCTCCACAGTGGCCCTTGCAACCTCAGAGGCACAGCCGGGGTGGAAAAGGCTGTGCCAGCTGTGGGGGCAGCGGGAGGGTGCTCTGAATTCAGAGCCCTACCTCTGACCTCAGAAAACTGCTCTGCACAGCACAGCACCTTTCATATAACAAATATAAGTCCTACTATTAAAGCATTATTTCTTAAGGCCTCCGATACAGCTCACATGTATAAATTAACAGAAAAGGTACACAGCAGAAACAGTCATTCTACAGACTGAGTTGTTTGCCCTCAAATGGCAGTCTTTTATTTTGTCTGGAATGTTTACTTGACTTTAATATGATGGAATTTGAGCATCAATAAACATAAACCTCAAAAGAGCATCTTTATTTCCAGAGGATATGTTGTTTAGCTGCATCCTTAAATTATCGTTGCAATCGCCATTCATTTCAACAGCCTTTTGTCTGGGAACAACCCTTTGTGTATTATGGTTATACTAAACTTGGCAAGGTGAAATCAGTGGGAACAAGATAGGGCATGAAATCATATGTGGCATACCAACACTCAGTAAGGAGAAGCACAACATCCATATATTTCAATGACATGCTGCACAATCTGACATTAGGGAACCATGGTAGCGACAGAGACAAGAATGGGGAAAATGCATAGCCCGTGATGATGAGATGAAGACATAGCAAAAAAAAGTAAATCAAATTGAGTAATGTTCCATCATACCTATGGAGGAGTCTTACCTTCTTCTGACATATGGCAGAGATTTCAGCTGTACAGGGAAAATAAACAGAAGATCAAAACGGTTAGAACACTCCTCTTGGTGTATAATGAGTGCTCTGTTAAACACTGATCTTGGGACTGGAATCGTTTTCTAGGGAAATGTAATTCTAGAGCGGTGAGATTCTGTCTGATTCTGGTTCTGATTCTGAGGAGCAGGCAGAAAGGAAAAGGTGAGCAGATGACTTGGTAGTTTCAAGGTGACCCAGTGAAGATTCTTGGGCAGAACAGGAGAACCAGCCTGTCCTGGACGGCTGATGTCATCTGCCCTCCTGCCACTCTTCCCAGACTTCCCTGTCCCCTCTGTGGTAGCAAGGGAATGAATGAATAAAAAGTATTCTGGAAGAGCTTCATTTTAAACCACCAAGAAAGACCCATTTCCTTAACCAAAGCACTGATCCTGGTGGAGATGAAAATTGCTAGACTTGGTTTGCTGGGATGGATCAACACAGTTGCAGAACATTTGGACAATCCTTGCAGGTTGGCTATGGAGACTGTCAAGACGGATAAGTGCCTGTACATCAAAATGTACCACTATGCCACTGCTTTATTTGCTTATTCAGCAGCTCTGAAAGAAGTGTGCTACAAAGAGAACACCAACCATAGCAAGTTTGCATGGAATAAGACATATGTTGTAGTTTGATCTGCAAAGTTGAACAGTTCTATGCATCCGGATCTGCTTTGTCTTTCAGTTTGGAGCTTCCTGCACTTCAAAAAATGGACAGGGCTTCCTACTTCCGATTTGCATAGGAGTGGTAAATTGTTCTGGCCTGCCTAACACAAGGAACAGCATGTTCTTGTTCTTGCTGCAGCTCCAGAGGCTGAACCCAGACAAAGAACTCATAAGAGGAAGGTACTGCAACTACACTTGAGAGATACAGGCAGGGATATGGATGTGAAAACTGGGCAGTGAAGAAAGTTGGCAGGAAGAAACCTGATGACCTTGAAACACAGTGCTGGAGGAGAGCTTTGCAATGCCCTGAACTGACAGAAAGATGAATCAGGAGGTCCCAGATCAAATCAAGCCAGGACTTCCCTTGAAGGAAAAAAATGACAAAACTGAAGCTGTCGTACTTCAAGATGAGATGAACTGACTGCATAAGAAGGCTACAGCCTCAGGTTGATAAGACCTGGGCAGGACTGCCAAGAACAGACTATTTTGAGGGCATTCATTCCTAGGGTTGTCATAAGTCAAAGATGACTTGCCAGTGCATAATAACCAACAACTAATGCAACAGTGATCTAAAGAGAAGAACTTCAGAGACAGAGAATATCATCAAATTCTGTTGCTGGTTTTGAACGCCAAATTTAGCAATATATTGGTGGAACTCTACCACACTCAAGCCTGCTCACAGTCTTTCTGGATTTCCTCACAAGAAAGACACCAAAAGAATACTAACCTACTGTTTAAAAACAATGTATTTCCCAAAAGAACTTCAGAGATATGATATTTAATAACGCGTTAAATGTGAAAATAAAACTGGCAACCTAACCACTGTTATCGTAGTATGTTTAACAGCATCATTTGTTCATAGAAAGGAATACTTCCAGATGAACAGCAATTGGCACTATTAATCAAAATAAATTGTGTAGCTGTTTTGTCTTTTCCTTCTTAACAGAGGTTTTTTGGTGGAAAGAAAAAGGATGGACAGATTGGTGGGAAAACATGAGAGGGTCAAAAGTGGAAGGCAATAATGTCTGAACTCTTCATCAATTTCCATTAACAAATTTACACAATCAAGGGCTTATTTGGAAGCTGCCCGAAACACTTTTAAATATGTCATGAAATGCATTTTGTCTCTCATTCTTCTACAGCCTGGATATTCTGGAGCACTTTGAGTAAACATAGTTTCCCTTACAATCTTCCCTAATGAATACAGGCAATACATTGAAGCCTTTGCAAAAGTCCAGCCCGAAAAATGATGTCCTAATATTTCTAGAAAACTCTCTATTTGCCTTTTGGCTTGTCTGTTGGAAGTCATGTTTGTTTTAGACAGCTAATCTGGGTGCAAATCAACTCATCAGTTATATATTTTACTGCAGCTTGTACTTTGTCATTGTACCACCTAATCCCTCAGAGCAGGGGTCAGCAACTTCCAGTGGTCCATGGGGCACATCCTAGCCCCACCACTGAATCTGCCATTTCATTAAAATGACTGAACGGCTCTCTCCACGCAGCAGATAAAGGCAAGGCGCCCAATCACACTGCTAGGGTCAACAACCCACATGGCTCTCCTTTGAGGATGCACAGGGCAGGGGCCAGAGCTAAATCCATATTGCTGCTCTTCTACAGTATACTTGAACATATGCAGGACATTATGGTACTTCCTCCATGAGAAGCCAACCTTCTGACTGAGCAATACTTCTTTTCTCAACCAAGATGCCAGGCATGCTGTACTTGCAGATGCTAACCATTGCTTTTTAAGCCCTTGATGCTGTTGCCTCCATGCCGAGAGTAATCGCAGTACTGAGAGAAGGCAGGACTGCACTTCCTGACCTGATGTGACTACACTGCACCTTGACTTCCACTCGCCTGAAACCTTGGGCCAGTGGGGTGCAATATTCCATTTATTACATTGGTATGCTGCCACATAGCCTATAGGGCTCTCTGGGCAGCTTACAATAGAACAAAAGAAGGAGGGGGGGAAGGGGGGAAGGGGGGAGGGGAAGCCCCCAGGAGTTCCTGTCTCATCTCCAAGGGTTTGATCTATGCATGCAGGTAACTGGTTGGGTCCAGACTTAGTCATATTCCCCAAAGAGGTCCGCCTGGCACCATCGTTACTGGTTTTTCGGCACCAGGTAAAGACCTTTTTATTTAAACATCATTTCAATTGTTAAAACATATGATCTGGCCAGGGCAACTTCTTCTTCCTTCTCTTTCTCCCCCTATATTTTTATTTTATACTAATAATTTTAATTTTATATTTGTAAATCAATGTATTTTTTGTATTTTTATATTTAATGGTAATTTATTATGTACTATTGTATTTCAATGTATTTTATCATGTTGTAAGCCGCCCCGAGGTTTCGGCAAGGGGCGGCATAGAAATGTTATAATAATAATAATAATAATAATAATAATAATAATAATAATAATAATAATATCAAGTCCTATTTATTTCGGTGGATGTGCTCTAAGCATGACTGGATCCCACCCTGTGCCGGGAATGGCTCGAGGGTGTGCACAAATAAGAACAGCCTGCCACCCAAGGAGCACACCAAGTATTCTGCGTGAGCCACCGCTCTCGACATGATTCCTCTGAGAGCAGGTGGTTCTGTTTTTAAAGATGCAGTAACAGGAGAGGTGGTGAGGGCAGCTCCATCTCTGAGCAAGGACTTGAGGCTCAGCAGAGGCTTGAACTTTGTAATTCGGTTTCTTCTCGTGGCACAGGAGCAGCTCTCGCCCAGCACTCTGATGAACCTCAACAGACAGTTCTGAACTGGGAGCACAAGCAGCTGCCTCCTATCATGTCGGGTCGTGTGTCCTTCTAGCTCAGCACTGTCTAGGGGGTTGGCCCTGGCTTCCCAGGGCCTTCGCCATCACCTTCTACATATTCCTCTCAAGAGGAGAAGCTGGGGCTGTGCCTGCCCTTCTGCACTCAAGGTACCTGACACGGGTTGGATGTCCTTCAAGCACCCCTATAATCCCACCATTCTGTGATTCTGTAAGCACTCATGTCACCCTATTGTAAATATAACTTGCTATCCAACTTTAAATGCAGTCTTACCTTGTGGTAAAAGAACATCAATCAACCATTCACTGTGATCCCTTAAAAGAAAAGAAAGAAAGAAAAGAATCAGAGTAGTTTATAATGTTCTCCTGGCCACTGCTGTCCTCCAAGCAAAACAGCCATGTTTTGAATTTTACCAGGTGGCTTGCAGTTATGAAAAGCTCAGCTTATGTTGAGATCCTGAGTTTTCTCCCACGGGCAGAATGGATTTCCACTCACAGATGTTCCTGCCAGCAGAAAGCAGTCCAGAAAGTCCCATCTGTGACTGGAAGGACACCTTCTGTCCATGGACGCCCAGCTAGGATGCAACCCATGATTTTTATTTCTATACTGGACTTTTTTCACTTGCCTGCCTTGTCGCATTGCATTAATTGCCAGTTACCACCACATCATGTCGAGTCTGGCATGTTTCACCCCTTCGGTAGGTTATACTGGTAGGTTAATCTAGAAGATAAAAAAGCTGCAGTGCTTCTTGATGCACATCAGATGGAAAGGGTACAAGCCAGACACTAAAAATGCACAAACAGCTGCAGTGTCAAATACGTTGGGCTGGTTTAAAAGCCAGGCCTCCTAGCAAATCTAATTACATTTTGCTTCAGGTTGAAACCAGAAATGCCTTCAACACCAAGGTGACTTGTATAAAATTAAATTACTTTCTTTCCTTTCATCCGCTGCAAATGGTGTCACTCTGATGCCAAGGCAGTTATAAAGCAGCCACCCAAAAGAAGTACACCTTCCACTCACATTTCTGTGCATTTACATTGATTTACCCTCAGATTTGAAAATGACTAGATTCTGAAAGCAAAGGCAAATCTAAATTAAAAGGGAAGATGTAATGTATTTTCAAATGTCATCCTTTTTCAGCTACTGAACAGCAACCCTAAGCAGAATTTCATTCTTAGCAACACTGCTTTTTATTAGATTAACATGCACAATTACCATGTCCCTTCTAAATGTCTTGTGGAAGAAAACAGCCAGCAATGTAAGGGAGCCTCTATCTCTCTCTTTTTCTCTGACAATCTCTCTCTCTGTGTCTCTGTCTCTCTGAAAAAGCCCCTTCTCTCACTGTCTCCTTCCAGCCATTGGGCTCCCAAGGAAGGGACAAATCACTCTTTCCCCATGGCTGAACTTACCACTTGCAGAGGGCTTTTGAAATTAGGCCAAGTGGTGCAAATTACCTCTGTTGTAGAGCCAGGTGGCATGGAGGCCAAGTGCCAGGGCTCAACCTCCCCCACAAGATGTATGAGAAACTTGGTTTTGCCCATGAAACATGCACGCATGCCACCCTCGAGGCCACAAACACGAACACATGCCCACCAAAATTTTTCACAGATGGTGGACCCATTTCATTTGCCTCCTCCTCAATTCAGTTTGTGCGCACAAATTCCTTCGGTAGGCTGAATTCCACTTTTGTTTATGGAGGGGATATGTGCAAATATTTCAAACACTGCTCAATATAGCACTAAACTTGGTACAGACAAACTCATCCTGAATGCCTCTAGAGTCTACGACCTTCCTAGGCAATTGTTTCCATCATCATATTGCTCCAACAGCCAGAAGGTTTTTCCTGATGGTCAGCCAAGATGTGGTATCCATGCCCTGTGCCCTGGGATGATCAAGAAGAGATCCCAACCCTCTTCTCTGTGACAACTTTTTTTTTTTTTTTTGCATTTGTCCCTGTAAAATTTCATTCTTTCATTCTTTTGTTTCCAACTCCAGCCCTCGAGATCAGTTTGAATTTTGCTTCTGTCTTCCAGAGTAATTCATAGCACAGCATTCCATCCATAGATTCCTGTATTCTTAGCAGATGCATCACAACCTTTTATTTCACCCATCCCTGATTTATCAGATACTCTCCACCCACACTTTATTTGCACAACAACCCTCTGAGACTGGATGGGTTCAGAGGTAGCGACCAGCTGCAGGTCACCCCATTAGCTTCATAGCTGAGTGGAATTTGAACCATGATCTCCACAGTTCTAGTCTGCTGCTCATAACATGAAATTGTACTGGCTCTCAAAGGCAAAAGCGGTTGCCTTTCTCCAGAACAGAGCAAGGATGAGGCAACATTCCAAAATCTGAATCAGAACTGGAACAAGAAGTGAGTCAGAAATGTTACCTGGAAAGCCAAGGTCTTCAGGCCCTGTGATAAGCCAAGAGGCTGCTGAGAACCAGACTCCATCTGACGCGGTGCAAAACTTGCACAGCAGAGTTAGATGGGGGCAGACAAAACATAATCAATCCCATGGTCCAGTGGAGTAGCATCTGATATTCCTACTGTCTGACCCAAAAGCAGCAGGAACCACCCTAAGGGTGGAGCTAACACTGTTTAGTGGGATGGACAAGAGGGGTTCAGTTGGGAACCAATTTCTTAGCATTAAGCCTATTTCCCTAATAGCCAGTATTCTAACTTTCATTAATGGCAATGCTCCTCTTTTAATAGCCAGTATTCTAACTTTCATCAATGGCAATGCTCCTCTTTTACATCACAAAGCTAGCCTAGCTGGCCAGTTTTAACATAATAAAAACTGCAGTTAGAAACTTTTTGTTCTGAGCTCCTGGGAAGAACTAGACTTTGACAGAATGCATGTGGACATCACCAATACTAATGCATGTATCTAGATCACTTTCAAAACTTCTTTAAATGATATGTCCTTAGATCTGTTGACTTTTCTATTATATGCAGATTGTAAGAGAATAAGAAGATACATGGTAATCTGGGTTTTTAAAAAATATTCAGGTTTCTAGATCTCATGGTAGTGAGGATCAGTTTTAAAGGCAAAGAATTTTCCTAAAGGCATTAAGATCAATGAAGATTTGAACAAATTCTAGAACACCCTTTCTCCAGGTGTTTGGACCACAAATCCCATCACCCAATATTTGTAGTCCAAAATATCCAGAAGGCAGCCGGTTGGGGAAGGCTGTTCTACCAACTTTTTCCTTTTCTCAGTTTGCTCTCTTCAGTCTTGAATCAAAGCCCTTCTATCCTTCCTCAAAGCTACTGACAGACGTTGATTTCCTTTTCATCTTTCCCAATGTCAGTGTAGTCCTTTGTTCAGCCACATCTGCCAGGAGAAGTGGCACAGTCCCAAAAATAACTGATTTCCTGTGGTGTCAAAATGGGGGCGAGGGGGGGATCAAACTTGCACTGACTTGCAAATTGGTTTGTTTTCTCCTGCTATCTAGCTAGTTCAGAATGTCACTGTTGGTGGAATTTGGTTTCCGTTTTTCATTCAGCTCAGTCAGAGGACTCGATACAGGTTTCTGGATGCTTAAGTTCATCATCTTTAGCATCTTCTGGTCCTTTTTACCCCACCCTGCCCCAGACTACCCACCCTGCAATCCTCTGGCTGCATTCTTCACAAAGGTAGAGAGGGGGTGGCTTATCACCCAGAGCCACTGATAAGGAAGGATCTATGCACATCTGAAACAACAGGAAGGACAAAATCAGTTTCTCTCACCAAAAAGGTTCTCTGGACAATGAACCCGCCTCCCCTGCAAATGAAAACTCCAACCCTCATTAGCACTTGATTGTGTTCACTGACAGCATAGAATCTGTGGCCTCTTTGCAAACTTCATTGGTGCTTGGATGCAGGAAGTGCAGGAGAGAGTTTCTTGGGATATCCCTGCTGATGCTACACTGATCCCAGAGAAAGAAGTCAAGATCTAATGGATTAGCTCTGACTGCTAAGCACATCTGGAGGTTCTGTGGTAAACACTGGCAGACCAGAACTAAGCTGGACTTAAATATATCAACAAATGTGTGATGGACAAGCCTGGAAAAACTGTTAGCTACAATTTCAAAGGAAAATATCCATTTGCCTTCCATAAACAACTTGCCACACGGCAGGGAAGCATGAGGAATCTTTTAAAGCAGCTTCCCCGTACTTGGTGCCCTCCAGTCACTTTGGATTCTAACTCCTAGCATTCCTGACCATTGGCTATGCTGAATGGGGCTAATGGGAGATGAAGTCCAAAAGTTCTGATGGGGCTCCACCTTGGGGAAGGCTGATTAGACTTTTACAGGGTATTTCAACTTGCTTCCTCCTGGCACAAAGGGTAGAATTTTCCATTCTAAGAGGCAGAGGGGTCCTTCAAAAGAGCATCCTTGAGTTCCCATCTCTTTAGGTCCATATTACAGGACTTGCCTTGTGTCAACATGACATTGTAACCCTGAGAGGGTGACACTGTGCATTGCCCCATCCCAAGTCACCTCAAGGACTGAAGGGTGTGTGGAAATGCACAATGACATGATGTCAAGACAGGGGTACACATTAGTACACACTACTGTGTCGGGGAGGAAGCAGGTTGGGCATATGGGTGTCATGTTTGGTAGCATCTCCATTCCTCCTATAATGTGCAGGTCCACCTTACTTACAGGAGAGCGAACGCTTAGTACTGCCCTCCGTCTTCACTCAAACAGTAGCATACCCACTCCTGAACTCATGGCGCTTACTATTTGAGTGCCAAGCATGGTAGTTACATAAAGCAAAATCCAAACTGGGGACAACACTAGCTTTACGATGAGCTGCCTCATTTTGCATTAGTTCCAACAGTTCAGCCCAGAGGATTATGGTTGTCCAGTAGGCCTGTCCTGTAGCTCAGGGGCAGACAGAAGCTAGATCTCCGAATGTGTTGGACTTCAATTCCCAGCACTCCTGCCTAGGATCCATGCTGGCAGGGGCTTATGGGACTCAAAGTTCAAAATATCTGGCCCTGAGAGAAGTTAAGTCTCTGAGAGGGGCAGCAATGTATCTACATTTACAGAATCATAGCTGGTCTTTCAGGATTAGGAGGTGGATTTGGGATGGAAATTCCTGTCACCTGGACAATCTATAAAAAGTTTTCTAGCGAAAGGAGGTATTTAAACAGGAGTGAGAGTGTTTCCACGGGGCTTTGGTTACACTTGGCACTGCCATGGCTTGAGAGGTGGGGATATCATTCTGGAGATGACAAGGGCTTCCTTTCCATTTCTAACTCTGAAAGAGACCCCGCCATTCCAGAGACCACTGTGACATGGTGGCAATAGCTTCTCAGTGGGTACATTCCAGGAAGTGCAAAAATGCCCATTACCTTCACTGCTGGCTTGTTAATGGCATTATGGCATTCAATATGCTGGCAGTGTATGGGGTTCCATGCTGAAAAAGAAAACACCATGGATAAACACACCAAAGTTAACCAAGAGCTTGTTATGGGGTAGAGGCACTATTGAGTGACACCCACAGTATCAGTTCCATGAATTCCAAGTGACAAGATTTGGTCTCAGGCACAGGTTGGCACCTTGAGCATCTGCAAGACTTAGAATTATTGTCCTTTCCTGTTTTGATGTCAGCTCTTCCAGATGTGGAGCTGCATCAGAGAGAGAGAGTACAGACTGCAGTGCATTCCAGAACCAGATTAAATGCCTCACAACTCCTTTTTAAAGGAACTCAGAGGGAAAGAACCCAGCCTGATAACCTGCAACGTAACAATGGTGAACTAGGTACAGCATGGGTATAAGAAAATGTCCTTATATTTTAAACCTGGAGTATCTTCTGCATAGTTCTGCAGTCTAGTGTCAGGAGTTTTGAAGAGCTGGTTCACGCCACCTCATACATCACTTGATGACTACAGAGAAGTGATGGTTTGAATGAAGGAAGGAGCTACCACATGGTTAAACAGGCATAGTATAAAATGACAGCCTTTTCACTACAGAATGAGTCTGGCTTTTCTTCTTCTTTGCAATATGAACAGTAGACAGATTTACCACTACGGACTCAATCATCCATTTTTTTCTCTTTCCCATTCTTCAGTCTTTCCACTGGGTTGACAAGCATTTTTGCTTTTTTAAGGTAAAGCATTCCATGTCCCTTTTCATGTTCATTCATTAAAAGCATGGCAAAAAATTTTAAAAACAAACAAAATGGCTTGGGGAACTGGAAGAAAGTATATGAATGACATCATAGATGTGGACCAATCAGTGCTATCCATAGCTGGCTAATTGCTGCAAACCCACAACACTATTTTTTTCTCCAGACTTCAGCCCTAGAAAAAGGAACAATTATTCTCACTGCAGTGAAAATGCTTCCAAATTGTGTCCATTGCTCTAAAACACTTCATCTGTCTTCAGCTACCAATTTAAACCACATTGAGAATTTGTGTATCATCTCAAAATCTCTTAGACATTGTTTCTGTCTAAACCTGCATAGAATTATGCTTGCAGTAGTTTGGGGTTCTTCTCCATGCATCTGGGGAATGCACACAGAGAGGCCAGCAGCAAATTACATATAGACAAAATACACACTCTCCAGAGAGCAAAGGGCTTGTCTGCAATGTGCATCTGTGTGTCTGTGCACAGCTAAGACTTTCCACAATCCTACCGGTTCCTACCCTTGTAAACAATACGTATGTTGTACACATGCCTGGTAGCACACTGGAGCGGGGGCAGGGCACAGCTGTTGCTAACCATGTAAGAAGAAAGTCCTAATATAGGAAGGGATTTCAGCTTTCGGGTGATGTCCGTGCACAATGCAAATTCAGTTGCAACCAGTGGTATAGCCAACACCTGAATTTTTATGCAATCTTCCACCACTGCTATTACCCCTAACCTCCCTCCAAGCTTAGCTACCACCCCTACAGTAGGTGAGGAAATGAATTTTCCCAGCAACAATCTATTGTTCTCTATTATTGTGCAAATTTCTGGGATGGCTTGGACCCATGCACGTTACAAAACAGCTGCTCCTAGTGATGCAAATTACTAGAATTAGTTGGTTAATACTAATGAACCCAGCTGCCTGTGTTTTGAACTCTTTTTGTGAGGGGGCTATTGGGAGTGTCATGGTGAGTGCCCCCACTTCAAAATGTACGACTACACCACTGGCTATGCCTCAGCAAGTGCCAAATAATCCAAATAGCCAAGTGGGAAGTAAAATCAAGGGATCTGCATCCATGTGTGAACCAGGGCTTGTGAGAGCAGGAAGAATACGGTGATAGTGCCACGAACCCAAGGAAGCTGCATTCCTTTCCATTCTCTAATCTGAACAGCCACAGAGATATCACGGAGGAATTGCACAGCAACACGACTCTGTTCTGTGGTAGTTATTGTAGAACTCAGCCATGTCATTATAGGATCAGAGAATTAGAAGCGCCCAGCGGAGAACCTGGTCCAAGCCTCTGCCCTAACACAGGAATTTTACACCTAAAGCATCCATGCCAATTACAGTCCAGGTTACCCTGGATGCCGGTTGCTGCCCAGGCCCAAGTGAAAGGGCTCATGATGACATGCACAGCCCTTGATGGTGTGGGGGCAGGTCATCTGAGCGAGCATCTTTATGTGGCATATGTCGCAGCCCATTCGCTGCAGCCTTCATCTGAAGCCCTCCTCCATGTTCCTCCCCCTAAAGAAATGAGGCAGGAGTTTGCCAGGAAGAGGGCCTTCTCTTGCATGGCACCCCAACTTTGGAATTAAATCCCACTCGAGGTCCAGATGTGACCAACTCTTTTGGTTTTTAGGTGCAAACTAAAGACTTATCTGTTTGACAGTTATTTTAACAGGTGAATTTCTAGGTATTAATAATGTTATTTTTATTCTGCTGCCAATGGGACATACTTTTAAAGGAAAGATATTTATTTATGCTTTATTTTTGGGTTTTATATATGCATACAGTATTTAGTATTTATTAATTCTATTCTTCTATTTTGGTTTTAACTCTGTTAATTTATTTACAGATTTTATTGTTATCATTGGTCCTTGTAGCAGATGTTATATTGTATTTGTATTGTTTGATGTTGTTGGATTTTAGTATGTTGTAAGCCGCCCAGAGAGCCTACGGCTAGTGGGTGGCATATAAATTGAATAAATAAATAAAACCATCAGTGCGAATCCTTCCACTGTGTCTCTTGTTTTCTGCTTCCAATACTGAATTCCTTTTCTAAGCAGGAGATGAAAACCGACTGCCATCTTGACTGCTTTACAGTTTGACATATCACAGAAACATACTGCTCCAATTAAACACCACGTTTGAATACATCACTGTTCAGAAAAACAAGCATCTGTGCTGAGGCATTATCATTGAGTATGAATGGGCAGCTTGACTGTGGCATACTTGCCTGTGTATTGCAGTCCTCGGTATTCACTTATTGCCCCTGGGGGCTTTAAGTTGGGCCAGTAGTGAAAAAGCATTTGTACTGCAGGAGGTTTTACTTGAGAAGGGCCATAGGCGATTACGTACAGCAAGTCCTAAGAGAAAGACAGGGGCGCTGCAGTTTAATTGCAGACAGTGTCAAGATTCACAGATGCAGCAAGACCCAAGCAACAGAACATTGAAAACGATGTGCATTTCGGTGTTCTTCTGAAGACCAGGATACTCCCAACCTGCAGGGCTGCACCCATCTGCCTCGGATTAAGCCCCAGTGAACCCAACAGCATTTGTCTCTGAGTAGACCCACGCAGGACAGCACTATTTGTTCGCAACTGTATGTACTGTCTTGCTTTGCTTAACTCCGGGGCAGAACCTGGAGTTTCATTTGTGCAATCTACTGGTTTCGTTCCTCCCGCCCCCATGTAGATCTACTAGTGGAACTAGATGAAACATCTTAGTTCAGGAATGTGGGGATGGGGCAGGACTGTCTTAACGCGTGGGCCTGATGGGCACTTGCCCGTGGGCCCCATACTAATCTGTGTATGTTAACCCTTGGAAAATTGGAAAACTTCCAAAATTAACAAGTTGTAGTTGTCGTAGGGGCCCCAGTACACTGCTTTGCCTGGGGCCCATAATGCTGTTAAGATGGCCCTGGGCTGGGGGAAAGATAACCTTAGAATATGCAACCCAAGAACTATTTTTCAGCACTTGGGCTACATTCACAATCTTGCCATACAAAAACTCGTTCCTAAGTTCCCCCACCACCCCCACCTTTCTTCTATTTCAGTGGCCTAATCCACAAAGTGGAAGCTAGGAAATAGTTTCTGCTGCTGTGAGAGAAAGAAATGCTTTGGGATCACCCAGAAATAAGGATGTGGAAGCAACCTGATCACAGGGGCTGAAAATTCCATGGATTTTCCATATTCCGTTCTGTGAACCCTACACTGGCACTGACACAATCTGGCGTGAGTCAAGCCAGCATGTGGATGTGGCTGGTTGTGTCATTTTGTACAAACTTTGAGCTTCCAATCCACGATTCTGTGCCAAGTGCACAGAGGAGGTCCAAATTTTATACAAATCTGAAATGAATTCTCAGAAAATTCAAGCTGGCTGAGGTGGAATGTGTGCCTGCAGTGAAAGGAGGATGCTTCCATACTTCCCACCTTAAATGCTGCAAGAAACACAGCAACAAGAACAACAGTGACTAGAAGGTAATGAATCTTATCCTAGAGATACCCAGCTCTCTGCTCCAAATTTGTACAAAAATTTCAAGCAATTCTACAGAAGCCAGCAAGCCCCCACCAGCTTGGCCTGCTCTTGGCTCTCAGGCTGGAAATGTCTCAAACGCCCATCAGAGTCAGTTTTTCAAAGTTGTGCCAGAGAGCAAGCAGAAAATCCAGACCTACCTTCTTGTTTCCACCCGAAAGGTTTGCAACTATTTTATGATTGCTTAATTTTGTAGGTCTCTCTTGCTTTTAAAAATAATGTCATTTTACCTTTTTTCTAAGCTGCTTTTTAACAGAAACGAAGGATGATGAGGATATCACCTATCAGTTGACACAGGCTAACCCCGAAAGATGAAACAAACTGGAAAGGGACAATCAGTGGTATTTCAACAATCCAGGCTAAAGAAAAGAATGGCTCTAATTTTGGTGCAATTGGGTGATAGAATAGACTGGAATCTTGAAAAGATCCAGGGATGTGGGATGGTTGAGGAAAGGAGCTAACAGCTCTGTCTCTCTCCTGGTTCAGAACTGTCACCATTACAAGAACAGTCATTATATTCAAATGCTATTAAGATTATGTTCAGAAGTACAGAAATCCATAACCTAACAAACAATAAAAAGTGGACCAGGCAACTAGATTACTAAAGAGCTCAGGAAGCCACCCTCTTCCCACTGCAGATCTGGCTCCTATATAATTGTGCCCCCTCCTGATTTTTGTTCCTCCTCAAAATTGTGTGAGTGAAAATATGTTTTAGAGCACTACATCAGTACTAGTTGTTGTTTTTTTCCCAGAGCTCCACTAGCTCATGCCCCTTCTAAGGCTGGAATCTAACATGAACATGATGCAGGACAATGTCATGAATAAATTCAGGTTGCAATACAAAAAGGATTGGCAGAAGAAAGCATGGCGATAGTCAGAAACCCTGGGTGTTGAAGTCTGAAACACCTGGAACACTCTTTTTGCCTTACCCCAGCAATGTGATACTTACATGCTCCTCAAAAGGGATCAGACTTCTCAATTTTTCCAACTGATTTGGTCACTCAAAAGTGATACCACTTGTAAATTGTAGTCCATGCTACCATTTCCACAGCATAAGTTTGGTTGCAAACTTACCTTCCAGACTTCTTGTTTATACTTCATGAGGCATTCTAGTAACTGACAATGATAGACTGGGAGAGAAAAGATAAATTAAAGAGGAGCATTTGAAATGCAAAGTCAAGGAACACAAATGCTTTGAGCCATACGTATTAGCTTAATTCGTATCTATTTGGTGGTTCAAAGCCTACATGGAAAAAAGACAGTTTTAACTTTTGATACATGATTACCATCCTATATATGGATACTGGAAGCCAATTCATGCATTGATCAAGGGAACATTCAGATTGCAAAGCTCAGAATCTACATGGCAAGTTGCATGTGTGAATATGCTCCTATGCACAGTCTTGTATATGCTTCACACTTCCTATATGTGCAAAGTTAGCATGAAGAAGAGAATTCAAAGCCGGGATGGGTAGACATCAGGCTTGTGGGAAATATTTTTTCAGTAGAACCTTGAAATCTACCAACTGAAGTCTAATGCAAAAGACACACATATTGAATGAATTAATTATAAGTCCAGGAATTAGAATACCAGCGTGAAGTTCACAGCCCTTCCACACAAAAACGCAATTCCTGGTTACCACAAGCATCCTTTGCTCCAGCAGTATAATTTGCTGGATGTGCCCACTTTATTGCTGGCATTGCTAAGCAGTTGGGAGTGAGACATTCTTGCCAATCTACTAGTGATCTCCCACTTGATCCAAATCTACTGGCCTGTTCTTGGCTAACATTGTTCTGCATATTATGCACCATTTCCACAGACAGACCCGTTCAAAGATGAGGGCCGATGGGGCTGTATATTTCAACCAAATCCAAGTGCTTCTTAAGATGTTGAGGCACTGCCAAGAGCAATGCTATCTTTGTATCAATAGAGTGCCATGGCTGCCACCCAACATTCAAATTATCTCCCCCCCCCCCCAACACACACACCATGTAGCAATGTCATGATGGAGAAAGGTTTACCTGTTGGTTTATCCTTGTTTAGGGGCTGTTAAGCCAAGGAGACTTTGTCTGTTAAAGGGTGGGGGGAGCTAAAACATGCACATAATAAAAAGAATAGACCCCTGTTTATCAGATCCAACATCATAATTCCTGTCTTTGTAATTGCAATCAACTGATCAGGCTGTAGGAGTCGCAATTTGTCCTTCTGCAAGCAGGTGTGATCAAGAACCTCAGTGAACTGCCGGATATGAGGCAATCGACACATTTCTGTCTAAATTTAACAGGAACTTCAGCTTCAGTTTCAACTTAATTATCACCAAAGCAGTTGTGATAAAGAACTGATGCTGTTTCATTTTCTGGAATTAAAATAGAATGTACGGAACTTGTTCAACGTCTTAACACTGGGTTCCAAATGTACCTTTGCTACTCTGTGAAATTCACATATTGCCAAAATAGCTCCTTCAGGCAGACGTTTAAAAGGCGCTATTTTCAATGCTTTTCAAAATAAGAACACAGTGAGAAGCATTAAAGATCTTGCTGTAAAACAGTTCATACAACGTTAGCTTTCAAGTAGGTCAGCTAAAAAAAATCAAGTCCACATTTTTTACATGCTGCTATGCAACTTATATCCTGGAAGACTGTCAGCCATAAAAAGTGGTACATACCAGGATTTGATGTGTACTGCATTGCAATCATTAGCATTGAAGATGCGGAAAGATTGACATGAGCCGGTACTCCTTCCCTTCTGGAAGAGCCCACTTCAAAAGAAACAACAACAACAAAATCAGCATCTAGCAACACAAATCTCTCAATTAACATCATAAACGTTTAATCCAAATATATGATTATAACCTTCTGGCTTATGTTGCACCATGTACAGGATATTCCTAGGGAGCTCATTCTATGACTTTATTCCAAAAGTCTCTGTTTTCTGCATCTCATTTTATTTATTTATTTATTTATTTAACTTAAAACTTTTCTAGACTGTCCCATTACTTAAATCTTGGGATGGTTTAACAATACAAAATATAAAAAATAAAACACAGCGTCCACTCACTCACTGCATAGCAATTTATCATAGCATAGTCTACTTCTGACATGAATCACAGCCAAAGATTTCTAGTCTGAACACCAATCCTCACTGTAACAATCTGTTCAAGTCAAGAATCTTCAAGGCTGCAAGGATCCCCAACATTTTTGAACTGGAAGCCCTATTTAGAATTTTGAGAAAGCATCGTGGGAATTCACACAAAATGGCTCCTCAGGTGAGCAGGATTGCCCATGCATAAAATGGCTACCATAGTGGGCACAGCTAGTTACAAAAACTCACTTTCCAGAAGGATATCTTTTGATATTAACTGAAAATAACTTGTCCAAGGACCTAAGACAAGATACAAATGACATTTCACCCCCAAAACACAAAGCTGTCCTTTGGAGCCCAAATGAAGATGGTTCGGGGTAGCACAGCATTGTCCCAGTTCAGAAAAAAAAATCAAGAAATAGAATAAAAATCTGGAGATGGTCACCAAAAGATGTGTCCACAGTCACATTAGTTCATAATTCTTCAGACCAGCCATAGCTGCTTGGCTGGAGATACATCAGAACCATGGGCCTCTTCCATATTTCCGAGCATCATTCTTCATGTTCTCATCCTTTTCTTCCTTAGCAAGCCACATGGCTCACTAGCAGGACTGGCCCTTCCATAAGCCACAGTGTGCCATGTGGCTCAGGTGACGCGGCAGCAGTTGTTCCTTCACCTGCTGACTGTAGGGCAGCCTGTGGCAGATGCTTGTATCACACGCCGTCGCCAACAGCTGCTACTGCTGCAGCCTGCTGGTCCACTAGCCCCTGCTGAAGCACCCCACTAACTTTTGCCAGGCCAGAAAATGCTGCTTAATATTAAATTATATCTGGCACAGCAAGAAAGCTGCTGGCAATGCCCTTAGGGGTTTTTCAAGGCACCTGCCCCATGCCTCACACCGAAGAAAATGTCCTTGTCCGGCATTATGGACAAGATGGCCTGGGAGAAGCCTCTCCACCACTCCCTCCTCGCTGAAGTGGTACAGAATATAGTCTTAATGTTGAAACCATTACACTTTCCAGTTTACATCTTAACAGCTTAAACTTTAAACAATATTTGGAACCAAAGTTCTCGGAGGCTTCAGAGAAAATAAACCTGTTGAGTTCCCCAGAGCACTGAGGGGCATGATGGCTCCAGAAATCTTGGGATTCCCGGCAGCAGCAGAAACATTTGAAAAGAGCAGGTGGTGGGGAGAGAGAAGGAAGCAGAAAGTAGCGCAAACTAGGTCGCAGCAGATCCACCTTATATAAGTCATGTTTTGTGCTGGCTCTGTTTGCAGACATTCCATCAATGGGACATGTAATATTGCATTGTATAGATGTACATTTTCAGAGGAAGAGCATCACCAAGACTTACACAGAAGAGGCAGTAGAACTGAAGCAATATTGGGTCTCATTCTTTTCCACCAGGCAAAATTGCTCACTTTTATGAACAACCAGAAATAGTTTCTTTTCAGCCACTGTATATTGCAAGCATTTTGATGATAGAATTGTAGGATGCAGACTAGGGTGTGAGAGAGAGAACCAGCAGGAATTGGAAAAGAGTTTGAGACAGAGAATGTATATATTTTGAGCAAGACTGGCTTAGCTTGGGCCTTCTACAGTGTTCCGTAGGAGTATTTTTTATTTTTATATATATATATATATATATATATATATATATATATATATATATATCAACATTCTGCTTACGTTAAGAAAAAGCCAGTTATTTCTATTTTAAAAAATAAGAGTGAATTCTCATGTTTCTCCATGAGAATACTGAATCTGAAATTTAGATTAGCTTCTTTAAGACCGTCATTAGGTGCTCTGGAAAGAAACACTGAAAATATCTGTGCTAGGAAACTGCTATCAGCAATATTGGCTGCATTCAGATAATCTTCCAAAACATGGTTCAGAGGGCCAGAAACAATTTGTGGATTCATAAGCTGCTCCCTCTCAGTGCTCTCCTCTCATGTGTAGCTCCACTTTCAGTTTCAGTTTAGCACTAACCATCATTTGGTATGTTGTCTGGAATGTAAGCAGTGGTTAATGCTTGCTTTCCAAATCAGAACTAGAAATACATGGCTTAGCGTTACAAGAATGAGCCACAGAAAGCTACAGACTTGAGCAAAGCCCCATCTCTTCTTCCGACACAGTCATGAGGAGATCATAAGCTTTTGTTTTCAGTTAAGATTAACTTCAGTTTACCATGTCATTTGTTCTTAACTATGCTTAGTTGAAACTAGCCAGCTTCACAAAATTTAGTTGTTTGAGTTCACACATTCCAATAAGCTTGTTTGAGTTCACACATTCCAATAAACTGTAGTTAATCTGAAATGGATGCAAAAGCTTCCAAACTCCTCTTCACAGACATGCTGGAAGCGAGAATATGTGTAATGCTAGGCCATGGTTTAATATGTCTAAATGAGGTGATAGCAATACCTTAGGTGTTCTGATACAGGAAGACAGTTCTTAGAATTAACACACACATATGCACATAGTTGGAAAAAGAGGATCAGAAATGCTTTTACACAAATGTCCAAAGTGCTCTGAAAACTGGACACTTCTTCTAGCTGAAGACGCTAGACTTCTCCTAGCTGAAATTGTGACACATTTCAATACTTAAAAGTTTGCTAAGGCAACAAGAGACCCAACAGACCAACTTGCCCCAGCCTCTTGTCCTTTAATTTTTTGGATCACAACTTCCAGCATTCCAAATAATTGGCTATGTTAGCAGGGGCTGCTGGTAGTTGAAGTCCAAAACAGCTGTAGCACAGGTTCATTGGTAGCGAAAAACAACAGATAGAGCAAAATTAAGTCATTTTTTGACAATCTCCAAGGCTCATTTTCACATTTAAATATGATAATAGGCACATTTTGAACACCACAAGAAAGCTAAAAGGCTGATATTTTCAACCTTTCAAAATTCAGGACCCTCTAATGAAGTTGTGCTATCAATTTCCCCAGCTAAACGGCATAGGATTGTGTAAGCAGAAAGATGGCAAGAAGGGCCTGCAACCAATTCAGTTTCCATGCCAGGGAATGACTTTAGGACCTTCCTTATCCAAAACCTGCCTTCTGCCACTGGGCCTAGGATGAATCCATGCCACTAGTGGTTGCTTGATCCTCCCAGAGGAGACCATGGAAAATAGATTTCACCTCCGAATCAGGGCTCAGAATTAGAACTGTGCAAGAAAAGATTTCACAGGGAGAACTGAGCTGCCACTGCTTATTCACATTTCTGGGGAATTGGTTCCATAAACACACAACACTATCTGTGAGACTATTCTTTCAGAGCTACAGGAGCTACAGTGGTTTCTATGAAGCTGTAGCCATAGAAAGCAGTTCTACAAACACGAGGGGCTCAGCAGATGAAGCAGAGCCTGTCATTCTAACAGGGATGAAAGAGAAAACCATTTCAGTTCAATGTAATCAGGATTGATCCTGTTTGCACCTTCTGGACTGAACTAAGACTTGGTCACAGATAGAATCTGTGGTAGAAGTTCCTATGTTTCCAAGTTCGCATTAGGATTCAGAGACCAAAAAAAGGACACAAAAATACACATGAAAAACATATACTTTTGAAGTATCTGAAGAACGCAGACATTTTAAAGATACACTTGATGGATGTTTTTGGAAAAAGATGTACACAAATAAGCACAGATACATATCAGAACAAACTTCAAGGCAGAATTTGCAGAACTTTGGAAAGCCTGAGTTTTGTTAGTATGCGTGTCCCTACATTCTCATTATGAATAATTCAGCTTTTTAAGTGACATTATATTATCCTATATATGATTGTGTATTCAGTGGAATAAAACACAGTAGAAACTGCTTGCAATGCATTCTGCTTAATGCAGTCTGCTTATGAACATAAAAACTGCAATCACATACATACTTTCCTGGGAGTAAGCCCCACTGACCTCAATGGGATTTGCTTTTGGCTATACATGCTTAGGGCTGCATGATGAAATTCAAAAAAATACATACTGTCAGTGGTATATGATACTGAATGTAGATACACTCAGGGAAAGCATCAAAAGCAACATCAACAGTAAAAGAAAAAATAGAAAAGTATTTAAAAGTCAACTGGGCAGAGAAGGAAAAACATTTTTCCAATCACTGTTTACATGTGCTCAAGCTTCCTAGTGTTTTGCAAGAATTATTCTATAAATAAGATAAAATATGTATTTAAAGTATTTTAATCCAACTGCTATGCTAAGAAAAATGGAACATAAATGAAAACTGTAAGAACCAGGCTATTCCATAAATAGGAGAAAGCAGAACATGACATCAGATTAAAAACAAATTAGTGATATCAAAAGCGGAACAGGCTTCATTCAAACCACTATTGCACTTGAAATTCAAATACACATTTTAAGTTAAGCTTTAGTGAGAAGGCTGTTCGAGGATGGGGTGCCACCACTGAGAAGGTCACTGAGTACAGCTCCTATAAACTGATCTCCCATTGCCAAATCAGCCCAAAGGGGAGTCTTCTGTGCAGATCTTAAAACAGGCAAGCTGGCCCAGAGAGAGACATCACTTGAACTATTTGGATTTAAAGCAAACACCGGCCCCTTAAACTGGGCTTGGAAGCAAACAAGTTGTCAGTGTAGCTTCTTATGGATGGATTTAAGTGTAGAAAGGGGACTGATCCCAGAGTAAGGGCCAGCCCTACCATGAGATAGATGGAGGCAGCCGCCTCAGGGAGCAGATGCTGTGGCTGGGAGCAGCGTGGAGGCGTTGGAGTCAGAATGCTGGTGGTAATAAATTCTGAACCCAGAATAGCAGTCCCCATGGCATAACCCCGCAAAAGCAAGCAAAGCTGCAGGCAACTATCTTTATCCATATCAGCAGGCTGGCTAGTTTCTTCTCTTCCAAAACAGGTCTTGCCCATTGAGGACCAAGCCGCCCCCACATACTTCATACCGCAACAGGGAACAATCTATATTGGTGCTTAGGAAATTCACTTAATTTTTTTTATTTTAATAACTAAAATTTAGAAAGAAGAGAGAGAAAAGAAAGGAAAAAAATAAGACTACACATAGAAGTTACAAAGAAACACCAAGGGTTCTTGAGCACATGTTACCTAGAATATCAATATTCAAGGAAAATTGCTGTAAGTCAACAATTATTATCCTTTCTACACAATCACTTTTTTGGACTTGATTAAAATTCATAGTAGATTCTTCTAATCTCATACAGTTTTCTCATATCTTCTAATCCATTGGACCTATATTTTTCTGTCATTATTATTAAAAGAGAGGTTGTGTATAATATAATTTCCACATATCATTTTCTTTGGCTGGTTGTCTTTCTGCATAGTTAGCTAGTCTTACATAATCAACTGACTTATTATTCCAGACAGAAAATTCATTTTCATCCAGGTGCTGAAAGCCAGTGTAGCAGAGCGGCTGGCCTGTGGGCTTGGATCCAGGAGATCTGGGTTCTAGTTCCAATTCAGCCACAAAGCTCCCTGGCTCAATCCCTAATTCACAGCCTAACCTCCCTCACAGGGCTGAGGTGAGGATAAGATTGAGAGGAAGAGGAGAGTCATGGACTTTGCCTTGAATCCCTTGAAGCAAAATAGGCAGGGTAGAAATATAACAAATAAATTCTGTAGGGACTGCAGGTAAAGTCAGAGAGAAAAGAGAGAAGCGGATGGGAAAGGTGGATGTGGGGGAGAAGGTACATGTGCCATCCCAGAAAATTGGAAGACAACCAAGTGCCAGGACTGTGTTCCTGCAAGCTCTGACTCCGGTGCAACTCTGGTTGGAGGGCACAACCGTGTGTGCGTCAGGCAGCCTGCCCTGCACAAAGCTAGCCTGCTGCCCCCTGGAGCAGTCAAGCAACCTGCCCCATCGCCAGCCTGGATGAAGATGAATCTCCCAGTCTATCTGGCTTTTGGGCATAGGATGGAGGAAGGTGCCATTCTACACCTTTGTCAAAGCAGCAAAATCTCTTGTTCCAGCCTGAAGTATGCAGAAAAATTGGTTTTCTGTTGCTATCCTCACACTGGGGAAAGGAGTTAGACGTTCTCCTGTTGGGCTGGTGGACACACTGAAAGATTTGAGACATTGGGCTGCCTTGACAAGGGCCCAGCCACGCCTACCCTTGGCACTAGCCCTTGTGTCAGCAGAGGTGTCCGTGGCCATGCACATCACGCCGAGACTCCACAGAGACTGCACAGCAGTGGCAAGTCAGCCAGACCGCGAGGTGCAGGAGAGTCTCAAGCGGGAGCTTCTGACACTTGTGGATCTCCTGCAGCGGGACGCTCACAGCACAGCTATCCCTCGCCTGGGCTCTGGGCAAGATGACGTCTCACTTTTCCCAAACCGCTATCCCTAGACCTTGGCTTAGAAAGCAAATTCTGCTTTCCTAAAATGGATTTTTTCAGCTTTGTATCTGAGAGGGATATTGAAATCAGATTTGAGCTGTGGGGGAAGATCGCAACTTAAGGAAACAAAATCAGTACTCCATTGTCTTATGTCAATCAGAAGAAACCTTTGGGTTTTTTCCACAGGCTGATTTATTGTGTTTTCACGTCCCCATAGGAAATTCCAAAAATAACCTCAATCAAAACAGAGGATTCTGCCATTCTCTTTCAGAAGTGTAACCAGAATTTACTTACATATAGCCATGGGCAAGAACGAGGTGCTCAAGTACTCTATAATATCTTTATGCAGAAATGGTGGAAAGGTGGCTAACGTGGAGATCATTGTATATGGCAGAGTGCTCAAGATGTCATCGTTGAGAAAAGGGAGCAAACACGTGGTTGTGTAAAAAATCGACTGCCCAAGATCTGTCAAAGGCACAAAAACAAACGACATGAATGCTTGGTTAAATGAAAGAAGGCATCCTACATATTATGGGCCAGATTCAGTTGCAGTGAGAGTAGATCCCCTGAAAACCATGGAAATTCAGTAAAGTGCATCTTGCTTAAGTCCCACTGATTTCAATGGGCCTGGTTTCAGTATGATTCAATCTGGATCTAACCCTATCTTCTTAGGAGGCCTATTTAAGCTAGGTCAGTGGTTGCCAAAGACATCTTTTCTCCGGCAGGGAAGAAATCTTGGAAGGGAAGATGGTGAGGGAAGCCTCATCAGAATACGTTGCAGAAGCAGTTGCAAGAGAACGCTGAACCTGAGTGTATTGCTAAATGGGACTGAGACATGCCTGAGTCTCATGAAGTCCAGCCATCATGGCTGAGCCCTTGGGCTCCCTTGGGCTGTCTCTGGCAGCAGCTGCTGAGGGGGGCCGTATGCACAAGTCAGGAATTTGAGGAAAATGCCAAGATAGTGGGCAGGTGTCTGTCCCTGCTGCTGGCCAAGAACTTCTTAACATAACCTGTCTTGGAAATGCAATATGGTGAAAGAGTTAACTGGAAAGGAACAAGGTCATCATTAGGGTGGGTGGTGAACTGCAGGCCAAATATGGCCCATATGGAATTCCAATCCAGTATGCCAAGTTTCCCAAAATGTCCCCACACACACACCCTGATTACTTGCTGACTTCCCAATTCTTGCACACTTTTCCACATTCTAAAAATTTGAAATTCCTAAGATTTAATCACTGGGAGCAAGATCTTCAAAGATAAGAATGTCTGGATTTTTTGCGGGGGGGGGGGTCCCTCTCTGCTCTTGCCTTTGTGCCCACCCACCATTGCAGTGTGGCCCCTGACAGCTTCCCAGAAATTGGTCCCTGAGCTGAAAGAGGTTCACATCCCCTGCACTGATAGAAGCAGCCTGGTAGTGAGAAGCGCTTCTATCCTCTTCAGAAGCAATCTAAGAACCCGTCTTAGGACCACGTCTTCAGACACCAGTGGAGAGCAGATGCTTGGCATGCAACAGCCAAAGTTTATTCCCACTGGGGTCTACTGGTTTCAAAGCTGAGCTTCCTGAGGCTTTTTATTGTGGGCTGGACTGCATCCACATTGGACAACCAACTTCATTTACCATTCACTCTCCCTGAACGTTCAGAATGTGGACCACAATGTGACCCTGGTAATTCCAAAAGACCTCTGCCTGCACAGAATAGAGCAGCTGCGTTGATTACGGCAATGACTGCGGTCTGATCACAAATGGAAGAACAGGGACCTGCATCTTCGGGATGGCCAGCCACAAAGTATAATATTTACAGAGGAAAAATCAGCTCTTGAGCACTTATGTCAATCACACAATGACCTGACGAAAACATTAAAACATTAAAAAAATTCACTCATGCAAAGTGACTTTGCTACATTTAATAATTTTTAATATTCATTTTGCAGTATGCACGTCTTTATCTGCAGTTTGAACCTTCCAACTTCATCTCCCAGTCTAACGCTTGTCAAAAATGGCATCTGTAGAAATGGTGACTGCTCAATGCCTTTCTTTTTCCATACTTCATGTGATGACACCAAAAGCTATTTGAGTTGAAAGTGTAGAGCGGGATAACAGAATGCTGGACTTGGCACAGAATCCTGTGCTCAGATCTCAGCTCAGTCATAAAACTGTCACAGGCAAATCCACTCAAGCAAAAGAGAACACAACCATAGATATCGAAAACACAACACAGAGCTGCCGCTGGTCCATTTAGGTGAATGTTGCCCACTCAGGGTGGGCCTCCTGCTGTCTCCCAGATGTTTTCGCATGTAACTCCCAGAATCCCTGCTGGCTGGGCCTTATGGCAGCTGCAGGTCTCCCACCTCTGCTCTACTTGGATTTGCCATTTCCTCTTGCAGGTGCCAGAAAGGGGTCTTTCCCAGCATCCTGGAGATACTGAGCCTTGAACTTGGGACCTCCTGCATGCAAGGTGTGGCAGAGAACTCTGAGCTAGGTGGGAGCAGGGAAGATTGCAGCTAAGGGAACCCAGGAGTTTGACTGCTGACAGCAAGACCACCTATTCCCAGTTTTCTGCCTTTTCTCTGACCCTTTGCCTTTATAGTCCTTTTTCCACCGCTTCCCTAGCTCTGAAGCCACTAAGCGAGGAAGCTCCATGCAAATAAACTAGAAATAAGACCAGGTTGTATCTCCCCATTGAAGCTGAAACACACTGGCATTTGCAGCAGAAGGGTGTCCAGAACTTCTAAAGCATGGGTTGCTTGTGATACATGCTGATTACTGAATCACTGCAATTTCAAGGGAGACTTGCCTGTGTGAATGGGCCATCATGGACACTAGGGAGAAATCCTATTACTTTAGGCCACATACTCCTTTGTGGTGCCAGTTCAGACGTTCACAGCTGCAAGACACTCAGATGAATCAACTGATGGGGAGGTGGACGTATGTACATGAACCCCCATGGGGCTGGCAGAAAGAAAGGAGGCGGCAAATGATGGCAAGCCCCTGACCCCACAACATGGCTGAACCTGTGGACCATATCAGGTAGGCAATGAACAGGCATCTACCCCTAATTCACTTGGGAAGAGGTGCTGACCTGCCCTCAGTTACACACATTTCCATTTAAATTAAGAGATAACATTGCAAGATGAATGGTCCTGGATCCTTCCAATTTGCAAAGTGCATAACATTTACACCCCTGTCATATTTGCATAGGCCTAATGGCAATATAATAAGTACATATGCAGAGTATCTTCAGGATATAACATTCTGTTCCATGGCCATTAAAGCACGTGTTCTTCAGATTCACATAAGCCTAGCTGTTCACAGAGATACAGTGCCCTGGGGTCAAGAATGCAAAAGGCTGACTTACCATGTTGGCCATGTTGCAGCAAAGGAACTAGATCCAGCAGAGTCACCAATGTCACGTATAGTCCTTGATAGTCCAAAGATGGGTAGTCTGATAACTGAGCATCACGACTTTGCTGGCCGCGTTCAGTGGGAGCATCTCGCAGGACGCTGTAAAGGAGGGAGCGAGTAACAGTAGGGTTGATGGAACTGACCTGTGGTCTTAGAGATGGGGTGAGTGGGAATGGCACAGGAAAAAGACACATGGTCATGGGCACTGTCAAATTGGAGGCATCTTGATTCTCCTTCTTCCCTGTGCGGGACAAAATGCTGTTGGGGGGACAAAGAAAAAAAAGAGACAACAAAGACACAAAGAACAGCACATTACATTGAAATGACACTATAAAACAAATAATAAAACTCCAGATACACTCCACATGAGATGCAATCTCTACCAATACTAATGTGGCTTGCAAAAACTAGCAACCATTCCTTTCCACGCTTGGGAAAAATACAGTTCAAAATTGCTACTTGTGGGAAAATTTCCTTTGCATCTCATGTGTTATCTGGTTCATAAGGAGCAAAAATATAAAAATGCATGTTTCAGTGACACACCCATGTTTCACAGTTCCACAGAATTGGATGCAATTTGCCATGGAAGTGGGAGGAAAAGCACAAAGCAGGACCATCAAATCATCTGAAATTTTGATCTTTTCAAAAAAGAACCATATTGGGAAAACATTTTAAACATCGTTATTGGGAAAACCAAAGAGGAAATACTTGCAAAAAATAGGTGTGGCACTTGCAGAAACATGTTTTAGCAAAGAATAAACATGTGCATTTGTTAAGGGCACCTTAAAAATCACATGTTTATTGCATCAAAATAATGTCTGTATGTATTACATGATACTGTTTCATGACATTTTGTCAGTATCATCTGAGATAATGAGATTTCAACAGGCACATGGATTTAGAAATAATATAATATTTCTAAAATGTTAGCTAAACTACATTTGGAAAAGCTTTAAAATAATATATAGTCAATGGGCTGCAGCATGTTTGTGAGCTAATGAGAATGGTTGTGTGTGTTGCTTTTAATTTGGGGGAAGGAAACATCTTATTTTACATATACAAAATGCTCTCTTGTTGCATGGCCGCTTTGGAAAAGCTAAGGGCTAAGCAAGCATTACCCACTATGTAACTGCATATCAGACAGGGTCTTATTCAGCATTAAAGCAATTTACAGTGATTACTGAACAAACTTACTACAGTTTAAAGGAGAAATAATTTATAGCAATTAAAGGGTTTATTGAGAATCAAAAGGCCAAGATATTAAGCAGATTGCTATAACTTCTGAGTATCAGTGCAAGAAAATTATTCCAGTTTCTAACATGACTATTTAAAATTGCCATTAAAGGAACATCATTAAGGGGCATGATCCAGCCAAAGCATAGCACCTTTCCTGCCCATTGATTTTAATGGGAGAGGTGCAGCACAATCCTATGTATGTTTACTTAGAGAGAAGTCTCACTGTATTTAGTGGGTCTAATTCCCAGGTAAGTGCTCATAGGTTACAGCCTTGTATGTGACTCCTGCTAAAATCAGAAGATAGGAAAAGTGACTGGCTTTGTCTTGGTCATGTTTTTTGTTTAACTGATTAATGATGCCATTCTTAAACAGTATATTATGTTTACAATGCATTAAACTATATACCCATTGTTCTATGTGTGTATACGTGCACGCACGCACGTGTGTGAGCACACTTTGATGGGGCAAGGTTTGAGATAGTTCACCTGACGGTTCTTACATTTTCCCCATTTAATCTTCTACTGAAGGCAGAGCTCAACATGCTGATGACTTCTCACTGGGCAGAAGGTTGGGCCAAATCTGAGTAGTCTTTAAACACTGTTCTCATTACATTGACTTTGTGACTCGTTTTGCAAATGAATAAGCAAAGGACAACCAACTTAGGGGGATGTGCCTGGAGTAGAGGTAAGGACCATGTAGACCTCCAGCAGTTGGAGGACTGCAGCTCCTTGCAGCCCTCACCATTGGCTCTGCTGGCTGGGGCTGATGGGGAGCTGCAGTCCAGCAATATCTGAAGGGCCACATCTGGAGCATAAAGACATTCAGCAGGGCTGCAGGAAATGGGCACCTTTTGCCACCACCATCAGGAATTCTACTCCTGTCCCAAGACAGCACAAGCATTCTTCCCTGGTCAAGTAGGCAAAGGATTTCTTTCACTGTACACACAATGCAATCTTCCCCAGCCTGGTACTTGGTATTGGACTACAGTTCCTAGGAATCCTGACCATTGGCCATGCTGTCTGGGGATGATGGGATCTGATGTCCAGCACCAGGCTGGGGAAGGCTGAGATAATGGATACCACGTGCCCAATCCTGTAAGTCTCCATGAGACAAAAAACGCTCTGTAGCAGCAGGACCAAGCAGCTGGTAGTCAATATATGGCAGTCACTGCAGCTGCCTGTTAGGCTGCAGTTCTATACTCATTTACCTGGAGTCCCATTAAACGCAATGAGACTTACATCTGAATAGACACACATAGGCTTCTATAGTTAGACTCTCTGGTTTATTGTGCCTTATATAGTTTCCTCATTCCTTTTACTTTCAGTTACCCAGTCTCCAATTTGCCATTATATGGTATAGTTACAAAATTAAACCAACAAATCACCTACAGACCACTATTACAATCATGATCGTTCAAATTAACAGGAACAAAGGAAGCTGCCTTCTACTGAATCAGAGTGTTGAGAAAATCCAGATCCTGAGATGGAAAACCCTTAATAGCCCTGCATTTGCAATTAGCTTATCGAACTTAATGGGTGGATCATAGGTGGCCTCCCATTGCTTGATCTCATTCAATATAAAGAGGTCCTAATACCCCTCTAACAGCTCCCCAGCTGCCAAGTGCTTCTCCTCCCTCATTGGAGATTCCCTTGAAAACAAGGGCAGGCAACTCCCATCATTCCTCATCTCAATCAAGGTGCAGTCCAAGAACAACTGGAGGGCCACGAGTTGCCTCTCCTTGTTGCATGCCCATTAGCTTTAACACATGGTCCTTACAAAAACCATGGGCAGTGGGTGTCATCCTACAGAGCACGCTTAGAGAGTGCCCCAGAGGCCACTTGGAAAAACTCTCTGAGGCTGGAGACAGCGCTCCAGCCTTGGAAGGGGACGGGCATCCAACCCCACCATCTTGCTGGCAGCACCAAGAGAACCACCCTGACTGCCTCTCTGAGATCAGCACAGTGACCTCAGAGGAGGTGGAAAGGGCCATCTGGGAGGGAGGGGAGGAGACTGAAGAAGCCTGGATTTGAGGTGTCCTGAGCCTCTTTCATTCCCCCTCTGAAGTGGCTTCACTAGACAGATTGAAAAGTCTGCCGAGCAAAAAACATCAAACACACATTTTGGAGATGTGCTCCTCCCCCGCTCCTCTTCCTGCCCTGCCGGCTTCACTACTTTCCTGCTGCTTTGGAGACCTCCAAGCCATAAGGACTGTGTCCTTAGAAGAATGAATGCCTCCAGTTGTAAGATCCTTTCTATCTGGGAAAAAAGAAAGAGGAGGTGGAATCCAGATTCTACCATCACCTGTGGGAGCATCAATGCAAGAAGCGAAGCAACTTTGGATGACTCAGCCATCTCCTGCTAACTTTGCAACCTGTGAAACTGCTTCATCAGGTTGGGGACTCTTTGAGAATTCAGTGGGAGCTCTGAGGGTTATAGAGGGAGGCGGAAAGAAATCGCCTTCTGAGCTCAAGCCCTCTCCACCCCCATTTCCACCTGCAGGATCCCACTGCCAATTCAAAACCCAACCCTTTAAAGAAGACTGCATCCAATCCATTGCTTTCTTTGGGAAAAATGCTTTTCTCAATATGGAACCTTATGAAAGGTGAAGGACCCTCCAGAACAGTATTGGAGGGGGTCCTGGGACCTTCAGGGAAAATTGGCAAATGTTGCCTTCCATCAGCAGGAACTTCCACAACGTGGGATCAAAGCCACTGGAAACAGCACACAAGAGGTGATTCTATGTGACATAGTTCGTGGGGGGGGGGGGTCTACTATCACTAGCATCACCAGGTGAAAAAAGGACAGAGCTTCTGTACCTTGAGAGGTGACTTCCCTTAAAGCCTGCAGCTGCTGCTGCTAATATATTTAAGATATATGTGTAGCGACCGTAGCAGCTTAATTCCCTCTTTCCATGCATTCAACTGTCTCCACCTTCCCCAGCCTGGTGCCTTCCAGATGGCCTACAGCTCCCAGAATCCCCTAGCCCTTCATGTCAGTATAGCCCAACACATCTGTAGGACTCCAAGTTGGGGAAGGCAGTTCTAACCTGTCTCATTGCTTCTTTGCGCCTGGGCTCCCTGCAGGCACTGAACATGAAAAGCTCAACATGAGCATCCATGCTTCAGAGCTCTGTCTATTTCACAGCCTCCACTGCACTGCTGGGAAGCTCACTCCAAGAGATCATGTAACATTCAGCAACAGCCTCTGCTGCCGTGCTCAGAAAAGCTATTTAAATAACAAAAAACAAAATCCTGGAGCAGCTCAATTCTCTATGCAGAAGCTCCTTTGGGGCTCTCTGGACCCTATACCTGATTAGCACCTAATTGATACATCAGAAATATATTGATAAAAATATTTTAGTCTTTGTGGGACATTTGTAATATTTGCACTCTTTGTTCAGATTAGGGGGGGGAAACAAGCTGGAAATGAGCAATGCATGAAAATTAAATTCATGCTTAATGCAGAGAAATGTTTTGGCCCAAAGATAAAACTTAAGAGCTCAATGAATCAATGTGTTATGTACTGTGTATGGTGATATATATATAGTGAGATATATATATATATATATATATTTATGTGATGTTTTGTTGGTCAAAAAAATCAATGCAATTTCTTTACGTTTTCCCAACCTCCCAACTTGAAACCAGCACAGAATCAGAGCAGTTTCTTGCCAAATTTGTCATACCCTCAAGATCTCTGCAAATCAAAGGGTCAAGTTTCCTCCCTGGTGTGACTAAAAGGGTACCAACTAAGGTGTAAATCTAAACACAAACCAAATCAACTTGTCATAAAACCAGAAAAAATATATTGTCTCCAGAGGGGTTAATATACTTCAAATTTTCATTGAGTTTTGCCTTATGGGTTGGCTGTTGGGACAATCCTTTCTTTCAAAGTGCCACTTTATGTGTGAATTTATCTTTCTGCCTTTGCTTCAAGGTACAATCCTATGCAAGTTTAGACAGGAAAAAAGGCCTACAACTCTCAGCATGGCCCAGCCAGCATACCACAGCATAGCTGCCCAGGACTTGCCAGGAGTTGTAAACCTGCTTTTCTTTTGAAATTTTCATAGGATTCCACCCTTAGCTACAAAGAGAATCTATGATCCTATGATGTAGCAGGGTTCCAATTCCCATCAGCCCCAGCCAGCACAGCCAGGGGCCAGGTGTAGAGTCCAACAACATCTGTAAGGCTACACCTGCAAATTCTCCACCCCAGATCTGGGCCTTTTTAAAATAATCTCAATAATTCTATGGCCTGCAATTCCATGTGTGATTACTTGAAGGTAAGTCACATGAAACTTAGTGGGACTTATTTCTGAGAAAACATTCAAAGTATTTGGAAAATCCCACTAGTAGTGTAGGGTTGTTCAGGCGCTGGCAACAGAATGCAGGCCAAATGGGAGAAGCAGGGAGAAGACCAGGAATGGGCCAAGGTGCTCTGGATGTGAGCTTACTTTATGCCCATTCCAATTCACAGTAAGCATTTCACTGGAAGTTCTCTTAGTGTTACCTGCCATGGTATAGAAATAGGCTTATGCAAAGGTCTAGGGCAGGCTTGCCCAACCTAGCAGCTTCCAGATGTGCCAGACTGCAACTTCCAATGGCCATGCTAGCTGGGAATTGTGGAAGTTGCAGTCCAACAGATCTGGAAGACCAGCTTGGGGAAGGCTGGCCAGAGTAAGAGGCCAAAAGTGTAATAAGGAGTAAAGTCCATTCATAAAATTCCAATCTAGATCCAGGTTTAAAGAGCAGATGCAATTCGCTGGGATTCCCCCACCCTCCCCACCACAAGGCTTACCTCAGTGGGAGGGACAATGCCCTGATACGTAGCTACTCCTATAAAGACAGATGAGGCCATGGGGCAGAGAGGATTCATCTCATCGGGACTTAAATGAAATCATCTACATTAATGGGGCTGCTTTCATACTCTCTAAGCCTGGATATAGCCTTGAAGGTTCTGATGTCCCCTTAGCCACTACTAGACTGATCACATCTAGAATTTGTGTGTATGTTTTAGATAAACAGTGCATTTTCAGCTAGATCTAAGTGCAGTCTTCAAGTATCACCACAAAATCTAAATGCTGTTGAGCAACAGGGCTTTGGCGTATGCCCAATTCTAGCACATGGGAGGAAATAGCACTTAAGGACAATAGACCAAAGTGCACATCAATCAGTAACTCCCTTCCCACATTAAGCTGATGGCATGGGAGCCATTATAGCTACAGCTCCTTCCCACACAGCTAGGATAAGAAAAGAAGCCTGTGGCTACACCAGGACGGAGCCAAACCTCCGCATATCCCTGGATTTCTTACATGACTTTCAGCAGGATACAAAGGAACTGAACTTCCAAGGCTCCCAAGATACCAGCATCGTGTGTTTTTCTATTGTTCAGCACTTAGCACAGACATGGGGAAAGTGTCGCCCTCGAGATGCTGGGGGATGGCAACTTCCAGCAATCCTACCCAACAAAGCCAGTGGCGAGGGCTGCAGGCCGTTGCAGCCTGCCAACATCTGGAAGGATGCGTATCCCTCCCCACAGCCCTAGCAAAACTAATTTGCTTCTCTAACTCTTCATCCCTTGGGGAAATGTTGGGAAACAATTATCCAAACAATCTCCTGAGATCAGAAAAAGAAGTACAAACATTTTAAATTATAAGTTCCAATGGCACATCAGGGGAAACTGTACACCTTTGGTAATTTGAAAGAGTGTGAAGGGCCCATGTGGATTCTCATCAAGAAGGTGATAAATTCTCCTTCCTTTGAGGTTTTAGGAAAATGTTGCAAGATGGGCCTTCTGCAGCTACTTTAGTGGTAGGAGGAGTTCATTTTTTAGGGTGGCAAATTGGACAAGTTTATCAACCAATCAGCCTTACATTTTTGTTATTCTATGGTATCTCTATTTTCCCAAGCACATTTTTACACAAGAATGAATCAAGAGATGCCATGCCTACCTGTGCCTCACAAATAGGTATCTCCCAACATTGTAGAAAATGTGCTTGTGAAAATAATTAATGAGTTTTGTGTGACTTTTCACATGTCAAATCTCCACTGTATATTCAATGTAGAGGGGCAGAATAGCTCCCTGGATTGTGCACCTATAGTCACAGGAGACTTCCAGGGTGAGCAAAAGGGTAAAGATTCCCCCAGTTCTTTTGCCCTTCCTCTTGTATATAACATTCTACATTTCCTCACAAGAAAGGCTGACAGGTTGCCCCACAAAGGCTTCCAATTGACAAGAAGAAAAATCTAATTTGCTTTTGTGCCTTTTACACCAGTGTGATTTGCAGCAATTGGTTGGTGAGGCTTCTCACAACATGGAGGAAACTTGATCATCTGCTAATCTTGACAGGTCAAGCTGCTCTTAACAGCACTGGAGCAGCATGTAATAAAAACCTGGAAATCCTGGGAACAATATCACCCTTACTGTGAAAAGGGATACAAGGCAATTTGATGGCTGGGATTATTTGGGTTCTGGTATCTAGGAATCTGGAAATTAACATCTATGTGGCAATTGAGCTTCCTGTTTACTGTGTGGAACTGAACCAAATCCTTAGTCCAGAGCAAACCTCAGACAGGATCCAAATGTGAACTTCATTTCTAGAAACTCTCAGATTTTATGAGACCACTCACAAAATAAAGGGATCAAGATTGTTGCCTTTCAGGGACTAAGTCCTATTGGCTTAATGGCACAAATAGACATTTTGATCAGAAGACCAGCCACATGTTTGGGACACCTGATTTTTATTTAGAAACTCAGAGTCATTCTGTCAGGGAAAGACCTGCTGTGGGCCCTCTAATCCTGAGCTGGGTCAGCCAGATTGTTTTGGGCAAACCTTTAACATTTCCTAGAGCTGAGCACAGCCCACCAAGCTCTTCTTTGGAACCAGTCAGTAGTCAGCAAGCAGTTCAGCTGGCAGACCAAGGCCCAGTCTACGCAATGGAGCAGAATAAGACAGTCCAAAGCTAGAGCAGGTTGAATGGACCACATGTGAGTGATCACAGTTCTGCATGTTCTGGTGCAGTGATAATTTCCTGCAGGTAGAAAAGCAGCATAGGAGGCAAATGGTTGGGTTACACCCTTTCTCCCTAAGGTTTCCATTTGCAGGGAGATATTTAGCGGGGAGCTGCTGTCTTTACGGCCTGGGACCCATACCCACCTCCTTCTGCAACCCATGTAGATCCAGCCTGGGCAGCCACTGCTGGAATTAATTAGGAGTTCTAGATCTTACATTTCACTGAGCTCTGACCCTTCTGCAGAACACCGTTCCTTTTGTCAATAAGCTATCCATACACATTACTTAACCTATTTCTTTCTGTTTTTCTTTGACAGCATAATTTAAAGCTTACCTTAGTAACGTCTGAGAAAAGTATTTCAGAGTGTTTGCAATGTCAGTTCCAGAGGGGACGGGGTAAATGTTGTGAAGGACACGGTTATGGTATTCTTGCAAGTACCGGATCTTGGAAGCAACTGGATTTCGCCACATCGAAGACAAGAAAGCAGGAGGAAGAAAAGAATATTTTAGATCAGTTCTGGTGACTAGAAAATTGCAGTTTTCCTACAGTCCAGCAGAGTTATGTCCAAACTAGGTCTGCTCTGTGATCATGGCTCTCCCACAGGTTTTTGCTTTCTGTTTTGCTTAATAACACTTGCACATTGATGAGAAGGTGAAGGGAATATGAGCTGGACCCTCAAACATGCCTAACCCCACTGAATTCAACAGATTTATGCATGCTTCTTGATACTGGCACTAAGGCCAAAATCTAGCATATTTCAGGTGAATCCTATGCAAATTTAGGCAGAAAAAAGGGCCAGTAACTCCCAGCATGTCCCATCAGGCAAGCTGGCTGAGGAATACAGAATCAGAGGAGATGTATTCACTTGGGTGCAAGGAGAGCACAGGATCAGAGGCCTACTTTACAGTCTATTCTGCAGGAGAAGGCACCAATTCTTTCTTGTAGACCAGTGAAGATTGGAGAAGAGAGCTCTGCCTGTGCTGGCATAAAACCTCTCTGTCTCTGGCTGACCTTTACCACAACTCCCCATGGGTCTCTCTTGGGTAGCCTGTCTCTCTCACCTCGGAGCCCTACAGAGCTTCTGTTCTAGCTCTTGTACCTGATATGGACCAGGCCTATTGCCTCTGTGCGGCAGCATCCTTGCTTACCAGATCTGAGGAACCAACCTTGGGCGGATAGGCTGGATTCAGAGAAGAATCAGCACAATTACTGGGGGGTGGGGGAGGCTATACTGGCTTCTTTGCCCCACCCCACACGAGCCAATTGCTCCCTCTGTGATTTGCCTAATTACCCTCAAGGCATATGGCCTGCCATGTCATCTGGACTCAGCAAGGGACACACTGGGTGGTGGCTTCAAAACATGGAGGGTCCCCCATCATATGCCTTGGATGTCATGCAAATTAGGTAAATCAGGCAGTGTGCAGCCAGCTCACATGGGGGCAGGGAAGAGAAACCACTGAGGCCAGTAATTAAACTGTAGCCAGTAATCAGGCAAACTCAGCCAGTGACTTATGTATGGTCAGTGGTGAATTCCATGACTGATGACGCCACGCTGAGCGTCGCAGCCCCCTTTTTCTAGCTAAACTTGCATAGATTCTACTGTTACAGTTGGGCTGGCTGGAAGCTGTAGGCCGTTTTTCAACCGAAACTTGCATCAGATTGCACCCTGGGATGACATGGGTCATTAGGATACATAGCTTCTGCTCTGGAGGAATCTTGCTTGGGATGGTACAGAAAAGCTTTAAATAGCAGTGTGAGCTCAGCTACATCCTCACAGTGCTCACTGACAAATAACTGAGGTGCGAACAAGCAGATGAGGGCTGTGGGAGCCAAAGAGCAGGGACGGGCAAGTTGTGGCCCCCCGATATTTCAGTCAATGACTCTCATCGTCCCTCACCAGTGGCCATGCTGGTTGCAGCTAGGGAAGGGCAGAAGCTTTGGCCTACAAGTTGCCCACCCTTGCCATAATAGGTATCTGCTCATACATCTCACACTGACATATTTTGGCCCCATCTGAGAACATGTGACTGTCCGACCCTCTGGTATGGTTACCACACATAACAGATTTAAGGGCCCCAGTGCAGAAGACCAATTTGTGAAGCTGTTGATGGTTTTGCTCAGTCCTCTGTGTTTAGGAGACCTTGGTGTTTGGGTGCGTTCTAACACATGGTAAAGACTGAGGGCCTACAGGAACGATCCAGACATTCCCGGCACTGGAGTTAAAGATAGTGCTGGAACCTCAGAAGGAGGTGTTGAAAATCTAAGCCTTTCTCCCCCACCTCCTCACAGCTGATACACAAAGAGCTATGCTGGCTGCCTTCCAAAGTTCAAAAACTCATCTCAGAAATGGAAGAAGAGCTCTGGGGGAAGAGGAGAAGCCCAGAGAGGCCAAGATATGAGCTACCCTGAGCTGCTTCCAGTCTCCTTTCATCTCTCTCCAAAGTGCCATCACAAGATGGAAAAAAGTGCATCTAGCAAAATATGTAGGACAGAAGGTCAGGGAAGCAAAGATTGCTCTTGCCATTCTTCCTGTCTCACACTGGATCATCAGAAGCCTTTGAGTTCAGGGATTCTGGGAACCAAAGGTGCAATTATAGGATTGCACACTTAATCAGTGATAAGGCTTTCCCACATTTAGCACTTGGTGCACTGATTACTAATACAGGTGTGCATACCTGACAGGTGACCATATCTTGCAGGTAACACTGAATGGACACACTAGATGGGCATTTGCTGACTTTACTGCTGCCTTTAGCTGTTGTTTATTTTTATTGCATTTAATGTTGATTCTTCAGGGTGCATTCCTATGCCTATTTAGACAGGAAAACTCTTTCCAGAATGCTCCAGCCAGCATCCCTGGCTGAAGGAATGCTGGCAAGTTTGATTTTGTCTCCACAGACATAAAATTAAACCCTAAGTTGGACAAGCTTGAGAATTTGGTATTGAAAGGAAGAGCAGAATTTTTTAAAAATAAGCAAATTCCTAAAGGCCAGTGGTTAAACAATTTATTGGCATGAATTCAGACTTAGTCATACATGAATAAAACCACTGAAATCAACTAGATGTATGCTACTCATACTAATTTATATCTTATTGATTTCTATGAGTCTGCCACCCTAACTAAATCTGATTACAACAAGTATTTCAACTATCAGCCATTACAAAGATACCCATCACAGTGGATTTTAAAATATCATAAACCATAAGAAGGCATACAACCAAAGCAAAGCTATTTTAATATGAAACTTACTTCTCAATATATGAAAACCAATATTTTAACCTTATCCATGGCTTCTGCAAGTCAAAAAGGGTATCAAAGAAACTGTATAGCCATTATACAATGAACAAGAATTGTAAAGGGAATGGTGCTTTCCTCAATGAGGAAAATGTCTAAAGAAATCAAGTCCTTTCCCAGATTTTTCTGGCTGGCATGCACAGGCATGACAAAAACAGTGACTCGTACAGTTCATCTTCTGTATTTTCTTCCATATAGCTCAGTAATTTGTTTATCACTGAGAGGGCTCCGTGTGGTCAGAATGGAATGGATTTTAAACAGAATATGGCAATGAACTATTACTTGGCTGAAGGTAAAATATTTCTCCATTAAAATGGCACTGAAAGGAAGGTAAAATGAACCATTGATAAAGCCAGAGCAGGAAGCAAGGAGCAGCTTTGCTCCTTGTCTTCCTCCTCTCCAGGTACAGCATACCAGGTGGTGAGGGTGGACGTCCCAAAACTGCCTGAATGCCTTAAATGGGCACCATTGGGCAGCCACCAGCTGATTGGGAGGCCAAGGACACTAGGGCAGAAATAGGCAGAAAGGTCCACACTTCAAGCTATTTATTATTATTGTTATTATTATTATTATTATTAAACATTTCTATGCAAGCATGAACCAGTTGCCTCTCAATGCTACTGAAATTCCTCCTGGATCCTGGTCACAGTGGCTACCGGTAGGAGCAAGCCTTGGCAGCAGGTCTCTTTTTTTATTCATGTGCAACAGTTGTTGTGTGAGAAAGAGAAGTTTCACTTTGTGCCATAGAGAGACGGAAGGGGAAGCAGTAATTAAGCCGAAACACACTCTTGGCAGGGCTTGGTCACCTGCTACCTCTTAGGGCTGGCTGTTGGGATGAAAAGGGGATTTGGGATGTTCTCAGGGCTTGCTACTTGCACTTACTCCATGTAATCCAGGTCTCCCCCCGAGGGGTGCAAAGGGGTGGATTTTTGCCTGGCTGCAGAACAGAGAAATGTCAACTCAAAGGAAGGCATTAGTGTGGGGATCGCATGCAAACTTACTCTCACAATCATGGCTGCTGTCAGGTCAGTTGTCTATTCAACCTAAGCTGCCTCTTCTGTCAGCCTATGCTGCCTGCTTTTGATCCAGCCAAAGTGAGTCCGGCAACACACTGTTACAGCGTGGAGTGCTTCTCTACAAAAGCCAGGTGTGTCCGTTTTCAGGATGACACAGGCCACCCCCACCCCCAAATCGCAGCCTTCACTCTATTTCCTCCTCACTTCATGATGCGGGGGAATCACCTTGGGGAATGTAGAATGGTAATTCATGAGCAGGTGAATTCAGGTTTTTCACAAGAGCTGCCAACTCTGATTATCTTTGCAAGGAGACACTGAGACATCTTTGCAAGAAGATACTGAAACACCCCTCCTTCAAAGGAGGCCCAAAGCCAAGGCTTGAACAACTTCCAGAGGAGATTCACAACATTTCTTCTGGAATGGTCATGTAGCTGGTGCTTATAAATGAAGGAATATTTTTGATGCAGACCTATGTTAATGTATTTGTGCATTTAATGTATTATAAAAATTGTTTGTTTGCCTGAGCTTTGGGGAGCAGGAGGATAAATAAGCATCATATAAGGATGGGGGGCCTTAAGCTCAGGTTCCATGGTGAGTTTCATATGCAGTGCAGGACCCACATGCCTCTTTAGCCTGGTGCTACTGAACAGTCACCTTATGCCTGAACGCGCTGCTCAAGAGCTGGGTGCCACACACCCACCACTACAAGGCAGAAAGCAAACCATGTGAGCTGCTGTGTGATGAGTCATGACCCAATTTGCACAAGACCTGACACTCCCATCAGTGGGAGTCACCAGATGCCAGGTCGTTTGGGAACTGGCTCATTTCCATTTCAGGGACAAAAATACATCCAAGGATCCTATCTGAGCCTGTATAGCCTCCAGCTTTGCTGGATTCCCCTTAAGTGGCACTTCTGAGTTAATCGAGGGAATATGTATTTTGTTTGCACCGGGCTGGCATCCATTAGGCTCCTGTCTATCTTATTGCTCAGTCCTGATCCATTGCTCTTCCCCAGCCACCTCCAGTGCAAATCCTCCTGTTCCATCATAGCCTGGTAGAAAGACTCCTCAGTGGATTCTTGTCTGCCTCCATCTTTCTCTGCCCCTACCTTACAAAAACCCCATATGAGGGCCAAACTAGATGGAAGCAACTTCCATGCAGCATATTGCTATTTCAAGACTAACATGAGAGGCCCAGTCATGATCAAGTGCAGTCTTAACATGTTAACCCTCATTGCAAATCCAGTCTGGATCAAGGCTTCTAGCTCTGCTATTCGCATTGGAAGAAGACTTGCATGATGAGTTTTCCTTCCCGAACACAAGCAGCAGGTACAGGGTGGGAGCATCCTGATGAGGATGAAGGATTAAAGAATCACCCGCACCAGTGCCCTAATCTGGGTCAAGTCCTGTATTCCTGCTATTCACTTTTTCAAAATAATGTATTTTCTAATCAATCTTTCTGGCCCTTTGCTGGGATAAATACTTCTGTTGAGTTCTTCTTGCTGCAGGTACAAGTTAGCTTGCAATCATTTGGTCTCATGAGGAACTGATAATGGATAAAATATCTCCACTTAAAAGACTTGGTAAAACTATTACCAGTGGCCCTGATGTCCTTTTTGTTGCATTCCAGTGGCATAACACTAGTGGAAGAAAAGTTTCTGAAGAATTATATTGAGTAAAAAAAGGAAGTAAAATCTTGTGCTTTCAGAAAATGAAAAGCAGGAAGGAACAGCTACAGTTTGTCTGATCTTTTGTAGACAATCTGTAAACATAACCCTCACTGCTGTAGTTAGTTCAATAATGCATATTTTCCCAGCACATCTGCTGGTGGAAGCTGGTGGCTGCAATGGTGGTGGACAGGTGGGTTTTAATCTGATAAAGAAGCTGCTCATGGTGCTGAACTGTATCCCCAAGCCAGGTCTGGAACCATGGATAACTCCTTTAAATTCAGATCAAAACCCAGCTATCCCACTGACTTGGGAGCCACTAGCATTCAGTGGTGTCTGCTCTAATCAGTGGATAGTTTTGATTACCCAAGCCCTACTGCAGCAACATGTTTTAGACTATACTTCAAGTTGGAGTGAGCTGCGATATACCTTCCTTGGAGTAACCAGGATTCAATAGATTTCACTCACGGAAAACTTCCAAGAAAGTAGTGTAGAGGTACCTGCTGAGAAACCTTAGATATGACCTTCCTATTTTTGGTTTGGGTTGCAGACTGGACTAAAAATTAGCTCCCTCCCATCTCTATGGTTCTACAGTTCTATGATTAATGAGTTTTTCTTCTTATAAAGTGCAAGCATGACTATTAGTGGATAACTTTCTGCATTAATCAAGTGGGGAGAGAGCATCCACCCCATCAAGGGTTGGGCAAGAGGACCTGGCCTTAAACTTCAGCAAGATTGATCTTCTTAATGCTCAGTCTAAAAATTATGGAACAATTCTGGAATTGGTTTAGCTTGCAAGGGATCTTTTTCTTGGAAATTTTGAAAACAGCAAGAATGAGTTGTGCATGCTTGGGTTATAAAATATCAGTGCCTATCAGGGGTAGGTATTGGTCTATAGTGTATCCCAGGATACCCTGCAATTAGGTGGTTGTGCAATATCTCTTCATTCAGTGTTGCTCAATCAAGCTAGAACAGTTGTCAGCTGACTGTATATCACAGTGACTTGATAGGGTGTCTTAGAAACAACATTCCTTTATGTATGCATCTGGCCAATCCTCCCCTTCCTCTTTAAGCCACGTCTTCAGCTATCTTAGCATGTAAATATTATTTCATTGGTAATCTGCAAAGCCATAGAGGAAGTCGATTTTATCCAGCCTAATATAGTAGGGAGAGAATGAATGCAAGAGGAAGACAAGAACTGGTCTTGAAGGTTCACAAAATTTATTTTTTAAAGTCCTCCAATACATTGTGATAAGATAACAAAAATAACCCAGCCTGAAAATTGCCTGTAACCTGGCAATGGACTATAACAAAATACACAAAGCTAGGCCCTTAACCCCCCTCCCTGCCTGCCTCTCCTCTGGCTGTGATGTGGAGGTGGAAAAGCTCCCCGCCACTTCCTGTAAATCAGCAGTAGGGAACCAGTGGCCCTGAAGAGGCTATAGGGCTACAACTCCCCTCATTCCCCTCCCCCAGCCATGTGCCTGCCTGATGGGAACTGGAGTCCAACAACATCTGGAGAACAGGATTTCCCAACCCTACTGCCAAGAGAGGGGACATTGTGTTGTGCAGTGATGTGCAGCTTTATTTCTAAGGGTTGCAGGGCCAATGGTCGCAGAATACCCGAGACAGACGGACAGACAGACAGAGGGCGGAGATTCAGATTCCTCGTAACCAAAGTGCTTGGTTGTTACTGATGATATTTTGCTTCGATGCAAGTCGAAGCTTTCAGAGAGGCTTGCAAGAACCTCTGCGCGGTTTACAACCAGTCGGGCTCTTCGATGCCCTCGGATCTCATCGGGCCCTCTTCTGTCCTGCTGTATCGGGTAAGCCGAGCGGGTAGGAGGGGTGAAAGCCTCTTGCCGCATCCAGCACCACGGACAGTGCCTGGAGCTCGCCCGCCCGCCCGCCCGCCCGCCCGCCATCCGTGCATCCCCGCCCCGGAGCGCGCCCACGTTGCTTCTCCCGCTTCGCTCTAGCTTCGGCTCTTTGAGGTCCCCTAAGCCGTCCCCCATCCCACCCCAGCCGGGCCGGGCTCGGCGCGGCTTTGCTACTCACACTGCTCCGCTTTAGTCGACATGACGCCGGGCCTCGAAAGGGTGGCCGTAGGGGTGGGGGAATGTTTGCTGGTCCCAATACTGACGGCGTCCGATCTCCTCCTCCTCTTCCTCGGCTAGCGGCGAGCGACGATCTCCTCGGGAGGCGGAGACGCCGAAGGAGCCCGATTCTGGCCCGAGCTGCCTCCTTCCCGCTCCTGTCCCTTTACCATCGCCGCTGCTGCAAGCGGCAAACTGCAAAGCTGGGGAGGGCGGGGGGAGGAAAGCCGAAGGCAGCCCCTCCACGAGGAGGTGGCTTCGCGGGAGCTGCAGAAGCCGAGCTCGGATGCGCCACTCGCTCCTCCCCGTCGCCGGCCCCCGGCGATCAAGGGGGGCAACTAGCAGCCCGCCCCGAAGAAACCATTCAGCTCCCCGTGTAAACGCCTGGGAAAGGCGACCCCCCCCCCACACACACACACAAACACGCCGCGCGCGCGCGCGCGCGCCTCCGCGCAGAATGAGATCAGGCCACAGAGAAAGGTGGGGCGGGCGGGGGGCGGCGACGGCCCATTCATGAAGATGGGCGTCTGCGCGCGGCCGGCCTTTTAAAGGGGAAGCCCACCGCGCTCGGCGTGGCGGAGAGTTTCTGAATGGGAAGCCGCTGAGCGCCTAGTCCTGGGCATTACACAGGGAAAATAACGCCTGGGTGGGGCAAGCTGGGGGCGGCGGGGCTTTCTTCTCTCCGAATGTGCATGGGATTGCGCCCCACATCCCATGGGAATCCTTCCCAAGGAAGTGTGCTTGGAATGGCAGAGCGCAGTGATTAGTGTGTAAAGGGTTTGGGGTTTCGTTCGTTTCCTTTTGTTTAGATCTCTCTCCACACAAAAGAGGAGGGCATTTAAAATGATGAAGGGGCGGGAGCAAGGGTTACGGCATCCAGGGGTGCTTGCTTAGAGATGAGGAGTGATGGGGGACGTGAACGAGGCAAATGAAGCATGGAGTGGATAAAGGGGACAGGGAGGCGTTTTTCTTCCCCCCCTCTCGCCCCACACTGGGGCCCATGAAGCTGATTGGTGGGAAATTCAGGACCGATCAAAGGAACAACTCCTCAACACTGTGCACCGTTCAAGTGTGGAGTTAGCTACCGCAGGATGGACGGAAGGTTGCAACATGGATAGCTTTAAAGGGGGGTTAGATGAATTCTGAGAGCCAGTGTGGTGTAGTGGTTAAGAGCATGGGACTGGGACTCAGGCGATCTGGGTTCTAGTCCGCGCTCAGCCATGGAGCCAACTGGGTGACTTTGGGCCAGTCACAGACTCTCAGCCCAACCTACCTCACAGGGTTGTTGTGGGGATAAGATGGAGGAGGAGAATGATGTAAGCTGCCTTGAGCCCTTTGTAGGAAAAAGGCAGGATATAAATCGAAAAATAAATAAAATTCGTGGAGGATCTGGCTATCCGTGGCTACTAGTCCTAATGGTTATTCGCTGATCAAAGTATGCCTATGTACCCCAGTTGCTGGGGAGCATAGATGGGATGGTGCAGTGGAATGCAAGGAACACTGTTAACTTCCCACCGAAGTGGTACCTTTTTATCTACTTGCATTTGCGTGCTTTAGAACTGCAAGGTTGGCAGGGGAATTCACCCCATTTTGCAAATTCGAACCGGTGACCTTTTGATCACCCAGCCCAGCAGCACAGCAGTTTAAACCACTGCACCACCTGCATTAGGTGGATCCAAAACTGGCTGCTAATCGGACACAAAGAATGCTAATCAATGGCACCTTCTCAGATTGGATGAAGGTAACCAGTGGGGTGCCACAGGATTCAGTCCTGGGCCCAGTGCTCTCCAACATCTTTATTAATGATTTAGATGAGGAAGTACAAGGAAAATAATCAATTTGCAGATGATACAAAACTGGATGGAATAGCAAACATCCAGAAGACAAGATGAAGCTCAAGGGCAATCTCGATAAACTTGAATGCTGGGCTGAAGGCAGCAGAATGAGACTCAGTAAGGACAAGTGCCAAGTCCCTGACCTAGGAAAAAGAAACCAAATGCATTGATACAAGATGGGGAATACGTGGCTCAACAGAACTGAAAAAGAAAAAGATCTCGGAGTAATTGTGAACAATAGGCTAAACATGAGCCAACATTGTGATGCAACTGCCAAAAGGGAAAATGCTGTTTTAGGATGCATTAACAGAAGTTTTACTTCCAAATCATGAGAAGTAGTAGTTCCTCTATACTCTTCACCAGTCAGACTTCATCTGGAATACTGTGTCCAGTTCTGGGCACCAAGATTTAGGAAAGATGTAGAGAAATTAGAAAGGATCCAGAGGAGGGCAACAAAAATGATCCAGAATTTGGAAACACTGCCCTATGTGGAGAGACTGAGAGAACTGGGCATATTCAGCCTTAAGAAGAGAAAACTGAGAGGGGACATGATATCATTCTATAAGTACCTCAAAGGCTGTCACAAAGAGGAAGATCAAGATCTCTTCTTGATGATGCCAGAGTGTAGGACACAGAATAATAATTTCAAGTTGTGATAACCCAGGTTCGGTCTGGACATCAGGAAAAGCTTCCTCATTGTCAGAGCAATATGACAGTGGAACCAGCTGCCTGGAGAGGTGGTGGGCTCTCCCACACTTTGTTGTTGTTGTTGCTAGTTGCGAAATCGTGTCTGACCCTTTGCGACCCCATGGACAACATTCCTCCAGGCCTTCCTGTCCTCCACCTTCCCCTAAGTCCACTTAAGCTCACATCTCCCACACTAGAGACATTCAAAAAGAAACTGGACAGTAATCTGAGTGGGATAGTGTGACTTGGTGTCCCGCAACAGCAGGGGTTGGACCCAATGGCTTCATGGCCCTTTCCAACTCTACCATTCTATGATTCTATGAAGTCCAGAACATCTGGAGATCAACTTTCTGCCCACCCTTGCCTTCCCCAGCTGGATACCCTCAGCTTAGACTTTAACTACCATCAGCCCCAACTAGTATAACCAAAGACAGGAATCCTGGGAGCTGCAACGCAAAAGACAACGCAACACAGCCCCATCTTCTGCCCATTTTTTCTGAAGTAAGTCCCACGGGATTTAATGGTGTTTATTACCAAGTAAGTTTGTGCACAGTATTACAGACTTAATATCTTGAGTGTCTTACAAGAAGCTGATGGACAAAGGACTGATTTCAACATGAGGGAATATCAAATTGCCTGTCAGTATCATGACTGAAACCCTTCTGAGTAAAGGTGAAATGTCACAATCACAAGGGACCTTTCTGGCCACAGTTCCATTCATCCCTGGCCTGCATTGCCAATATGAAATGTCCCTGTTGGCTGGGAATGATGGACGTTTTCATCCGATTTATTTCAAGGGGGCAGTGGAGGTTGTGGGACAGCAGCTGATCAAGAACACTTTGAGCAAATGTGCAGGCACAGTCCAGCTGGGAAGCTAAGGCACGTCACATGTCTGCAGAAACATTTTGTGAACGTCCATGACAGAAAACAGGTTAGTCTGACATCCTTGGGTGTCCTTGGGCGTTCTGCGGCAGATGCAGGAACACCGAGTTCTGGGAATTACTTTTCTCATGTCTCCTTGCTGGTAAGGAGAGGTCATTTTTTTCCATTGTCTTCCCTAGTCGCTTTGTCTTCAGTGAACTTCTACAAAAACTTCTGCTGGAGAGAGATCATTGTGCCTTTTCCTTCATGCAAGAAAATAAATTATGTAGAAGATTTGGAGCAAGTACTAGAAAATGTCATTCCTTCTCTTATTGCCCACTGGCCACAAACATAGAAACATAGAAACAGAACAAGTCAGAAGGGGTCTCCCAGGCCATCTAGTCTGACCCCCAGCTCCAGCCGGCTCCGCTCATGACATGCCCACCATGTGGACGTCCAGCCTGTCCTTGAACACTCGCACCGATGGGGCCTCAATGACCTCTCACGTAAGCCCATTCCACACCCTCGGGGTCCTGACTGTCAGGAAATGCTTCCTGGCATCCCAATGGAACCTTGGTTCCCTGAGCTTTGCTCCGTTGGAGCGCGTCCTGCCTTCCTCTGCAGGGGAGAACAGGTCTCTACCCGCCTCCATGTGACATCCCCTCACATACCTGTATGTCGCCAACATATCCCCTCTGAGTCTCCTCTTCTCCAGGCTGAAGAGACCCAGTTCCCTCAGTCTCGCCTCATACCGCACCCCCTGCAAACCGGCCACCAACCTTGTGGCCCTGCGCTGCACTGACTCCAACCTGGCTATATCCTTTCTGTAATGAGGGGCCCAAAACTGAGCACAACATGCGCATTTGGCTCTATATAGTGCGATCCTTCACGTGTCTACTCAGAAGTGAGTCCTACTGACCTCCATAGGACTTTTTCCCAGATAAATTACAGCACTGCAGTCTTAGCCAGGATTCCTATACTCATTTATCTGGGCATCGTCCTCATTAAAATCAATGCAGCTAACTTCAGGGTAGACACACACAGAACTGTGCTAATTGATTTTTCCATCAACTCCCAGATACTCAGGAGGGATACACTTAGTAGCATCTACAAACCATCAAAGGCCAAGACTAAAGCAGGCACTTTTATGCCGCAAATCTGGATAGACAGAGCCCGACCATAGTTACTCACATGCTGGTAACATCCTGACTGGATTACTATAATGTGCTCTGTGTAGGGCTGCCTTTGGAGATGGTCTGGAGACTTCAACTGGTCCAAAACAGGGCTGAGCATCTGGTGCCATATATCAGTTTGCATGCCTACATAACACCTATTCTGTATAAATTACACCGGTTGCCAGTTGAAGTTCAGGCCCAAATTAAAGTGCTTGGTTTGACATACAAAGCCCTAAACAGTTTAGGACCCGGTTACTTGAAGGACTTCTTTTTCCAGTATACTCCTGCCTGCCCATTGAGATCTGGACATGAGGTCCTTCTGAAAGCGCAATCCCTAAAGGAAGTAAAAGGGAAGGAAATGAGAAGGAGGGCCTTCTCAGTGACTGCCCCCCACCTTTGGGATGGGCTTCCTAAAGAGGTCTGCCTAGCACATCATTTTGGGACCAGGTGAAAACTGTCCTCTTTTGAAGGTATCTTGAAACCTGACTTTAACACCTGATTGTAAGAGCTCACTCTGCTATGTACATGTTCCCCCCTTTTCCAAGTACTTCTAATTGTACTGCTGGTCCATTTTTAATGTTAGTAACCACTTAGAGAGACTTGGAGTGCCATATTCAGTGGCCTATAAATTTGAAAATGAATAAATATAAATCACAGATATTGAAATGTGTGTGTTTGAAGAGTCTGCTTGAGCCAACATCAGATACAAGAACATAACAAAGAGCTGTGCTGGATTAGACCAAGTGTCCATGCAGGCCAGCACTCTGTTCATACAGTGTCCAGCCAGATGCCCACAAGAAATTCACAAGCAGGACATAAGTGCAACAGCATCCTTGCACCCATGTGCCCCAGCACATACATACCTACATAGGAAAACTGCCTCTGATACTGGAGGCAGCATGAAGCCATCCAGTAGCCTTTGATAGCCTTATCCCCCCTGAGTTTATCCAATATCTTTAAAAGCCGTCCCAATTGCTGGCCATGACGTAGCCAGTCCCAAGGCTTACCTATGTACTCTGTCCTTTCATCTGTCCTGAATGGCCAATCAGATTTACATATGACCCTGTTAGTATTTTGAAAAAGGGGGAAAAAGGCCTTTCTATCTACTTCTTCCACACCTTGTATAACTTGGTACCCAGTATTATATTCTGGTTATTGAAATTCATGGGCTCTGTATCCAGTAAATATTTAAAGAAGCATGACTTTATTCTGAATGAACCATATGCTTGACCCACCATCTTGAATACGTTTGTCCTGCAGGGGCCAGTCCTCATGAAGGTCTCTTTGCCCTCTGTCACTTGCACTTGAGTTTTCCCTCCACCCTCAGCAGCTGCATAATGCATCTTCAGCTGTCCAGTCATGGCGCTCCTATTCTTGAGATCCTCCGGCTCCACAGCTGTCTGGCTGATGGTCCCTGCATTCTCCCCTCACTGCTGCCCAAGCATCTTACCACAGCGGGTCTCTTGACTCAGCACCCTGGAAGCCTCTGCTGGTAGCCCAGGGCATGGCAAGCCAGTCCACTGCTGAAGCCCTTGCTGGGGGCAACTAGGGCAGAGAGAAGGTGGCGACTGGGACCAACCAGCAGCCCCCGGGCCTTGCAGCTAGCAGCATCGCTACATGCACTTGGCCACTGCTGTGTTGCCGAGGCTGTTCCTCAGAGTGCTTACAGGACAGTCATGAAAAATAGAAAAGACCAAAGCATGACTCACACTTGCTTTAAATGATAAGAGGAAACTTTCTGGATGCAACTTGGCAAAGTAGATCTGGAAGATCTGCAAAAACAGTCTGTCTCTGGCAAGAAATGTTGCTACTGGCTTAATTTTCCACTTCCGTTTCTCAAGAGACTGAGGATGAGAGTGCTGGATTTTTCCACTCTTTCAGCTGGATTGTGTAGGGAGGAAGGGAAAGATTAATTGCTTTAACTGCATCGTGCCAACTTGCTTTTTTCAAATGACAATATTCTCACAATAGTGCAGGTTGACAAACAGCGAGAGCTTTGCCTGGGACAACCCGAAGGAACTGAATTTTACTAATCTTATGCATGGATTTCTCTCTGTGTGTTTTTCCCTGGTGATGTGATGCTCTGCTATGTCGGGAGTAGGAATAGACCGACCCATGGGCCAAATGTGGACATCCAGGCTCCTCAAGCCGCACTTTCATAGCTGGACTCTCCAGGAGCTTTCACCCTCACTGCAGTTGTTTCATATTATTAACTCCATCCCGCTTTGTCCAGCAACTCCAGAGGTGATGGAGGGACCTTGAACCATGGCGAAGAAGAATGTCAGGATACCCCCCCCCTTTTTTGGCGTGGCTGCAACTGCTGTCTGCTGCTGCGTACTGAGCAAAGCTAGGAGTCACACCCGCGTGGGTCTTGGCTCGAGCCCCACCTACTGTCAGGCCTTTGCCATGCCTACCACCGGAATGCAAAGCCCAGCAGGTTTTGAACAATGTAAGGCAGAGCTCAAAAGGAAACCTTACTCCTGCCCAACATGGACGTAATCTTCCTGACGATGCTTCCTCGAAGGCTTCCCTGCTCGCCACTGCTTTTCCTCCCCACCCTTCCTTTTAATTTGGTTATATTGGAGTATTTGTCCTGCGAAATGGGCCTGTTTTTAAAAATGTATTCAATAATGTTCAATTACCTTTCAAAACTTTACAGCGTAATTCTATGTCTACTCAGAAGTAGACACCACTGCCAGGGGTCGTGGAATATTGCCGCTATGCAGTGTCCTCCAGATGTTTGAACCACAATTCCCCAAATCCCTGACCTTTGATCACATTCTTTGTGGCCGTCTGTGCTGCTGCATTGCAGTCTAAGGCTGGGATTCTGTGCATGTTTGCATAGAGGAAAATGTCCTGCAGCTCCCAGCATTTGCACCAGCATGGATTGTCCACTAAATCATTTAATACCTGAATGTGGGTCAATTTCTGGCAAACCGATGCAGGTTGATGGCAGTGTTGGTGAGAGTTTAACTATGGGCTATGGGAGGAATGCTTCCTTTTATCTGCCTTCAGTCTTCCACCAATCTGCTTCATGGAGGACCCAATGACCTTTCGTTCTTGATCATTAAGTTGCCTTTTTCTGCATGTTTTTCAACTCTACCATATCTTTTTTTGGGCGCAGAGTCCAGAATTGTATGCAACAGTTTCAGTGTGATCACACTATAGCTTTGTATAAGGGAAGTATCATATAGGCAGTTTTATTTAAATCCTTTCCTGACTGTGCCTGATGCAGAGCTTGCCATTCCACAGCTGCCACACACGGGGTTGCAACAATCTGCCTGTGGTCCAGCTCTCCTGTGTCTCTGGACTTCTTTCCCGTGTTTGGTCCTGGCCAGGGAGCAGGCTGAGCCAAGATCAAGTCTGCAAATGCTCAGGAATGCAAGTGCACATCTTCCTGGCACAAAGTACATGAAGCAGACCGTTCTTTGTGCAAAGTATGCAGAGCTTGTAAGTTGCATGTGCAGAAGTGAAGCACCACTTACACAGCAGACACAAGAGGGGTGAGGAGCAAGTGTGCGAGCTGGTCTCACAGCCGTGCTTGGAATCCCTTCCAGCTGGATGTCCACATGACTGCTTGGCTTGAAGCAGAGAGAAAGTGGACCTGAGTCTGGGAGCCCAGCTGATGAAATCTGATGGATTCCCGCCCCAAACTGGGCTCCTCACACATCATTAGGCACACACTGGGATGACATCTTCTTCAGACTGCCCATTACATCCTCAGGATCTCTTTCTTTGCCATTGACTGCCAGTTCTGGTCCCATTACCATGTATGTGGAGCTGAGATTTTTGCCCCAGTGTTTCCCACCTTAGACTTGTATACCTTGAACCACATTTGCCATTTTAATGTCTGTTCTTGAAGCAATCCTTTTAGAATGCCTCACAGTCCCTTCCTGATTTAACTACCCTAAACAATTTGGTGTTATTGGCACACATGGCCATTTCATTGCTGTCTCCTAATTCCATGTCCTGATTTATAGACAGCTTCGATTAGTGGCCTGCAAATTAGCTGGGAACTCAGCCAATGATTTCATTGTCCAGATAACCACGGGGATGAGGAAATGACCCTATTGTCAAGGTGCTTGTAAATACCAGAGTAGGTTCTTCCAAAGAGTGATGTCCAGTCCAAAATCCAGTTAATTCCAGCAGAGTAATTCAGTAATTACTCTGTCCAGTAATTCAGCATAGATTCAGTCCAGAGTCATCCATGTTGAGATTTAGTCCAGCCAAAGTCAGGAACAATGTGATGGGCCAAACAGCACACTGAGTAATTTGTTACCTACAAATGCCTCAGCCCACTAAACAGCTGTCAGAGTATTCGGCACTTAGATGGTGGCATTATTTATCTATCAGATTTCTATCCCAGCTTTTTGTTTGTTATTGACTCAAAGCAGTGTGTATCATTCTCTTCCTGTTGCTCTCAATCTTATTCCCAAACAACAACCCTGTGAGGTAGGCTGGGCTGAGTCTGTGTCTGGCCCAAAGTCACCCAGTGGACTCCATGGCTGAGCAGGGATTAGAATGCAGATTGCCGAAGTCCCAGTCCTGCACCTTTAGCCACTGTGCCACACTGGTTCTCAGACCCGGGCAGCACAGGTCGTTCTCTGTCATGACCTGTTAGAGCTTCCTGGGTTCCTGATTCCTTGCCCAAGGGGCTAAGTCCTTGAGATTTTTTAAAATACCGAATTCTTTTTAATGCCTCACTCAGAATGAAATAATACAGACCGGGTGTTTCCAATGGAGATGAATAGATACTCCTCCAAGCCTCAACACTCAAAGAAAAAAATGTTAGGATTTAAGGGAGGACCATGGCTGGCCTTCTCACTCAAGTGAATAAATTATGTCCTACCTGAGTAGCAGTCTCTACCAGAACAGCTCCACTCAGAATGTGGAAGGGGACCCATTCCCATTTTGGATGGTGTTGAACCGCACTATAAGACGCAGGTTCATAGTTTGGTGGTGCTTCTGAATCTGGTGCTACTCTTGGAAATCCAGGCAGCAGCAAATGCCTGATGATGCTTTTACCATTCAGCTGGTGCTCCAGATGTTCCCTTTCCTGGACAAGAAGGATCTGGCCATTGATATCTGCCTTAGTTGCTTCCAGATTGGGCTAATGCAATGGACTGTACATGGGGATTCCTTTGAAGAGAGTTTGGAAACTCTGACTAGCCCCAAAGAGCACATGTTTGGTATTGTATGCAAATCTGGTTTCGCACCATTTTTGAGGCCCAATTTCTAGTCCCAATTCAAAGTGCTGTTTTTAACTTTAACCCCTTAAGTGGTGTGGAATCAGAATAACTGGAAGACCAACATGTCCAGTATGAACCTACCTTCTGACATAGCTCATTCTCCAAGGCGTGTTCCAATCAACTGTGAAGCTCCCTCCCTCAAGAATGCATATCAGCTTCCATGCTCTTGACTTAAAGAAAGGTGTAAACATGTATCTTTTCCACTCAGCCCTTTTAAAATATATGGGTTTTTTTAATATTCCTGATTTCATTACTATAGGGTTTTACTGTTTTAAGCTAATGCAGTGGTTTAAACTGCTGGGCTGCTGGGCTGGTTGATCGAAAGGTCGCCGGTTCGAATCTGCACAACAGGGTGAGTTCCCGTAGCTCCGTCCCAGCTCCTGTCAACCTTGCAGTTTGAAAGCATGCAAATGCAAGTAGATAAAAAGGTACCACTTCGGTGGGCAGGTAACAGCGTTCCGTGCACTTCGGTGTTTAGTCATGCCGGCCACATGACCACAGAGACTGTCTGCGGACAAACGCAGGCTCCCTCGGCTAGGAAACGGAGATGAGCACCGCCCCCTAGAGTCAGGCATGACTGGACTTAACATCAAGGGGATACCTTTACCTTTACCTTTTATATCACCATGACAGCCTTTTAGAAGAAAAGGTGATTATATAAATGTAATTAATAACAAGAATAGGAACAATAACAATTGTCAGGACTGTGGAATTCCCTCCTGAGGGGGTTCTTCTGGTTTCTTCTTAATTTAGAGTCATCTGGGAAGATGAAAAACTGTTTCTACAGAGAGTTTTCAATTTATATTGGCTGTTTATTTGCTGCTTTTTATTCCTTTATTGTCTGCTCTGCTACATCTTGGGGCTTTGCTCTTACGTCATTGGTGGTTTTCATATAATCAGACAGTGGGAGGAGGGCCTTCTAAGAAACCAAGTCCACCTCCCCACTTCATGCAGATATGAAGGTAACTGGTACCATTATCACATTGCTCTTATTGTTAAGGAATTTATCCTAATGTTCAACCAAAATCTACCCTGCTGTAACTTGAATTCATGAGATCTAGTCTCAAGTCTTCGCATTCTGTGAAGCAGCTGCTATGAAGGGTTTTTATGATTAATTACCTCACTGTGGTTCAGTGTGTAAAAGTGTCACAGGGACAAGAGACAAAAATCTAATCAAGGTCTAAGAGTTGCGAAGCACGGTGTGGGAATGGTCAAAAGGTATCCTGTTGAACTCTGATACTAAAGAAGGAGATGCTGGAGTTGCAATTGGGTTGTGCCAGAGATAAAATTAATGACAAGCTGTCTTGATGGGATTAGGCAAGTATACAGGAAAAAAAGAGACCTGAATTTTGGTAAATATTCCAGGGATGATGATATTAATTTAGAAAGATCCAGAAAACATAAATTCATCAAGAATAGTTTAACAAATTTTAATTTGAATTGAGATGCCTAACTAGGGGACACATCACAGTGAGAACAATAACAAAGAGGTAATGAAATATTTGCATTTACTTGCATATTCAAGTGACCTCTCTTTTCTCTTTAAGTTACAATAGAGATGAATATATAAAGATATAAAAGGGCTTGTTTCCAACATGGAAACTAGCCCATAACTCACTTACCTGTGCCTACACAACAACCATCAGGCCTCACTGGACAAAACTTCAGGAAAGGTATATGCTTGTGCGCGCGCGCGCGCGCTCTCTCTCTCTCTCTCTGAATGTGGTTCTGATCCCCATTCTGTCTTCTCTCAATGATCCCAATCCCCACCCCCTGTGCTCTATAAGGCATGGGGTCTTTGGTCTCTTAAAGATCAGGAAGTCTGAATGTATATGATTTATGGTTTATTGCCTTGAGATCTAACTTGTAAAGTAATTATATTTAAGCTACAGTTTAAGATTCTATGTTCTATATTTCATGTAATAAGGTACTCCTTGCAAGGGCGTTTTCAGTGTTTTGATACAGGAAGTAGAAGACAATTGCAGGCAGGTTAGACCTACAGCAAAAGAGCAGAACGTGTGCCTCTCAAGGGAGGGTTTGCTTGGAACACACCTCAAACACTGATACCAGCTCAGGCAAATCCCAAGTGTAACACAGCCCCTGATTTTACTGTTTGTTGCTAAATGCATTATTCTCTTTCATTTGTTTGTTACTTTTAGGCTAGGCACTGAATGGATTGTGGGAGAGAAAGGCAGGACATAAGCATTTTAAGCACACAATCCTATAAGCTACCAAACTGGGAGGTTTAAAAGCATTCAATGCAGAGTGGGAACAGCAGAGATCAGTGTCTCCCCTCCTGCTCTGCCTTTGTTAGATGAGCTTTTTTGCCCATCTAGGTGAGGCAACTCAGGAAAAGGAAGCTGGGGAGGCTTCCAGATTAATGCACATTCTGGCCTCTTTCCCAGCTTTGAGGAGCAGGCGGCACAGTCATTGTCACACCAAGTGCAAGGGGTGTGTATGGGGAAGGCTAGATAATGGATCTAAGAATCTAAACTATTCTATGACCCCTCAGATGTTGTGTGCAACTCATGGGATTGCTTCCTCAATCAATAAATTCCACAATCAATAAACTGCAAACCACAGGTAGAAAACTGTTTCACCGCATCCATAGCTCCCAGTGGGATCTGGGTGCTTGTATTCCGTACATAAATGCAGTTTTGCGATCTTCAATGCACTAATCTTGCATTCATTAGATTTGTTGTAATTATCAGCATGGGATATCATGTGGTTCCATTTATTTCTATGGCAACAAATTAAACTGTTTTACCCCAGTATTATCTAATCAGTTTATTACAGACTACTGATTTGGAGGAACTTGACCATACAGAATAAACGAGAGCACTCTCCCTCAGCAGGCTACTGCATGTTCACAGCTAATCAGCATTTCAAAAGTATATCTACCATAATATCTATTTTAATTATATTTTAATACCATTAAATATAAGGTTAAATGTAGAATCCTAAATAGATAGAAAAGATCTGTTATTTGATGGTTAGGTTTCTTTTGTTTTCAGGCATCAGCATAAGTTTATGGTATAAGACCAATCTTAATTAACTTTCTGTGATCTAACTTTCTGTGATAAATGACAGTTCAGATGAGCTGGTTCAGACAACATGACAATCCAAAATTTTAAACAATTTCCTGTGAAAACTCTCTTCAGAAATGCAGGGGGAGTCAAAACTCCTTCCTGAAAAGGATGGAATGCCATTTGCACTTTCCCAAACAGCTGCAGTCTTGGGGGTAACTATAAAATGTGCATGACTTTGAGTACAATCAGGGTAAAAAGGAAAAGATGAGGATCCCTTTTATCTTTCCTCTTTCATGTACAAAGATAATGGATGCTCTGGCATTCCTTTGACAACCTGGCTTTTGACAGTCCTTAGGGAAAAGCAACCCAGTCCCCTGTCATTTGGAGATCTTTTGGGTCAAGGCTGGTACCTGCTGTATTTTGACAGTGGGTACCCTTCCCCAGAGCAGTGTCCAGGCAGTATTTCCTGTTTTAGACTCATGAAAATGCACACTTCTGCACTTGTACAAGTACAAATAATTTGTTAAAATTGAAAAAAGTGCCCATCTGGAGTGCAAAAAAATTCAGAAGAAAAATCATGGCAAACAGAGATCGATCCTCCATTGTGCCACTTGGGAGCTTCAGGGGCTGTCGTTGGCCATTAAAAAGGTTGGAGGGCAGGGGTATCTTCAATGAGCCAAAAATTGTCGCATGATTGCCACAGGGAGAGAAACTCAGTCCTGTTGCAGCACCCCAAGGAGTGCAGCTGGAATACTCAAGTGAAAGGAGCAGGTAAACAACCCAAGCCATCCGTTGTGTGTACTATAGCTTGTTTAAAAACAATCAACTCAGCATGGCTTATTATCAGGGTGGGCTATCCTGACGTACAAACCCCCCCATTGAGTCATTGTAGTGCAGGAGCCATTTCAAGAAGCTGGTCTATGCAATTCTCTGCATCTTTGCTCAGAGATAATTCCTACTGTGTTCAATGGAGATTACACCCAAGTGCGTCTCCATCGGACTACAGCCAGTGTTTTGGACAGCCTTTCCAGACCATCTCTTCCTTAGCCCTTCATGCAATGAAAATATAATTGTTATGGTTTGTTTGCTGCAGAGAATTCAGAAGAGGATCCAGAAGTCGGTGAGTGAAGAGCAGATATCTTAACTGAAAGGCAGACAGGACATTCCGATCTCTGCTGATGGAAGACACCACTCTCATTTCTCTGCCTGTGTTATCCTAATGACTTTTAATACTGCTGGCAAGCCAACAAGAAATATGCATGGGATTCCTGCTTAAATTTCAATCCATATTTCAAACAACTGCTCTGACTTACAACAGAAGTCCCCAGCTCCAGATAAACATCGGCCTGCTCTAAGTTTCTCAGATATAGTAAACATTTCTTTCTCTGTGTTTTCTCTTTAAACCAAATTTTCATCTCCTGCCATTCCCATCATGCCTGTTTACATCTCTTGTTTACTTGGCAATCAGCTCACAGCCTCATTGCTTGTTGTCATCACTTAAAAAAAAATAAACAGCAGGCAACATCTCATTAAGTTATTTCCTGTATGATATAGGGAGAGAGACATGAAAAAGTATTTCTGTGTCCCTAAACTTCTAAGCAATTAGGAATGCTCATTAATTTGGAGTACATGAATCCTCCCTTTGACCTCCAAGGGATTACAATGCACATAATCAGAATATCTCAGTTCATGCATGATTGAGCCAGCAAGATCAGAGCCTTTTTTATTTGTGTCTTATCAAAACCTCCTTGGTGTCATCTGATGAACACTGGCTTACTTTGCTGTCTGCATTGAAGAGTTCAAGCTCAAGAGATGGACATCTCTGGGAATCTTCCCACGGGTTTAATAAGTCCTTCACTGGGCCTGATAGAGCCATATCACACTCACGGGTTGAAAAGATCAACAAAAAGGTCCTTTCAGCTAAGCCCAGAGACCCATGGATGGCAGTAAGTATTTCCTAAATGGTTATATGTGCACACAATGTACCCAACTCCCCACCCCACCCTCCACTCCTTTCAACAAAGATCACGGCCAGCCTACATACCCACATTTGTATTTCCATGCATTCTGGGCTGTTTCCCCAATTCACTTCCCCTCTCCCCATAATTCAGTTTATATAAAAGTAGTGGATGGTGCATGACAGATAGTCTTGGGCTATTGATTGTTCAATTTGAATTTCCCTCTCTGAGAATGGACCAATCCCTTAGGTTTTGAGGTTTTCTTTTCTTTTTTTCCCAAATCTATTTGTTTTCAGAAAATACAATAGAAAGAAAACAAGGGGTACCTAGAAGAGAAGGAAGCCAAGGGTCATTCCAAAGATTTAGCAAACAATTCCTCATCTAAACACATTTACAGTAAACAAAAGTCTCTATCAACCACTTTCCCATCTAGCGCATTCACTTTTCAGTCATGTATTCATCAGCCTATACAGTTAGTGATAGATCATAACATTGTTTTGGGAAGGAATAGTAATCACAAACATTTCTAAGAATCATATTTTCTTTAACTATTATTTAAATTGTTCATAGAAAGCCTGCCATCTTTCTTCTGTGGACATAACCAGCTAGCTTCACCATTGCTGCATATTCAACTAGTTTGTTTTTCCAGTCTTCAACAGCTAGGTAGCCTTCAGCTTTCCACTTTGAGGCAATTAACAGTCTTGCCACTGTTATCATATATTTGTATAAATCTCTCATAATCTTTGGAATAGTCTCTGAGACAATCATAACATTTCTTGGCATTCAAAGCCAGTTTTGAGTATTGTCTGCATCTCAGCATGAATCTGCTTCCAAAATTTTTGATTCTGTCACATGGCCACCACATATGGTAAAATGTCCCATCTCTCTCTGCATTTCCAGCATCTTTCATTATAATGGTTGACCATTTTCTCTATATCTTTTGGGGCAATGTACCACCAGAAATGGGACTGCAGGTGGCACAGTGGTTTAAACTGCTGTGCTGCTGGGCTGGTTGATCAAAAGGTCACCAGTTTGAATCTGCACAATGGGACAAGTTCCCGTTGCTCTGTCCCAGCTCCTGCCAACCTTGCAGTTCGAAAGCATGCAAATTCAAGTAGATAAAAAGGTACCACTTCGGTGGGCAGATAACGGCACTCTGTGCACTTCGGTGTTTAGTCATGCCAGCCACATGACCATGGAGACCGTCTGCGGACAAACACTGGCTCCCTCGGCTAGGAAACGGAGATGAGCACTGCCCCCTAGAGTCAGGCATGACTGGACGTAACGTCAAGGGGAAACCTTTACCTTTTTACCTTTACCACCAGAAATACATCTTATATCTCGGACCTGGTGTTGAGGACCCCCAGGATGTTGGTCCTGGGGGACTTTAATCTCCATGCCGAGTCTGGACTGACCGGGGCGGCTCAGGACTTCATGGCCTCTATGACGGCCATGGGCCTGTCTCAACACGTCATCGGCCCGACCCATGAACGTGGACACACTCTGGACCTGGTTTTCTCGACAGGGCAGGAAGAGGGTGGTCTGAGGGTGAGGAATTTATGTTTGACTCCCCTGTCATGGTCAGATCACCTCCTGGTGAGGTTTGTGCTCGAGAGTGGCCTCTCCCTCTATAAGAGTGCGGACCCGATTGTATGGGCCCGCCCCCGGAGCCGGATGGATCTGGATGGATTCCTGAAAGCCCTGGGGGAGTTTCCGGCTGACAAGACTGGTGCTCCTGTCGAGGCTCTGGTCGAACTGTGGAACGGAGAGATGACCAGGGCTGTGGACACGATCGCTCCCAAGCGTCCTCTCCCACCGGGCAGAGTCCGCTCTTCCCCTTGGTATACACCTGAATTGCGGGTGATGAAGTGGGTTGGGAGACAACTGGAGCGTAGGTGGAGGAAATCACGGGATGAATCTGACCGAACACACTTGAGAGCCCACTATCGGGCCTATGCTGTGGCGGTGAAGGCGGCGAAAAAGAAGTTTTTTTCCACTTCCATTGCCTCCTCACAATGCCATCCGGCGGAGCTTTTTCGAGTGGTACAAGGCCTGGTTCACCCGGGTCCTAAGGAAGATCCAATGCCACCCTCAAAGGCCCGCTGTGATGACTTTGCCAGGCATTTCAGGGAGAAAATCGCTCAGATTTGTCACGAGCTGGACTCCACTAATGAATCAGAGGTCTCTGGGGAGACGCCAATGCTACCGTCTGGTCCAAAATTGTTGGAGGAATTTCAATTATTGCGGCCCGATGATGTGGACAAGGTACTTGGACGAGTACGTCCCACCACTTGCCTATTGGATCCTTGCCCGTCTTGGTTAATAAATAACTCCAAGCACGGGATTGGGACCTGGATCTTGGAAGTGGTTAACGCTTCTCTGAGGGAGGGTCGAGTGCCTGCCCCTTTAAAGGAGGCGGTAATACGACCGGTCCTGAAGAAAGCGTCACTGGATCCAGAGAGGGCCACTAACTATAGACCTGTGGCCAACATCCCGTTTCTGGGCAAGGTGTTGGAGCGAGTGGTGGGGGGACAACTCCAAGCACTCTTGGATGAAACTGATTATCTGGATCCTTTTCAGTCCGGCTTCAGACCCGGGGACAGTACTGAATCTGCCTTGGTCGCCCTGTACGATGACCTGTGCAGGGAGAAGGACAGGGGGAGTGCATCCCTGTTGGTTCTTCTGGACCTCTCGGCGGCTTTCGATACCATCGACCATGGTATCCTTCTGGATAGGCTAGCGGGATTGGGGGTTGGAGGCACTGCTTTGCAATGGTTCCGCTCCTATTTCAATGGTCGATTCCAGAAGGTAGTGCTGGGGGACCATGTCTCTGTGTCATGGCAGCTATGCCATGGAGTACCACAGGGCTCCATTCTATCCCCTCTGCTATTTAACATCTATATGAAACCGCTGGGAGAGGTCATCAGGAGGTGTGGGCTGCGGAATCATCAGTACGCTGATGATACCCAGCTCTACCTCTCGTTTTCCACTAATCCAGGTGAGGCAGTGGCTGTGCTGAACCGGTGCTTGGCTGAGGTAATGGAATGGATGAGGGCCAATAAACTGAAACTCAACCCAGACAAGACGGAGGTCCTTCGTTCAGGTAGCCAGGACCCAAGCCATTTAGGGCTTCGGTGAGGGTGGATTTGACCTGGTCCTGAATGGTGCAACACTCCCTCTTAGGGATAAGGTCCGCAGCTTAGGAGTACTCCTCGACCCGGAGCTATCGTTGGAAGCTCAGGTGACAGCGGTGGCGAGGAGCGCCTTCCTTCAGCTTCGGCTGATTAATCAGCTGCGCCCCTACTGCCTGGCGACGGTGACACATGCACTGGTGACTTCCCGCCTAGCCTTCTGTAACGCGCTTTACGTGGGGCTTCCCCTGAAGACGGTCCAAACACTTCAATTGGTGCAAAATAGAGCTACCAGGTTGCTGACGGGGACGGGGCGTTATGCTCACATGACTCCAGTCCTCCGTCAGCTTCACTGGCTGCCCATTGAAGCCCGGGCCCAATTCAAGGTGTTGATTATGACCTATAAAGCCCTAAACGGCTTGGGTCCTGGCTACCTGAACGAGTGCTTACGTCCATATATGCCCGACCGCCCCTTGAGATCTGCGGGAGAGTCCCTTCTCCGGGAACCCTCCATGAAAGAAATTAGGAGAGTAAGTACTCAGAGGAGGGCTTTCTCTGCAGTGGCGCCCAACCTATGGAATTCACTCCCCAAAGAGGTCCGCCTGGCACCGTCGTTACTGGTTTTTCGGCGCCAGGTAAAGACCTTTTTATTTAAACATCATTTTAATTGTTAAAATATATGATCTGGCCAGGGCAACTTCTTCTTCCTTTTCTTTTCTCCTCCTATATTATTTATTTACTTATTTTATACTGATAATTTTAATTTTATATTATTATGTTTGTAACTCAATGTATTTTTTGTATTTTTGTATTTAGTGGTAATTTATTATGTTCTATTGTATTTCAATGTATTTTATTGTGTTGTAAGCCGCCCCGAGGCTTCGGCAAGGGGCGGCATAGAAATGTTATAATAATAATAATAATAATAATAATAATAATAATAATAATAATAATAATATCAATTTTCTCTTAGTGTTTGGCATGTGGTGAATTTTATGTCCTTCGTTCATAAGACTTTCCATTGCCCACCACTGGTTTTGAGGTTTTTCTTTGTCATCCCATGGAAAATAAAGAGACAAAGGCTGTCTAGCTAGCAAGGTCAGGAAGGCATGGGCATCATCCCCATTGATACACAGCTTTGGTAACCCTTAGTACTTTGGAATGTATTTATTTTCCTACTTTATGTACTTTTAATCAGCCAATAACCAAAATCTGGACAGCATACAATACATTAAATACTCCAAATGCAAGCAGAGTATAAAAGCAATACAGAACAAAACTAAGATAAAACCAGCAGCTAAGAATCAAAGCAATCTACCGCATAAAATCAAATTAAAATCTACAGCAGAATAAAGCACTAAAAGCACTATTAATACACACATACATACAGAAACAGGGTATTAAAATGAAGGTACAATCCTATGTATGTTTAAATAGAAAAATGCCTATGATTTAGATAGAAAAGGGCCTATGCTTCCCAGTTACGATGGCTGGGGGATGTTGGGAATTGTAGGCTTTTTTCTGTCTGAACACGCATCGGATTACTCCTAAAGTAAGATTAGGTAGGTAATTTGCTGTTTCATTTGTTTTTGCTTTAAAAGCAACTGCTTATTTCTCAATACTTCTCTGCTTGGTTCATTAATAAATGTATTGAGTAGAAATTGGAGCTGATTTGATCATTTTTCCTGGCCTGGAGTTGGCCTGACTTCTCCATATGGGAAAAAGCTCATCTTCTAGTCACGAGATAAGAGACATAAAAAGACACAGGAGCGATGGTGGCACTACCTCTGCTCACATGCAGAAGAACCAGCCCAATGTCTAGTCTATGGACTTCCCTGGAGGTGGCCAGGTCACCCGGGAACCTCTAGGTTGTGTAGTGTGAGTGTTTACTCGTCATGCAATTCCTGCATGAATTCCAAACAATTCTGGTATGCAGGGTGAGGTTTTAATTATAACCTGTGTGTGTATAGCTGTGACTCCACACAAACAAAAGCAGAATGATAAAAACTTACATCTTATCATTTGGAGAACCTTATAGTGCTTTTAATATATGAATAGGTGACATATAGATACCAACTTCAAATGAAAAAAGCTGCCTATTTGATCCACTTTCGATGAAGCCTATGCCTACTTGTTAGAAAGTTGTATGGATTTCATGGAAATCCATGTACTTGGAAGAAGAAAAGATGGAAAAAAATAAGCTGGGGACCTATGGGCACCACCTTGGGTACTATTAGAGGTACCCAGAGATAAAGTGGGAATACTTGGAATAAATTGTACTGAATACACTGAGTCTTAATCAGAGTAAATATATTTCATATTGCAGAATAGGAAACCAAGGCTCTCCAGTTCCAGGAAAACTAATAGCAGAAGACAGAGCTCTACTGGCATATATCTACCCCTCTCTCACCAGTGCTTTGAAAAGGGCTTCTGCCTGAGTATAGTGAAGTTTACACATAAAAAATGAAGTAACTCTATGGAACCTGCAACAAGAACCCTAATATTCAAGTACAGGATAATGATCTGCATTAGACAGGGAGAAGGGGTGATTTGGTAGACTCTAGCTCCTATCTGCCACAGCCTGCATGGCCAAAGGCCGGGGATGATAACAGTTATAAATCAGCATCCAGAGAGCCATGAGTTTCCCACCTTTGTGGTAAAGGAATAAAGTTACAAACCAGGGAATCTCCATCTGCAGTCCTGGAACAAATCAACGGACAAAACTTAATGGGTTGTTGTAAGATAATATACATGAAAAGCTTTGCACTGAACTCTCTAAAACTGCTCAGCAACACTAAATGTGATGGTAAACCAAGAGTTCTTGTCTGCCTTGCTTGCGTTTTTCAAGCTGTCCTTAAGATGACTTCATTCCAGAGTTGTTGGTAGGTGCTCCATGCCTCTTGGACGCAGTAATTTCTTTTATCTTTTTCTATAGTTTGGGATATGTGCCATGATCCACCCGGATGGCCCAAGAATGGACAGCGAAAATACTGTGAAACCAATTACAGTTTCCTAAAATCAAGAAAGAGAAGGTCATATAAGGCTAAGCAATAGTAGCTGCCAGAGAGGAAGCAGTTTTTTCGCCTACAATATTACTGAACTTTGAAAGCAGTAATCCCAGCAATGTGATCAATGTGAAAGTAGACCTCTGAGAAAGATGATTATTATACAAATCCAGTCACAAGCTGAAGCAGTTCATATCAACTTGAAATGCAAAGTGTGATTTGTCATTTTAGGTCACTAAAGGCTGAAAAATGGGGTCGGGTGGGGAGGAATTATTTTCAAAGTCCCGCTCAGGATTAGAGGCTTTGGTCTGTTTTTGCAAACACGGGGGAATTGAGGGCATGCTCCTGCAGCTGTTCAAATATAAAGCCTCTGGCAAAGCAGATCCTTTTGCTTGAGATCTTTTACAGCCCAATAATTCATCTCCAATCAACATGTGGAGCTCCTGCTCTCACATATGCATTCAAATAGCACAAACAACCTGTGTGCATTCAGTTACACCTCAGTCTGCTCTCTTCACTCAGGCAGCCCCAGACAGTCCAGGAACAATTTCTGTACCCCAGAACCTCCACCAGATTACCCATACACCACTATTAAAATCACCACTGTCAATGTTTTCCAGAGGGAAATGGCACATTTTCTCTTTAAAACAAGAAATGCAGGGAAGAGATGCTTTATTTTAATGTGAAATTATGCTCCAGAAGGCCAAGACACTGCTGAAACTCAATGGCAAGTCGGACAAATGGCAGCCATTTAGCTGCAGGGGCTGCAAGTTACCCAGGGAGAGCATGTTGTCAGCTTCCACCTTAGGGGAATGGTTTGTCTACACAACAGTTTCCATCTCCTGATGAAATGGGTGCAGCACTGAAGCAGATTAACTTGGGAATGGGACAAATGCCCCATGTCAGATATAGGTGAGGTTCCTGTGGCCCCCAGAAGTTGTTGGATTACAACTCCCATCTTTCCTGACATTACCTAAATTGGTTAGGGTTCAGAGAGTAGGAAGGTAACATCTGGAGAGCCACAAGGATCCCACCCTTGAGTCAAGTGGGGTGAGGGGCTTATAAGTCACACTTTGGTAAGCACTTTTGATGGCTGAAACCTGATGTTCAAATAGTTTTATAAATTAATAAACAAGATGTTAAAGTTAGAAATTCAAATGTGTGGGGGACTGCAGAGATGTGGCATCATCTCAGTGAAGGACAATAGCAGTGTTGTTCAAAATGCCTGGGTCCTTCAATTCTCAGAAGCAAAGCTTTCTATCCCTTTCCACCAGCACAGCCACTTGCGACCCTCCCAAAAGCTTCTCTGGAAAGCTGGAAAGCCCTTGTGTGGGTGGGGGCTTCAGGAGGGAGAGGGACATTGGTCCAAATTACACTTGGATCCTTATGTCGCAATCCTTCACAGGTTTAGGCAGAAGAAAGTTCAATGACTTCCACATGCTCCAGCCAGCATGGTTGGCTGCAGAAGGTTGAGCTGTAAGGGCCTTTTCTGCCTAAACATGCTTAGAATTGTGCCCTTAAAGAAGGAATGCTTCTGGCCCTGCTTGGCAGAACTTCTGGTCTTCTGGAGGGGCTTTGAAGAATGTGAAGAGAGCCCTGCTGGAGCAGGGCAGGGGTTCTGTCCACACAGTGGCTGCTCAGCTGTCCCGGGGAAACCCACAAGCAGGGCATGAGTGGAACAGCACCTTCCCACCTATGTGCCTATGTTTTTTTGAAGTCCCAGATGGCCACAAGGACAGAAGGGAGAGGCTGAGACAGGAAATATTTCTTTCACAAACCTCCTTTTCTTAGGATCCAAGTCTACAGGTGCAATCCATGCATGTTTAGATAGAAAAATCTTATACACTTCCTTGCATGGTGGGAGTTATAAGATTCTTTTTCTGTGTTTAAATATGCATTGATTTACACTTTCTATCCTTTTTCATGTGGAATATAAGGAAAAGCAGAAAGGCAACATTCTACCTAACTGCTTGTGAAGAAGTAAACATGCTTCCATCACTCTGGCCAATGAATTAATCGGTGATGCTTTAAAGTCCGAGTAGAGGACTAATAAGTGGGATGGCGACTCCTAAGTCAGTGGAACTCTTCATCCATTGCAGTTTTTATTTTGAACTGTATGGGAGCTATTTGCAGTCCTGACCTTCGTCCCTGAAATAGGCTCACTGCCATGGAGCGATATGGATCGCTTCTACAACATTCACAATAAAAGCTGCAACGGAGAAGGTTCCCCACTCATGGGAGTCACCAGCATCCCCTTTTTTTAATAGCTTAGGAAGCCAGTGCTGGTTAGATTACTGGGCTGTGTGGACAAAGAATCTGATATAGCATAAGCATCTCCCTATTTTATTTTTTATTAAATTGCATTAGCACTTAAAAGAATATAATAACTGCAAACATATTGGGCTCCCTCTATTTATTTTTGCCGCCAATTATTCCTCACAGAACCCCTCAGCACAGGACTTCTGACTATGGACCAGAGGTCCTGATACATTTGAAAAAGAGCTTGATGTAAAGATGCATCCCTTGGAAGAGATGGCTCATGTGGATCCAATTATCTTACAGAGCAGAAAGGAAAAGGACTGTGGGTCAGGGAGAGGGAGCTTGCCTTTCCTAGTTAGCTTTAGCTCATCTTTATGCCCTGCAGATGTGCCTGAGGACAACTCCTACATCCAAGATACCTGCAGGGTGAACAAGGTGTAGAGGGCAAGGAGAGTGATAAGAAGGCAACTCACCAGCGGTCCCACTTTGTCTTTGGCTGGCTTGCTGTGAATCGGAAGGCCTTTTCTGTTTACAGTCCTGAAGAGCAGCAGCCCAGAACGGAGCCGGGATGCCTGGCATGCAACAAGGACCATCTTCCAGGTGAGCAGGGGAAAGAGTTTGATCAGCAGTCCCTGTCCAGTTGGCAGCTCCAGCTACTTTGCACACATTGCTCGTTCAAGCCACCTAAGCAGGAACTCAATAGCCAAGACCTTTTGCTGTCAAAGATATATTTGTCTTCCCCACTGCATAAGCTGCCACTAGGAAGGGAAGCTCCTCTTCTGTGGCTCTGTCCATCTGTCCGTCTGCTCTCTCTAAGGGATCTGTCGCCTCCCACAAGCTTATTTAAGCATGTCAGCTGTTGTGCCCAAGGGACAGGAGGAGCCAGTCCGTGCTGCTAAGAGAGACTGCAGACCAGAAAAGCAGAACGTTGACTCGGGTGAAACTCAAGTATTCAGAAAGCTCTCCTTTATAGCAAACCTGGATCAATGTATTATGAATTGTCTACATTCAGAACTGACTCTGAGCACCAGAACATGCACAGTCAGGTAGTACATATGTGTCCCACAACTCAATCAATCAATCAATCAATCAATCAATCCACTACGTAGATCACCAAAAACGGAATTGAAACAGTCTCCATAGTTTTTTCACTGATTGTCACCACTTCTGCAACACAGGCTCCACTGAGTGGGTCCAGCCCCATCCCATCAATATGCAGTGGTGTTCATGCTTCACAAAACATCACTACACAGGTAAGCCAGTGAATCCCAATCAGAAAGGGGGTATATAATATGGCAATGTGCAATACCATGTTGAACATCATCATTCAAAACTACAGTTCCCCAGATACCTCTTGATAATGCATACACCAAAAAACTCAGATACATGGAATGAGTTTTCATATCAGAGGAAATTCTCATCTGAATTCACTTCATTACTTTCCAAGTAAATAAAAAAAAATCACTCAGTAAGTTTGTTCATCACTGAATGCTACATGCTGGCTGGAATATGTTGGGAGTTGTAATCCAATGCATCTGGGGGCGTCAGGTTTTGGAGAACTGTCCTCAGAGATGCCATTTAACTTCCCCACAATGCAGAGCAATAGTCCATCAAGGAGACATGGAGAAAATTCAAGCAGCTACTCCCAGCAGCCTGGCTCTCATCACAGCATCGCTGCTGCCACAGCCAGGTAGCCTAGCCAATGCACTGATCTAGGAAGGGGTTAACCAGAGAGTAGCTTGCCAAGGGTCCTTGCAAACCTTGCTCCAGGCATTAATTCCTTTCTGCCAACCCCTCAACAAGCAATCATCTGACCTCAATCATAATCTCCAGCCTGCTCTTTTCTGATGCAGCCCTACCCAGATTAAAGAGGCAGGACTACGCAGAAGAGCTTCTAAGTGCCCTGACAGCTAGTCAGCCAGAGCTCCTCCAGCAGGCAGCAGTGCCACAGGCAGGGGCAAATCCTGGCAGCCCAGTTCATTTTCCCCCCATAACAAGTCCTGCAGCCTCAGGTCCTAGTCACCATCTAGGGAGGGAAGCAAAGACAACATCCACAGCCAATTTCCTCATGCATTTATTTTTACTGGGCATTCGCTTGCTGCTCCTGTAGTTTTGCAGTCCAGATAGCACTGGGAAAGGAGCCACAGCTGGATCAGAATTAGCCCAGGCCACACCAGAATTTCAGAAAACTGAAGCCCTGGGGGGGGGGGGGGGTTTGTACATATGTAAGGTAAAAGTTCTAAGCATGCACATAAGCCCTGCCCCAATGACCCCCCCCCCATCCCCAGCTTCCAGACAAACCTTTGCGCATGGAGCACCAAAGCCTGTGAAGGCAGTCAGCTGAACATGCTCAACAGGATCCGGTGATCAGGCCCCCGATCAGGAGGGGTTCACAGCTGCTGGATCCCTGCAAGCTCATTCTGCTGCACGTGCTTTGCAAAGGCTCCCGCTCAGTGCGCAATGGTGTAACTGGCAACCAGGCATGCAGGGACCCAGCCCATGGCCTCCTCCCCAGTTTCACCCCAACCCTAAAACGGGTCTGCAAAGGGTTGTGAATGACACTAATTTCTCAAAGTCAGGTTCCTGCACGTTTTTTGGCATAGCTCATCATTTTGGCACTTTCTGAGAATGTTCCAACCCTTCCTTCCTTCACACGGAGCTTAGTTTTCTGAACCCTAGCTCTAGCCTGAAATATTACGATAACCCTAAAATGAGTCTGAAGGGGGCATAGTTGGCACTTATTTTTCAGTGTCAAGTTTCTGCCCATTTTTCTGCGTAGCTCATGATTTTGGCCCTTTCTTACCACATTCCAACACTTTTTTTCTTCACAAGGACCATAGTTTTCCAAACCCTAACCCTAACCCGGAATTTCACCCTAGCCCTATAATGGGGCATAAAGGGTTACGAATGACACTAATTCTTCAAAATCAGGTTTCTGCTCATGTTTCTGCTTAGCTCACGATTTTGGTCCTTTCCAACCACATTCTATCACTCTTTTTCTTCCCTAGGACCATAGTTTTCCAAGCCCTAACCCTAACCTGGAATTTCACCCCAACCATAAAATGGGGCTAAAGGGGTTATGAATGACACTAATTTTTCAAAGTCAGGTTTCTGGACATTTTTCTGCATAGCTCACCACTTTGGCACCTTCTGAGCACGTTCCAACCCTCCCTTTCTTCACAAGGACCATGGTTTTCCAAACCTTAACCCTACCCTGGGATTTTACATGCTTTAACAGGAGGGTAAGTCATTTCAAACTCTTGGGGCCATTTTCCAAGCATCCACAATGCTGGGTCTCCCCAAATACCCACTGAATTATTGCTGTTTTGGTTGGTTTCTCTTTCCGGGAAAGATGCTTCTCCTCTCCATTTTGTCTTCCCTGCAAGGCTGTGATGTAGCTTAGACTGGGAGCCCAGAGTTGCCCAGTGAACCTCCCGGTTCAGTGGGGACTAGAGCCCAGGTGTGCCAATGCTAGCTCTCAGGTGAAGTGGGTATCATGGTACCAGAAGCAAGTTCCATTTTATTCCTGTAGGTGTGATACTATTGTGATGCTTCAAATGTGAAAGGACACATATTCAGGGCTGGTGAACACTTGTGTTTGTATGATTGTTCTAACCTTTTAGGACTGCAGAAGCAGTTGCAATGCCCAGAATGGAGATGAAATGTTGGTTGTGTACTTCGCAACTGATATGATTCCCACAGACATTTAACTGTGTCCCTGTGTAACCATTCAGTCCAGTGCACCACTGCAACTTTGGGTAGCTGCTGAGAGCTAGCAAAAATAACCACTTGAGCCTACTCTGGACCTTCATTTTTTTTTTTTTTTAAGTGTCTGGATGGCTGGAAGATGCCATTTTGATTCTCACAATCCCCTTGGCATATCTTCATCTCATGCCATTGCAGAAAATTTAAATTTCCTGCCCTGTAAACCAGCATGCTCACTTGTTCGGTTTAATGAAAGTGCTTCCCATTAATGACTTGCAAGCTTCTAGTTCCTGGAGCTGCTGCCTGGGCTCATTTGCACAGCTGTGCACAGAAAGAGAGGGAAACCTGATATAACCCCTGGCTGGATTACCACGGTCCCACAGGAGGCTTGTACACAACTTCCATCCACTGTTATGGAGAGAATGCTGGGAAATGGTGACCTCTTAACGCAGCTGAGATTTGAGAAACAGATTCCCAGGACTCAGTTTTCTTGTATTTAATGCCTGTTGACACAAAGCTCCAAACACTTCGATCCTGTGGCATTATGAAAGACAGATCTCTCTCCCACATAATGTGTGTGCATACAGGCATGAGGATTGGCTCTTTGCTATTCTATTTCCCATTACCTCTCAGACACTGAGACTCATGCTTGTATACCAGCATTTGCATGCCAATGTCAACTTTCACTTTACCTGACCTTCAAACAAATTCCAAAGTGGCTTAGGAGATCAAAAATGCAGAAGGGCAGTATGATAAAACAGTTAAGACAAACATAACAAATTAAAGCAGCGCACTCCAAGGGCAGCAGCAGAACTCAGAGCTGTGCTAGAACAAGTCAAATGTGAAGGCCTGGGAGTGTTAAAAAGATGCAGCAGCAGAAGATAGCTAGGCAGTGACCAGGCAGTTTTTCCCTGGGGGAGAGAATTCTATAACGAAGGTGCCAGTCCTGAAAAGGCTCTTGTCAAAAGAGCCATCTTCCATCCACAAAGGAGGTCCAGGGACAACAAGAGGGTGACTTGTGGTCCTCCCAATATTTTGACTATGAATTCTCATCACAGAATTATACGTAGTAGAATTGGAAGGGGCCAGAAAGTCACCAGGTTCAACCCTCTGCTATTGCAAGACACTAAGTTACACTATCCCACTCAGATGACTGTACAGATGCCTTTTGAATATCTCTAGTGAGGGACAGCCCACAGCTTCCCCAGGTAATACGTTCCATAGCTGTACTGCTCTCACAGTCAGGGAGGTCTTTCTGGTGTCTAGTCTAAATCTGAATCATAGACTCATAGACTCAAAGAATCCTAGAATAGTAGAGTTGGAAGGGGCCATGGAGGCCATCGAGTCCAACCTCCTGCTGTTGCAGGACACCACGTTACACCATCTGGTTTAACTTAAGTTGGTTATTCTGTGTCCTGCACCTCAGAATGGACAATAAGAGATCATGTCCTTCCTCTTTGTGACAGCCTTTTAGGTACTTGTAGAGTGCTATCACTTCACCTCTCATTCTTCTCTTCTTGAGACTGAACACACCTCACCATTGGCTAGGCTGGCTAGAGCTGATGGAAGCTACCAGTCAAGGTATTTAGAGTTGCCCAGTTCCATCTTAATGTATAGGCAGGAGCTGGTGAGAAAGGTGGCCCATCAGGTATCCTGGTCCCAAGCCATGAAAGTATTTAAAAGTAAGCAGTTCATTGAACTAGTCCCAGAAAGAGAGTAAACACCACAGCAGTTGACCAAGCTCCAGGTTCCAGGCAACTCTCTAGCAGTGATATCTTGAACTAACTGATATTTCAGAACTTTTCAGATACCCACCATAACATGGCAAGACTGATCATTGGCTGCAAGTCAAACTAAACCATAAGCATTTTGAAATGAAGCAAAGGCCCAAGCACCCAGTGAAGGTGGCTGGGGGGACCTGTATGCCTTGCTGGGGGATTGATCCACGACAGTGGCCTGATGGTGCCAGTCCTGGGTACGCACGCCGTTTTCCCTTAGCGACCTCTACTGGGGTGTGTCTTCCACTACAACAATCTGAAAATCTGCTTTTCCTAGATGCAAAAGTAGGATGCCACATATGCCAAATTGCCTTCAGCTCCTGGGGGGGGGGGGGGGGTTGTCTCTAAAATTGCCAAGAGGCCAGGGGAAAAATGGCCCTGGGCCATGCCAGCAGATTGAATGGCATAAACCAGCAGGTGACACCTTCCATAGTTTGGGAATACTTTAATAAACACCTAATGATTGGTATAGCAAGCTGTTAAAACTGAGCACCTGCGACTCCTTGAAAAGTTCTGTCTATTACTCCTCAAGTATATAGTTCCAAGAAGCCAGCACCACCATGCAGTCCCTGCTTATACGGTGTTTGTGCTCTGCTTTAAGGAAGCCACAATGCTATTATTTATGCAGACATAAACAAGGTGGAAATTAGAATCTACAGACTTGTAAGAAACACTAGATGAGTGAACAAACTTTAAATGCAAAGGAAGCACCATTTCATAATGATGGTGAGATTTCCAAAGGCTTGGTGCTTTAATTTTGGGAATAATTCTTTCTTTCTTCTTGTGAGGAACATTGGATGAGTGAACAAGCTGTAAATACAATGGTGCGGGGGAGTACAGGGGGAAAAATGAAAAGTGCAGCAGTTAAAGCACTGGGGTGGGATTTAGGAGATTCAGGTTGTAGTCCCTTGTGGCCTTGAGCCAGTCACTGACTCCCAGCCAAACCTACCTTACAGGGTTGTACTGTGGATAGCAAGCATTATGGAAAGGATAGCAAGCATTATGCAGGCTAATTTCAGTTCCTTGCAGGAAAAAGGCAGGATGCAAGTACAATAAATAAATAAATACATCCCTCAAGTCTGTAAAACTGATATGACCAAGGGCACCGACTAATGTGGATGCTCCTAAGCCTCCAAACTTGAGAGTGGGAACAGTGCAGAAGCAAGAACTGCCTCCATGCTTCCTCTGCCCTGCAAAAGATATAGACGACTGGTTTTGTCCATCTATGTCTTTTGGCCCTGTTCACAGGGAGGAGCGGTAGAGGTGCTGCTGGGACCCCTTGTATTCTGGTGCAGCTTCACCCCTCCCCTCCCCCGCTCCTCCCAACCAGGTCCAGAGTTGCACTCTAGACTTCAGACCTGCAACTGAAGAGGAAAGAGCTGTGCCCGCTGCAAGGGCAGAAGGAGCGTACTCTGCAGGCGGTGCCCCAAGTCCCTACTTCAGAATGCATTTCCAGGGCTGGAGCTGGGATTTCTGTGCTGCATCCAGCAGCTACTAGGTTGCATCCTCCAAAACTAATTCTATGGCCTCAGACCACAGGAGTGTTTGAACTCCCCGTTCTGTGGTCAGTAATCCTCCCCTGCCCCCCTGCAGTTGGCATGAAAATATTTGTGCTGGCTGCCTGCCAAGGTCAGAAAAGCTACGGCAGAGGAGGAAAGGGGCTATTCCAGTGGGCAAGCAGGAGAAAAGCCTGGAGAGAGCAGGAGATGAGGTATCCTGCCCTTCTTCCAGCCTAATTTCCTCCCTTTCCCAAGGAGCACCACTGGGTGGCCATAAAGTCTGTCTAGCAAAATTTGCAAGGGGGATGACAGTGAAGCAAAACTCATCCCTGCTGCTCTTCTCACTCTGCAATGAATCATCGGACATCTCCAACTGCGAGAGCTTGTAATCACTGATAGAGCAAGCAATCGGATTTTATTAATTGGGTAACACCAGTACAAGCTAAATGACCTATTATTCTCCAAATTTACCTTTCACATTTTAAAAATCAACACCAGCCACTGTTTTTGCTGTTTTCCACTCATCTCAAACCTCTCTTGACCTACATTGATTTTTAACTAGACTGCCACTGCTCCAAGCTAGAAGCTTCTGTAACATCGGCTATAATTCATCAGGCTCTGCCACCCCAAATTAATTTAAATTGATTCCAGAACGTGAGTGGCCTTCGCTTCCTAATACATTTGACCATATACACCCTTCTTGAGAGCAATGTCAGCCTACCTTTGTCAGGATTCACAGCATGATCTAAAAGATTTTGAACAAATGCTCATTCAATCTCCTATGTAGCTGCTGATTGTTCCAAATACTCTTTTTAAAACACACATGCTGAAGGGTCATACCCAGCCATTTATGCAATTGATGGAGCTGTCTGAATTATCTAAATTATTTCTTTGTGAAAATGTTTGTTTCCATGGCTCTCCTTACAAGGTTTAGAGCAAGCCAAAGCAGGATAAATGCACCAATTTTGAAAGCCAAACACCAGGTAATTGATTGAATATTGCACTACAAAGAAAGGAGAGATCCATATATAGTTGTTGGAGTGCTGCTAAAAAGGAGGACTCCCTGTGAAGAGGCATAAATTATATTGTTTTTATATTGTGTTTATTTATTATTGTGAGCTGCCCCGAGGCTTCGGCGAATGGGGCGGCATAGAAGCCTCCTAAATAAATAAATAAATAAATAAATAAATGTAGGGGAACTGATGGGCCATAAATAATTAAGCCAGCTCCTGACTATTTCTCACTTACCAGGTTGTAATTCTTCTTCATCTAAACTAAAGAACAGGTCTGTGCCCCAAAGAGCTTACAATCTAGAATTCTACACAGGGGAGGTGAGTGCAAGAGGGGAAGACTATGCCTTCATTTCTGCACAGGATGAATTTCAGGAGTAAGAAAGGAGTTAAGCTAAAGGCTTCCCTCAAAATTTGGCTTTAAAGAGGCCTGTAAAGGCAGAGAATGAATTCTGCTCCCATAGGAATAAGTGGATGGATTTTTGAGATCGGTTGGTGCATTGCATCTCTTGGACTCTGCAAACAAAGCTTCATTGCACCACTTGAGGAATACCTTTCAGCTCAGGTTGGGCTTGCCCTGTCAGAAACAGAAAGCTAGTTTTGCCCTTCTGGTAAGCTCAGCCTGATCCTATGGCTACCAAGTCCCATCCTGAGTTGTTCTCTATTCATGTTAGAAGCTCACATAAAATAAATAGGGCAGCCCAATTAAAGATAGTTTACAACACAAACCCATAGGCATCTGCTCAGAAGTAAGTCTCATTTGGCTCAGTAGGGTTTGCTTCCAGATAAATGGATATAGGATTGCAGCCTTAGGGGGACATCCTATGGCCTCCCAACATTGTCTGGGAGGCCATAGGATTATCCTGAGCCCCAGCTCCAAGAACCTGTGATCTTGGAGCTGTGCTCCCAAAACCAAAGCTCCTATCCCTCCTGCATCAATCAACATGGGATGAAGCAGGCCAGTTCCTGAGGCTGCAGTGGCCCTTAGAGAGGGTGAAAGGGGGCTTGCTGCCTAAAGCCAATACCTGGTGCACTGCTCTACCCTATTCCTTGCCTAGGATTCATGGAAGCCAAAGTAAGAGGAATTCAGAGGGTTACATGCACCAAGAAGATGGGATATTGGTTGCGCTCTTAAGTAATCATATGAGTTTTACTCATTTCATCACTCAACTAGATCAATGTGCGGAAGGCCTCAGCTTTCCCCAGTCTGGTGCCACCCAAATGTTTTAGAATACAACCCCACAGTGTTCTGAACCATCAGTTGTTGAGGCTGATTGGAGCTGAAGTCCAAAATATCTGGATGGACAAGATCACAAAAGACTGCCCTGGCACCATCTCCATCCTCCCCATTCAGCCACAGTTCTTCGTGGGGCATTGCTGATATCACCTCTAAACTCTGGTGGGTAGAGGCATAAACTGCGTACACTATGTACTGGGACCACTGTTCTTCAGTGCCAGGGCTCAGCTTGGACACATACGAAGGGCATTGCAGAGTCAAGTAAGAGCAGAAAAGGGCAATGCAAATTACCAAGGGCCTGGAGCAATTCCTGCATAAGGAAAGGTTGCAAGAGCTGAGATTGCACAGGGCAGTTGAAGTCTCCTGGCTGAGATGACCCTCCTTCCCTCTCAGGGATGGCAATATGCCAAGCAAGCGGAATCCCTCAACAATCTTCAATTTGTTAGAGGAGAATTCCTCTCTCTATGCTGCCCCTAAGTCCCTGGTAGCTTTTCAGGCTCAGGGAGGGGAATGGGAAGAGCCACAGAGGCTGCTCCATGGGCTAGATGGGGAATCTCTGTTGGTTTGGGGGTTCTCCACAGATGCTGTAGGCTGCACAGCTGTCTGAGGCTGTTCTTCCCTCCACCTCTCCTTCCAAGCAGATAAAGACAAGAGGCTTCTAACTACAATCTTTCTTACATGAAAGCTGGCCACCTAAGCTGGCTCTGTGATACAAAAGGAATATTGTATAAATCATTAACAAATTACACCAGTGGACTTAGAATACCAGCTACTGGAGAAGGATGGCTCCTGCTACGAAGCTGATTCCAGACTGAGTCTCTCTGCTCTTATCAACCACAAGAGGATAATTCCACCTTCTGAGTAGTTCCCACTGCTTGTGGGCCAGACAGCAGGAACATTGGCCACTAGGCAGTTGGTCTGCTCTTTTGATCTGACACCAGATGATAGGACTGATTAAATTACATCCCTCCCTGCAGCTCTGTCTGTTTATCAGTGTCTCCTGCCCCCCCCCCCCGCCCCCCGCCACCCAAACCAAAGATGGTCTGGCTCCTACCAGCTGCTTGGCTTCCCTCCAAATGTGCTGCCCTTGATATTTCAGCTAAGAATTCTGACCCACCTCCTTTTCCAGCCCTGATTCAGATTCAGAATTAACAACCTTGGATGGCCATGTTTTGGGAGAAGTGGGCCCAGTCCCTGTATCAGCCTGATCTTTAGGGCTAAAGGATGAAAAGTAATAAAATGAAGCCATGTGTCTTTAAATGCAGGCAGAGGTGGAGGCCACACAAAGCCTATTATCTAATATTCCACATTCATTTTGTTCTTAGTTCTCATAAGCCTCAGCCTAGCATCCATCTGGGGCGGGAGAACTGAACTTGTACTGTTTTCTGCATAAACCAAATTAATCTGACTTTTAGCCACTAGAGGGAAACAAACACAAAACATTCTAAAACCTTTGCTCTCTTTCCCTTTGTATTAGGAGGTAAACCCACACAAGATATGCTGAGAGAAAAAGAAGGGAAAAAAAGAAAGAAAGGGGGGGGGAATGTAAGAACCCCATCAGAGTAGACTGCACTACATATAAGAAGAAATATTTACAAGTATTTACAAGAAATGTTTTTGCAAATACATTCCTCATGCCTGCAACCTCTTGGGTTGTATTCCTTTATTTAGAATCATGGGAAATGCTTCATGTTTTAGTAGGATGCTAGGGTCCACCAACTGGAGACAGCCATAAAATACTGATGGACAGGGGAGAGAGATGCAAAAATGGTAGCTCTCATCTTGAATGAAAACAATTTCTAAAACTGGGGTGATCACTTACACATAAAAGTACAAATCTACTGAGTTGCTGAACATCAGCATAGTTGCACAAAGTCCTGGTCAAAGGTTACTGATGAATAGTCCCATTTTAATGGAGAGGTACACTGAGAGAAACAATGAGCACAAGGTCAACCATGGTAGATGAGTCTTTGGGCTATGAGATGGCATAAAATATAATTAATAAATAAATACAGGAGAGCAGTTGTTTGCACTTGGAATTATATTTGCTGTCATTAAAATGTTGGGAAGCAGAAACCCCTTGGAGAATGGCAGCAAATCACCAAGAGATCTGCCAGTAGATCTGCCAAGCTACCACTTGTTTCTAACCCCCTAAAATGTTCGATGCAGCTTGCAAAAGCTTTGCATCAAAGCCAATTGATAATAATGAAGGATGCAAGGGGTCTGGCCTTGGTGGGTGCACCCGATCAAGCAAGGAGAGAGAATAAAAATGGATTTCATGCTTGAGAATAAGTTTGTCCACAAGCAAAAGGGTAATTGACCCAGAATGCATAGTGCAGTTCCCTTTTATCCCTTCAGTGGCAATGACAGATTGATGGCAATGAAATTCCTGCCACAGATGCTGATTGGTACATTTGAATTCTGGAGGTTCCCGCTCTTACCTGGAAGGCTGGGGCTCAGAGCAGCAAGAGATTTTGCAACCCCTTGGCTCTGATTGCTTCAGCACTACAGGAGACGTGACTAGCCTGCTGCCTTTAATGCTGGCCAGCCAGGTATGTCCTACAACTCTAACACCATTGAACTGCAGCATCAGGAACAGAAGTAACATGGTGTCCATATAATGCCAATATTCTTTGGACAGCATTTCCTGCTCTTATCCTCCATCTGTCCCAGTGTCAACCCTGGCCACTTCCTACCTGGCAGCCAGCCCTATAAGGATTTCTCTGAGGCAAGAGAGTGGGAATCCAGATATAGGGAATTCAGGAAGCCCGTGATAGAGGCAAGCCTTCCCTTGTTGGCAAATAGCTCCATGTGATTTGTGATGCATATAAATGAGCATGGATCATTCAGTGCACTAAACCATTCCCTGTCTGTACTGTATTTTGTTACAACATAAAGTAAGCCCTTCCAGACTATTATGCCGACTAAGAAGCGTAGATGACTTCAGCACTTTCTTTCACAGAAACAGTTGCCTGTTCTTGACCTCCCCAGAATCTTTTTCCTACAAATGCTTGCTAACAAAATTAATGTCTGCAATAAAGGGGGTAAAAATATTGAAAATACTTGTTAAGCAAGCCTAAAAAGAACTTCAAGTTCAGATATAGACTTCAGTGTCTTTGTAATGGGGTCTTTCTTCTGCTGCACTAAATTCAAGTCTGCTTTACAGATTCTATGCCCTGTGTGTCTGGGGCTTGCAGGCCACAGCCTTGCAGGCCAAGACTGCAATAAACAGAGGCATGCTTGCTCCATAAATAGTGCACTGTCATTCTAGGAAAGCTAAGAAAACACATGGGTATATCTTGCCCCAGCCTTGCAAATTATGCTTAGTCATAGAGCCAAACCAGAAGTTTAATGTGCCTTTTCAGTTTCAAAGAGCAGCTGCTGGAGGGTGAGAATCACCTGGATCACAACAGGAGGAGAATGTAACCTTTGCCTCCTCTGCTATGATCTTAAAGAAAACAGTCCTCTGAAGCTGCTATTAGCACTGAGAGAGAATCCTCCCCCCATTACGGGCATCAGTGTCATGTTCAGCTTGACCCTTCCTTGGCTAAAATAACACTACCCAAGCAGCACTTGGCCACTCAGTCAGACTCTCACAGGAGAGCAACTCCTCTTCCTCAGGGGAGGACGACCTTGTATTTGAGGGGAATGACAGGAGGCAAAGGATGCCAATCACTCACCTGAGATCACCACCCAGGCTGATGCCCCACTAGAGAAGGGCATGATGTTGGAAGAAACAAAGTGCCCTGACTGGTCCCTTCCCCCTGCTCTGAGCCACCAGGATCACCTTCAAGACCCCAAGAGCAAAGGCAGAGGTATGCCTGGTGCAGCCCCAGGGTTAGAGGCATGGTGCTCCTCTAGCAACACATTGACTTCCCACAGTCCTACTCATGAAAACGATGCATGCATGATGACAAGCCAGGAAGGGGTTAGGCAGTAACACCACCTACAAAGCTGCTTACTTGGAATCTATCCATCGCTGGAAAAATACCTCTCTTCATGTGCTCTATGCTGGTCCGCTGGGAACCTGCATGGTCTTGCCCTTGACTCAGAGAACTGCCTTCTGATAAGGCAGGCTGTGACCCACATGGCAGGATTGCCAGGAACGGGACAAGTGGGTGAAACTTCTGGAACTGTGATGCCTTGCCTAAGCTTGAAGCAAACAACAGATGAATCGTCCACTGGATACTGGACATTTCAAGAAACTGACAGCAAGTTTGGCTGCTGAATTCTTTTTATTTTATTTACTTTTCTATACTTCTGAATAGCTGGAGCTCTCTTGGTGGTCTACAGTTCTCAGCCTCTTCCTCCTGATGTTGCATGGAAGGAAAGCTGAATGCAAAGCTGAATGGAAGCAAATATGTCAATGGAATTAAAGGAGTGAACAAGGGAAAGGAAACCGTGCTGGAAGGATAGGAAGAAAAGTATGCAAAAGGAAGTAGATGGTATTTGGAAGGGGTGTAAAAGAGAGAAAAGGAGGTGGGAAAGGGGAAAGTCTCTGTGGTTTAGGACAGTGAATGGATGAATAATGAATGGCTGAATGAAAGAGAGAGAAAGGAGTGACTTTACCCACTTCTGACTTTGACCTTACCCAGTTTTAGGTTTAGCCTTGGCCAGCATGAATATGGACCCCCAATAGTTGTGACCCAACTGTTTTCTAAGTCAATCATCTCTAATCATAGCTCTTACATTTGTGCTCTGCAAGATCTAAGAAAAGTTGGTCAGAAACATTAACATCCACACCCATGGCTCTCTGATCTATTGACTTTAGGTCTGATCTCACACTCTGCTATGCACAGTCCAAAAACAGACTAGACAGGCAAGCTGAAGGAGATGAAACTTGCTATGAGCCACATTCTTGTTGCCGAAGAGTTACTGGCCAATCTTCCACAGTCTCTTCACACTTGAATTTCTCTAGGTTGCTAGAAGGCTTGAGCCAGTTAGGGCAGGACAAGCAAATTATGTAGCCAAATTAACATGGTTTTGCTTCACCTTTGGCAAGGCAGAGCTAAGGAGTGAATCTTAATTACTTTGCTCACATCTTTTCTTTCAATGTCTAGCTCTCCTTGCTCCACCATGTGTTCTATTTATCTTTGTTCATCAACAATTTCTAGCCCTTGGTGTCTTCAAGGTTTTGGCTCCTATTCTCGGAAGCATCATTACTTCCCCCTCCTGTTCTGTTTCTTTGACTTTGAACTCAGGTTGCATTTCCAAGCATCTTCCAAACCACTTATGAAAAAGCTATGCTATGTTGCAGTTGACTGAGGTGTGGTTTACGTAGATGATGCATCACTTAGACAAAAGGTGTTGATCTTGCTATAGTCAGCATTATGAAGCCAACTTTGTAGGAATGGCAGCTACACCCAACTGGAAAGCGCTGATTCATCCCCCAATTATATTCAAGGGAGCAGACTCCACCCATGCGAGCTCTGTCTTCCATACTCATCTCAGGAGAGGTCAGTGTTCTACCTTGCCAATTGTCGTTGTTGTTGCTAAAACCCGACAGCTGCTTTTATGAGGTCTTATTATTCTTTGTATTATTTTATGAGATCTTATTAATTGCAAGTCGAAATGGCTGGTTTTGCAACATGAACTCCTTTTAGATGGATGTCTTTCCTTCTTTCTTCAAAATATGTATTTCAGAAGCCCAGATTAGATGTTATGTGAAAGATCTGGAAATAGGATTGTACTTTAATTAAAAAAAGAATAGGAGCTGTGATTTGCATGCTTGTGTAATTCAGATCAAGACTGCCACTCTTGATATTGATGGCAGGTGGAACAAGATGAAGATTTTCTACTGTTTCATTTTTAAAAACAGATTTTAATAATCAAGTAGTGTGAAAGACATTCCAGTGACAAGAAAGGAAGGGAAATAATTCCCTTGGTTCTTCCAGCAAGCCTGAAAACACTAGTTTGTTTCCTCACTAAAAATGCATGGTTAGCAGAATGAAATTCAGTATATTGAGGTACATTTCACTGTTATCCATGCTAATTACTAGTGAATACACAGTAGAGTAGGGCTAGTCTTTCTTTCTTTGATCTATATGGTTCTAAAACACTAAAATGCCAGCCAACCAGAAAAAATGCAATTATAGGAAAATTCTTTGATCCATCAGACAATAAAGTAATAGTTTAGGTGACTGACGAATGCAGAATTAGACCATCTTCAGTAGAGTGGATTAAAAGACAGTTCAGCATATGAGCTTGGCATCAAAGACAGAAACTCCAAGTGCTTCATTTTAATTTTCAGAACGAAAAGTTACTGACACACTTTGATTCTGCAGTGGTGCTTCCCTGATATTGTATGGTGAATTAATAGACTGTGCTCTTTCAAGAGCCTAAGACATTTTTGCTTACATCTGTAAAGCATCCCGTGCAAAGGAACTCTAACCTTGACTCCAAGCTGCAAGTGTTGCTTAGTTATAATTTTTTCTAGCCATATACTACAGATGTACTTTGAGAGACTAGGGTATAAAACAAAATGCTACATCTAGAAAAGAAGGTCCTTCCAGCTAATGTATTGCCACTGGTGCCAGAGAGGTTTTGAGGTTTGGCTTTTTCTTGAATGTAAATAATAAAAGAATATTAGTAGTTATGCAGCTTAACTCTGCATATTTTTATTCAGTTTTAAGTCACAATGACTTTACTAAGGCTTCTTTCTCAGTAAGCATGCAAAGGACTGTAGTCTTAATTTTATTTTTGTTCCTAAGTTCTAATAGGCAGTATTTCAGGATGACAGAGAGATAAGCAGGTCCCTCGATGGAGAAAGCAACAGTGCAGATGCTAAGATAATTTCAACTGTTAGATATGAGCAGTGTCCTCTACAATGAGCTACAGCAAAATATATACATCTGTGTCTGAAGACTAGAAGGCTCAAATTTATATGAAAAACAGCTGAGCATGGAATTTATAAATTTTAGAAGATTTTCTAAGTTTGCAAAGTAAGTTACAGTTTGAGCTCTCATCAAAATATTTATGCCTTCCAATATTCAAGGAGGGAAATGGGTAGACTCATTTTACGTTAAGTGCATTGAAAATGGAAGTAAATGGTTGGGTTCAGTATGTGATTATGAGTGAGTCACATCCTTGTGGTTTGACAATATGTGTGGGAAGCTCTCAAGATGAAATACCAACTACCAAGGGTTGTGTTAGAGTCCCTGTTTTGGACTGTATCATCAACACAGTCCTGTTAGGTCTGGTCTGCACTGTGGACTGCTAGGGAATACATAGACATTGACACAGTTTTTGTAATTGCATCATTGGGGCAAATATCCAGGACTCAAATCTACAGAAAGAGCAGGAGTCCCCCCCCCCCCGAAACACATCAAGGCCAGTAAGTGAGATAGTGCACACTGCCCCCTAAGTGAGTGTCTAGGTGGCTTGTGGGTATTACACATTTGATGCTAGGATAACCTTCATTCAGAAAGAATTTTAGAGCAAATCTGCTTCTTCTAAGGGGACAGGTTGCCATTGTGAAGAGGTCCTCCTGCGGAGGTGCAACATGTTAGGGCCCCCAGGAGGTGTGGGCACTTGGCAAGTGTCCAGCCACATCGGTGCTTGATGTCTGTCCTCCCCCCTCCTTGGCCACCTGAAGATTTTGTGCGCTCACGGGGGACTGTTCTTTGTCCTTTGTGGAGTACTTCTCAAAAGGCCCCTTGTGCTGCCAGCTCTCCTCTTTCTGTGGTGTCCCTCCTGGACCCCCCCCTTTGGAAAAACCCATTCACCCCCAAAGCCTACCGTAACTACATCAGAGTACATATAACTAGTACATTGGTTGGTGTTGCTTCATTTACTGATTTGTTTTTGTTATGGTTTAATTAAGATTTTGTTTTTAACCGGGATATTATTCCCAGCTACCTGACAGCTATTCTTGGTAGAGAGGCAGAATATAAATAAATAACATTCTATCCTTGTTTGCCATTGTCTACATTTTTCTCCCTTTCTTTGTTTTACTATGGATCACAGAGGATACTCTGAGTATTCGTTCCACTGTCTTTTTTCATCCAGCCATGCATTTCTAGCAGTGATGTCTTCGTTTTAGAATGAAGGAGCTCCATTCCGGATCCGGGGCGGGGAGGGGGGGGGGTTGGGTCCCTGTCCCGATCCCGACCAGAGTCCGTGCCTACTCTAGAGTTAAAACAGAAAGAAAAGTCGTAGATGCTAGACACGCATTTAGGGAGGAATGCGAAGTCCTTCTGGGCAATGCTGGGTGTTGTGTGTGTGGAGGGGGAGGCTCCGCTTAAAAATGTATGGCATTGCAGACTTAAAGTCATGCCAGTTTATTGGCCCTGACAGTCAATCGCAGAGGCGCTCGCGATTCTGCGAAGGCCACGCAGTTCGTTTTAAGCAGGTTTCTCTTCTCCCCTCGCCAATCTTGGAGAGCACGTTCGAGTTGAAAAGCTATTCTTATCACGCACAATGCAAGATCAGGAAGGCTGGGACATAAGGTTGGCAGCAGCGGAAAGAACGAAAGCAGGCAGCCCCGTTCCGGCGGTGAAGAGGAGACTGGCAGCCGGGAGCTTTCCTCCAATTGACGCGCTGCGGGATCTCCTGCGTAGACTAACAGAAGTCCCTGGAAAATCCCAGTAATTCGATGGACTCCTAAGGTGCGCGTCTACTTAGAAGCAAACCCCACTGCAGCCAACGAGGTAGGTAAATGGGTACAAGATTGTCGCCTTGCTGTCCTCTTATGGATCGCCTCGCGGCTTATTTTCGAAGCAAGGATCGGGGCAAGCGTTTTGCAACCCTGCCTGTGCCTACTAGAGAGTAAGCAGTGTCCTCCTCCCTCACTTGGGGACAACCCTATGCCCCCGCCCCGAGAGACCGAAGCGCGACCGCACTCGGGAAAAGCGACCGCGCGCTCCGCAGCAAGCGACTTTTTTGTTTTCCCCCGCAATCCTCACTCGGCGCCGCCTCCCCCGGCCGAAGGAGCGGACCACGTGTCAAAGGCGCTTCTGCGCCGACTCCGGGATCGCTCCTCCCCCTCCCTCGCCCCTCCCCGTCCCCCTCCCCCCCGCCCGAACGAACGAGTCTGGCCGGAGCTGCGGATCAAAATGGCGGCCACGGCGGTGGCCGGAACAGACGGCGGAGGGGGCAGCGGGAGCCGCTGAGTTGGGGGCCGGCGGCGGGAGCCCCGCCGGAGAGAGCGGAGGCTCCGGGCGGCGCTTAAAGACCCGCGCGGTGAGTAGGAGGGATGGAAGGGGAAGGGGGCACTAAAGTAGCACCTCCGGGGGTATGTAGCCCCCTCCTTTCCCCACACCGTACCCGGCCCTGTGGGGCTGCAGGACGGGCTCCAGTACCCCCCCCTCCTACTCCATGCCCAGGAGCAGCTCGGGATTCCTGCCTCCGCGCTCCTATCCCCATAGTGGTCGGGTTGCAAGGAGTTTTCCTCTCGCTCCGTTCCTCACTCCCTGCCTCTCTATCTGCCGCCCGCCTCAAAACCCAAACAAGGGTCCGGGGCGACAGGCAGGCGGGCGACCACGAGCCCTCAGGCGGGAGGCACCGCTCGCCTCTCCTCTGGGTGGCCTCTCTACTTTAGCCTTCTATTCTTCTGCGCCGAAGGTGGTACACTTCTGACAGCCTCTTTCTTTGCACTTGTAGCAAACACCCGCCCTTTATCTTTCTTCTCCAACCCCCTCCCCTTTCTTCTTTCCTTTTCACGCCTCTTGTCATAGTGGGTGACACGCATCCCCAGGCTCATCCTTTTCTCCCCCCCTCCCCCATCTTCACATTCTTCTCACTCATAGCTTTCTCCCTGTTCTCCATTCCCTGCTTTTTCAGCAAAACTGCGACTTGACCCTTCCTAAGCTTTTGCCACCCTATGCTGCTTTGTTGCACACCTCTGCTTTTTCTTTTTGTCTCTCTATCCCCATTTCAATATCCTTTATGACAGCATCTTTGGGGATTTACAATAACTGAATATGGACCTTGGTTCAAGGCTTTCTTTAAGTTTGTGCTTACACAGGAACTTTTCCCTTACTTCAAGTTGGCAGTAAAGTAGTGTAGAAATATGGAAGGCATTTCCCCAAAAAGGTATAGTTTGTAAAGCACCTTGCAAACTGTTGGAAGTAGATAAATAGTAGCAACTATTGTTAGTTCTGTCTGGCGGATTCTGTACATGCATCATTCCTTAGTCTGTTGGAGCAAAATGTAGTTATGTACACGCTTATGTGGGAGTAAGCGTGCATAGAATTGACTTGTATGTCTGCCTATGCTGGTACTGCTAGAGCAAAAAACCAACTTCAGGTTCCTTGTACAGTGAATAACTTGCATCCACTCTGGACAAATACATCTAGGTTCTGTTCTGCTCACCTAAGTGCCCTTTATGTGACTTCTGTTTCCTGGAGCTTTTACTCAGAAGTCTCAGAGAGAGCCCAGATACAGGAGAGTGTAGCGGCATACAAATCAAAATAATAAATAAAAATAAGTAAATCATTAGTTCTCAGTTGCAGGTTCCTATCTGTAAACCAAGACTTGTGCTGAACTGTTCTGCAGAGTTGTGAGAATGAACACCAGCTTGAAAAGTATTCAGTTCACTACTCAATGTTTACCTTAGGGTTGGTTTGTCCCTTAAAGCCTTATGAGAGGTAATTGCAGCTTTCCAGCAAAATCCTCAAGGTTTTTCTATACATATGTTAATGCAGTCGTTTTGCTAACTGTATTGTGTGTATAACAACCATTTAAACAGGCTGGCTAGCCTTTCTCTGGAGAAACCCATAGGTGTAGTTGTCTGAGAAGTTTAGATTACAGTACAAAACTTGTAATCTAGTTTTGGTATCTCTGAATGTAACTGACAGAGTTTTGTATGACTGTGGAATGTGTTGATCCCTTTCTTTAAGGTTTGTCTGATTTAGGTGTTCAAGGCAGCTAGCCTTGGCCTTCATTAGTTAAAAGCTACGATAGAGATTGAATCAATAAACCACTCAGTGGAGATGAACTATTGAGATAAGTGGCTAGAAATCCTTTAGTATGTATCATCCATTTCTGTCCAAAGTGTGAAGTGTGTTGGGAGAAGCTTTTTTATAGCTTATCAGGTGGACATTTAGTCAGCCAGTCAGCTAGTTGTGCGCTTCTTCTGAAATCGAGAACTGAAGCCTCCTGCTCCCTTGAAGCCTATCTACCTTATTGATTTTTAAGAAAGTTGCCTTGCAGGATTTGCTATATTTATTGTGCTTTCAGTTGTGAGCTACAGCATACACAGAAATGGAGTGTTACCATTCCTGTTGTTTACTTGGGATTAGTTAATTTTTCACACAGGATGCATTGAAGTGCTTATCACCAAGGTCCCTGTGGGCACTCTTGTTTGGGCAAGCATACAAGTATGGTGAGCTCTCTCACTTTGTGATCCAATAACATAATCCTGTTTTCTTTAACCAAGACTATAAGGGTAGCTTTTCTCACGTTGCACAAACTTTCTCATCAACATCCAAAGCAGGCCCTTCAGAGAATCTTGATGTTCTCAAGTATGGAAGTCAATATAGAAATGCATGCTACTATCTATTTAGCATCCAGAAGATCTGGGTAGGCATATACACAGATAAAACACTTTTGTAGATTGTAGATAAAACACTTTTGAAATAGAATGATGATCAAATGGCTTATTACCAGAAAATTTTGGCGTGGTCTCATTGTTTTTTGTTGCACAGTGGATAGCACAATATCCACAAGCATTTTTTATTGTTATCTATTGTAGTGAACAGATTTTCTCCTGTCTAAAAAGCTGGACTTTGGGGTGCTTGTCCACTGGTAAAGCAGTAAGAATACATTCATGAGAGTTAACTTTGTAGGGCATCAATATTAACATGCCTTAAATCATCACTGACTTTGAAATGTTTAGTTCAAAGATTCTTGTCTGAAGATCATATAGATCTGTGCAAGTGTTAATTCTTACCTTCCGCATATCTGGACAATTCAATCAATTTTACATTGACTTTTTTTACATATAATAATTCGTTATACCATTCAAATTTCTTGTTTATTAAACCAGACGCCAGTTGTTTCCTAAGTGAGAATTTGGTGCTATGAAATTATATGTGATAGTGGAATATACCCGTTAAGGAGGTGAAAAGCCAGAATGTATTATGCTCAGTCTAAGAGTATTTAATGAACTTGGCATATTAATTCCATTCAGAGATAATGCCAAACTCTGCTTTGGTGACTGGGAGCACCTCTGTATAGTCTTGTATGCTCTTTCCTTCACTTCTGATTTTCAGTGGTTTGCCAATCTGGGCATCATGGCAAATTGTGGTTAGAGCCTGCCACCACAGTAACTGTTGAAACCATAATTTGAAATTGATTTACAAACCATGATTTGGCTCAGTGTTAACTGTAGGATGCCAATTCATATGTCATAGCAAATGATAGCAAAACCTAGAAGGGAGAGGAGAGGTATGTGAAGCTACGGGATAATCCAGATACCCCTGAAAAACCACTGGGCCTGTTTGCACACCAAGAGAGGTGTGTTATTAGCAGGCTGGATTTTATTTAAATCAGATTGATTTAAATCATGACTTAAATCACTAGTCAGTAAGACTAGATTTAAATCATGGTTTTCTACAGAATTTGCATGCATGCCTGCCTTACCCATAGGTAGAGGAGCTTTATTAAAATATTCCCAAACTGGGTCTCTTACAGCCCGCTGCCTTTTCAAGTTTTCTCTTCCAGAGAAAGACTAACATGGTAAACATCAGGCTATACCCAGAAAGATCCAAAGTGATCTGAAGGATCTGTTCTTGTGGAGTATTCCACTCAAAAGGTTTCACTGTCATTTTTACTGCTTGCCCCTCCTTCCTCACACGTAGCTTCTTTTGCAGATCTAGTCTACTCCTAACAATCTTCTTCTGTTGGTTGTTGTTGTTGTTTTTAAATTAGCACTTAAAACATAAGGGGTTGATTCTGTGTATATAGTTTTGCAAAGAAACAGTGAGATTAAGGTCTTTTTCTTGACTCCATTTATTTTGTAACATTGTTGCTGTGAAGAAGAGGCAAGTGATCTCTGCAGACACAAATTCACAGCTTTGAGAACTGTAAAACCAAACATCTGTGATAATATCTTCTAGATAGAAAAATTGCCCTATAATTGTACAGAAACCTCTGGAAGAGTATGACATTGTGAATGGATTAATGGAATTTATTTACCAAAAAATGTAAACATTGCATGAATATATAGCCTCATGCTACGTAATTAAAAAATGAATCCTTATTTCATGATGAATAAACTTTGGACTATAATGTCCTTAAAATCTTAAAAAAATATTTAAGCATTTTATTTAAAAAATCAAATTTAAATAAAAATCTGATTTAAATTTTAAAAATTGATTTTTAATTTTTAATTTTTTCTCATTAATTTTTCTCCACCCTGGTTATTAGAGCATTGTCTGACCTTCAAGCAACCCAGTTTGCTATGATTTGACATGCCAAATCATAGCAAACTGGCAGCCTGTGAATGCCCATCATGTTGTGACAGCCCCCACAGATAACTGAAGACTTCGTGGACTATCATGTTGTATGACTCAGGACATAGTATGTTATGAAGCTTAAAAACTAAGGGTAGTTCTAGAGTGGTTTTCTTAAACAAGCACATATTAGGTAAACTGTGACGATACAGAGGATTAAAACCATTTGCCTTGCAGGCTATCACAGTGCCACATGATATAGACTGCTACAAAGATGGGCAACTAACTTGTTTAGAGTAGCAAATGGCATCATTATATTATGCCATCATATATTAATAACTTTTTCTCTGCAGTTATGCAGGCTAGGCATTTACTTGAAGTACTTCTTTGCCCTCAGGATTGCAGTCCCAAAGGGTATGGGAGGCCCCCAGTTACAAGATACCCATTTTTGGCCTAACCAAGTATTGGTCTTGTAAGTGAAGAAAAGCAGGCTACATACTTTCAATGATAGCATTTCTGATGACTTGATTGGAGCTGAGTTCACTGAATTGATAGGAGATAGGAAAGCCTGGGGAAAAATTGAATAATTTCTGCCTGTTTGGCCTTCTTTCTGTGGGAACATAATTGTAGTTTGCATGGCCAATAAAATCAGGTAGATGTGGGAATTTCAGGTGACTTTATGCTGTACCTTGACTTCTAAAGTATGATCATTCCAGCATTTCAGCATCCATCACCAGCATTTTTCATTGTACAAAATTATTGTTTATAGTTTGTCACTTTGCTGTCAGAATGCCTTTTGATTCAGTGGAGGTATGTCAGGAGGAGTCCCCACTTGCCCTTACAGTCCTTGGTACCCAACCCAAATCTTTTTCACAGGATTGGAGGGTCCTTTGGAATGACAAAAGAAGTGGGTGGTGGCTGTAGGGAAGAACAGAAGTCATTGGAAACCACTTTGGTCACTGTTCTACCAGTAGAAGGCTCTGTTGGCCCAAAGAACTCTTTAAAAGCAATATGACATGAATTCGCTCCAGCCCAAAGTGTTTTGAAAACTCTTGTCACTTTCACAGGCTTTTTGGGGCTGGAGCATACTTGGGTGATCTGGGTTCTAGTCCCTGTTTCTCCCAGGTAGGGGACTTTAGGCCAGTCACAGACTCTCCCTTACAGGGTTGTTGGGATAAGATTGAGAGCGGGGGGGGGGGGAGGAGAATGATGTCATCTGCTTTGTGTTCTTTAGACAAGAAAAAGACTGGTTGTAAATCTAATAAATTATAATATGCTGTGGCAAACTCAGGTTTGCAGTACCCTTTTGAGTGTGCTACTTTAGTTCCCTGTGGAATATATCTGTAGTATTTACTGTTTGCTTTTCTGAGCTGTACTTGTAATGTGTGAAATGCCTTAGAAATTCTGTGGAAAACAGGAGAATTTGAATTGGTGTCTTCTATATCTGAATCACTATACCCATGACTCCTAGATCAATATTTTTTTATTTTCTGCCTTCCCTTTTACCTTTTTAACATCACTGAAACAATGGAAGTTTTTAATGATGGTGGATATTTAATTTAAATTAATTGCCTTGCATATTCATATTATAAAGCTAACTTATAATTGTGGTTCAGTTGTTTATGAGCATAGCATTGGGTGTTGCTTGGTTCTAAAGTTTGATAGCTATGCATGAAAAAGACTTGCTTTTATAAATGATTGTAGAATTCATTCATAGTTATGCTGCAGTGTTGTTTTGTTAGGTTTAGAATCTATTTAGGAGTTTTCCTTAAAATTCACTGCGTAGAAGCTGATGAACTATATAATGAAACAGCAATTGATTCTTCACATTTATTTAATAATGATATAGTGGCCAGAAGAGTAACTAAGGGTGTAGTCCTATGCTGATATAGATAGAAAAATGACCTACAACTCTCAGTATTCTCAAACTAGCCATGGTGTCTGGAGAATGCTAGACATTGTGGGACTTTTTCTGCCTAAATCATCCTCACTATTGTATTCCCAGTCTCAGTGTATGGGTGAAAGCTGGACTGTGAAGAAAATGGTTAGTGAAAAAATGATGCCTTTAAAACATGGTGCTGGAGGACAATTTTGTGACTAGCTTAGACTGAAAGAAAGACAAGTGCAACCTAGAGCAGTCACTTCAGAACTTAGCCTAGAAGCAGAAATGGCAAAGCAAAAGCTGTCATACTTCAGGGCACATACTTCAGGTGGATGAGGAGGCCAGACAAAGTGGGGAGGACAATATTGCTAGTGAAATTTGAGGGCAGAACTAAAAGGGAAAGACCAAATTTGAGATGTATCAATTCCCTAAAGGACACCACAGCCTCGAGCTTATAAGAGCTGAACAGAGTGGTCAGTGACAGGACATCTTGGAGATCAGGTCAGAAACAGGACATTGTTCATTAATAGGGTCTCCATAAGTTGGAGATGACTTGATGGCATATAACAGCAACAACCTGCATAGGATTGTCACCTAATAGGAATGATTCAGAAGAGGAGAAAATACTTCACGTTTTCTGGTTAGTTTAGTATTCTTCAGCTTTTCCTCTCTTTGTTGTATTTCATCAGGGTGATACTAGTGGGCTCATGATTTTCAGTACCACTGGCATATTGATTACACCGAGTTATATGCCTCTCTGTCTTGGATCTTTCCTGTGTTCCATATCTCCATCTGCCTGTCTGTTTCTTCCTATATGTTTCATCACCATCTCAAATTTGACCTATCCAACCCTGAACTCTGAAGTTTCCCCCCTTTCCCCTAAAGAATATTTCCCCCCTAAAGAATATTACTATATTCTTTAACATCCAGCCTATTCAGGTGTGAAGCCATGGCTTTAGTTTTGATTCTTCATCCATTTTGATGTCTTTATTCATTCTCTATCCCAAATCATGTGTCAGTTCCCTATATAAATGAGCAAAAATCTATCTCATCCTCTTTGTTCACTCTGCTAAAATTTTGATTCACACTTTTGATTGTTTCTCACCTGGCTATTAGAACATTTTCTTCTTTGATCTTCCTTTACCATACTTGTCACCTCTGACCAAAGCCATGCACATTTCTCACTGTTGAGGCCTTTATTTCTGCACTGAGGTCTACTCACATAGTATCCTGAAAAATGAATCAGTTGCAAAGTCCCTGCTCAGATTCCCTTCTGGAGAAACTCCCTGCTTGCCTGCCTGCCTTTTCCCTTCTGCAAAGCCCTGCCCTATCCTATCCTTTTGTTCTTATTCCCCATAAAATAAGAACTGTAACCTTCATTCTTTAATTTTGCCATCTCACCAATTTTGCCATTCCAATTTCTTCTGTCTTTTAATGAATTATGACCATTACCCATTATATCCCTTATTTCCCTCCTATTTTACCTGCTCAATCACATCTCTCTTTCTTCAAATCCCTTTTCAAAAGCCCTTCTGTGAGATGTGTGGTTTTCCATCACCAGCTGAAACTGTAACTAGATTTGTATATAATCATGTTATATTAGCCTACCCATATAAATCTATTGTTGCAAGTTACCTTGTGAACTACTTAGGGTAGAGACTTTTCTTTTTCTTTTTTCTAAAGTGCCATGTACATCAATAACACTATATTAATGATGAAAATTAATCTTGAACTCTGCCACAACTAATTACATGTCTGTATTTCCCTGTTGCAGAAGAAATTAGTTTAGTTGTGTGGGGTTGCAGCCAGTAGTAGCTGTGCACTAAAATAAGTTCTGCTTGCACAAGGGAAATCCTATTTTATGCTACAAGTGCTCTGAGACATGTCATTCCAGACTGCTCCGTAATCTTTAGGAGCAGTCTTTCGAGGGGATCCATTGGATGTAAGGGATTGGTGAATCCTTGTGCAAATGGAAGTGCTTTGTGTTAGCATAAAGTCACCACTGGATGCAACCCATGGTGATAGATGCATGACAGATTTGTACTGTTTTTGGAACAGTAGGGGAAGTGGCGATGCCTTGGATGTTCAGAAGGCAGCTTTTAGTCTCATTTGACCAAAAGATATTCAAACTACTTGAGCTAAAGTAATATGTTAGGAAAGCTGAATGATAACTGCCTAATGTTTGAAGTAAAAGTTCATTTTTCATCAAATTTGCATATCAGAAATTTGGCGAAAGACAGGCAGAATTTTGTGGTTGTTGCTCCAGGAGAACATGCACTGCTGGCAGATCACACCTGTGCACCCCTTAGGTCAGCTCTTGTGGGGGACTTTGGGCAATGCATAGGAGGCTGCAACAGGGAGAAGAGCAAGGGGAACATCGCTCATGTAACTCTTTTTTTAGCCATAGGTGTTTTCCAACATGTGTAGACGGTATTGTGTCTTCTAGCTCCCCTGAGAGCTGTGGTTCAGCATTAATCATTTGGAGTGAATAAAAAGCTCAAACAGTCAAAATAATGAATCACACCCATAGACTAGAATTTAGAAATTATGGTATTTGTATTCTATTTTATTTGGAATATTCATATAGTATTCATTATTCAGTATTCATTATTTTCAGAGCATGTTATGAAGTTGGAAAAAGCATCTTTATTCTAAACTTATCACTACAGTTTATATTCTGCACTGAGGACATTTTTGGATCCCTTAGTATTACAAATAAACTGGGCTTTGTCCTCTCCCCACCCCCTTACCAAGATAGGCTTTTCCTCTGTAAGAGCATATAATGTGAAAGTTCCTCCCCCCCCCCCCGTCTGACATCTTGGAGGGCCTAAATGACAGCCTAAGAATAAGGTAGCTTTTATTATACAAGTCATGTGGGTACTGGCCATACAAAAGTGATTTTTGTTTGTTTATTTATTTATGCAAAACATTTCTATGCCGCCCCCATTGCAACAAAGCCTCGGGGCGGCTCACAACATCCATAAAATAAACATAAAAATGCAATCAATAATTTAAAAACAATAGTAAAGCAAAGCAGGTACCCAGCAGAAAATGGCAGGGACCCAGATGCAAGCTGACCTTGCAAGGACCAGCATTCTCATTAAACAGTGTCAGAGTTCATGCAGGACACCTTTCAAGAGTCCAAAATGCTTCACAAGATGCTGTCAAAGATTCTTCAAACAGCCTTGGAAGGTAGCCTTGAATCAGCTCCTTGAGGGCACCGGGCTGGGGAGAGCCGCTGCATGGGAGCCCTGGAAAGGACCTGGATGAACAGCAAATCTGCGCCGCCAGCCGCCAAGGTCTCGCCTCGTTCTGCATGGGCTCTTGTCTAACATATTGTTAATGTGAGTTCCACATTTTAACTGGGTGAGTTTATACTTTAACTACTTAATGTTGCTTATCATCTTTTAAGAGTGTCAGTGCTTATGATGAATTGACTTCCATACTGGAGTAGATTAGAGCAACTGGTCTACTGACACTATGGGCCATAATCTAAAAAGTCTGTTCCACATATGTAGCATATCTTTAGTGCATGAAAAATAGTTAGCTAAGTCTAGCAATGCTGCAGAAGAAATCTATAGCAATCCAGTTAATAATAATCTATGTTATTTGGGACTGAGATTGGCTAGTAGAAAAGCCATGTGAAAATATGCTTTTCCCAATGGAAACATTTTTCACTTGTTCTTCAGTAGGGAGCATTGAAGAATAGGTAACAGTGCTAATTTTTTTAACATGTTTTTAGTGTTATGAGTATTCAGACAACATTGCCTACAATTCCCTAGGCTTCTGCATTGTATTAGGGTACTGTGGTCTTTACTAATTGAAGCAGTAGAATATGTTGGTAGATTGCTAAATTATTTGTGCTATATTTGCTAGTCTGTATTCTAGTTAGCTTGCCAAGTAACTACTATTCTGCCGCCTTCTGCCTTGTGCCTGGAGCTTTTGGTTTATACAGTGATATCTAGAGAGGGGGAGTGAAGGAGAAGAAAGAGATACAGCAAGCTGCCTTCAGTTAGAAGCAGGCCATTCTGATTCACTAGGGGATTTGTCCAAGTAATTTGACAGTAATATTTATGCAGCATGCTTGAGCATCTATGATCAGAGCAAATGAAAGATTTGGTATTCATTTGATATTAAGCTTTAAGGATAGGAACTTGTACTAAATACTCCCGTTAAGTGCTCAGTTTCGCATATGTTGTATGTAACATCAGTATTGAATGACTAAGGACTTCCCTTCACAGTTTTGTGTCTCTGATTATTTTCTACTGCTTTGAATATATAATCCATAAATAATCCATATAACAGCTGTATAAGGTTAGTTGGTATTATATTCTTGGCAATGGGAAGCTGAAGCTGAGATTAGCCTGAGGTCACTTAGTGGGGCTTTTTGCATGACATTTCACTGCGGCTTAAGTCATGACCAGCTGTGGCAGCTATCATCCTGAATACTTAACCCATGAATTAGGGTTGAGAGTCCACAGTTGTTTTTTGGTAGCCAAGCCAGAAATTAGTTTCAGGCTTTGCTACTGCAAGGTCAAGGCATACTGGTTGAGAAAGGGAGCAATAAAGTTTGCCTGTGTGGCTGTGCCTCAGCATAGACATTCCAGGCACTTCATCTATCAAGACGTAAAGATAGCCTCTTTCAGTGATAAGCAGCCAATCGGCTTCCAGGATTTATCCCAACCTTGGAACTGTTGGGGGGACTGATTGCAATGCTGCTGCAGGGATGAGCCCTGGCCACCTCTTTAACTCCAGGGTTGGAAAGACTGGCTGGGGCTTGTGCTGCTACTGTCTAACAAGCATGACACTTGCCATGGCAACTGAAAATATCAATGCCTGTATTCAAAATATATTGGTAGGATAGTGTTTTGTTGAGATGTTTGTAATCCATACTCCCCTGCCTGTCTGCTTGCTTCCTTGAAGTGTTTTTCATTCTTTTGGTTAAGATTTTTATAATGTTTCATATATTAAAAACCAAAACTTAGCAAACAAACTGAAAAAGTAAAATTCATGACTCTGAGCCACTTCTATCTTTAACTAGCCTTTTTATTTTATTGTAGTTTGCTTTTCCATTGCTGTGTCTGATGTATTGATATACTGAAGAACAAGACTCAGTGAAGATATTAATAAAGAAGCTTTGAGCTGTAGCCTACTAAATTTTATGTATAGTACAATGCTTTTCAAATTATATAGTTGGGATTATTCATGTATTAAAAGATCTGGTGTTTTGCAATGTGATCTTGTGCAACATTTCTTTGCCTTTTTACATAGAAGTAAACCAGTAAATGTCAGTGTTTCATTTAATAAAAGCGCAAAAGTTGTGATGTATTGTACTGTTGGCATAGCTGCACTCATTTGCCATCAGGAGAGATGGATAGGTGACAGAGCTTGATGAGCAGTCTTAGCCCCAAATGTGTACTTACCTTGGCATAAACTTCACTGAACCCAAAGGGGCCTACTTATATGTACATATAGGATTAGTTTGTATGTGCTTCAGAATTTGCCCATTTCAGGATCACTGAATGATTGGAATTAAATAAAAAGCACAGTAGTATGCAGGGCTGACATGGTTGTTTGGGCAGGCGTTTGCACAACAGCTATTCTTCTTCCCTGGGTGGTGTGCAGGGCAGCACCAAAGGGCAGAGCCTTTTTGGCTCCTGTTTGGCACTGGTTTGATGCGGGTTTGGGCTCCAGGCCCTTTGGTGGGGGAAAGGCCAATAATTGTTGGATCTTACTGTATTTTATTATAAACCATCTAGAGAACCCTCTGGGTTATGGGGCTATAAATGTTAAATAAATAAATTATTGGTTATTTTGCAGAACTGACTAAACCCCTTCAAACCATTTGTTTCTAGCTTTCATGAAACAGCGGTACTAAGCAAGTGTCACTTTTAAAGTTAATACCTCTGCAGTTTCCTTATTTTAAATTCACTTTAAAGGAAATGCGGGCAGTCAGAATGAGATGTTTGTCAAAATATTCTAGTGCCTCAGATGTGTGCTTCTGAAGCAATCCTGACAGATTGTTCCAGAACTCTACACAGTTTGATTGTAATTTGCCATGTTTCATTAATAGTCTTGGGAGTCCTTAGTGTCTCTAGGGATCTTGTCTGGTTTTTTTTCTTCCAACTTCTCTTTATTTGTCTTATTGGTACTAAGACCTGTTTTTCAGAGTCTTGCCTAGTAGGATGTGCTCATACCAAGACAGAACAAAATGAGACATTCAGTATGCTTGCAGCAAGCATCTTATTAAGTTACTCTCATCTTCCCATTAAAAAAGAAAATTCTAGATAGCTCTTGGAACTTGGGTAAGCTGCAATATTAAGTCAGGATTAGTATACCCCTCCTTCCTGTTTTCTTCTGAGAGCTAAATAACACAGGGCTGGGTGAACATGCAGTGTTCAAGCTCATTGTTCTTCAATTACTCAGGTTCTGTGTATCTCATGTGCATTTCCAAACACAAGAAGTGTTCCTCTCACTCCGACTGGGGAAATGCGCAAAATATGCATTTTTTCATTGTGTAAAATGATGAATTTTAAAAATGCACATCTTCTCCCATAAACTACATGTGAAAATGTGTCTTTTTGAGGAGAAATTTATATTTGTGCAAGTGCACATTTCCAGAAGTATACACTACTAAACATCAAAGACAAGTTCAGGGAATTTTGAAAATTTCCCAAAATTTGTATTCCTGCTTCTGTTTGCATTCAGGGTTGCAAACAGGACTCATTTGCATGATCTTTATTTATGTACCTGATGCTTTCAGCAGAAGTTTCCACCTTGGTGCTCTCTAGCTGTATTAAACTACAAGTCCCAACAACATAGTCCTCAGTGGTTGTGATGGCGTGGGAGTTGTACATTTGGGGGGCAGCAGGGTAGGAAAATCTTTGTGACAGAGCAGGAAAAACAAATTACAGGTTCATATCTCAAAGGCTGAATCTAGATTATGACAGGGGGAGATGATGGAAAGGGAAGAATGACTCAGGTAAGTATCCATATAATTACATGTGTCAAATGCCCCTGTTTTCTCTTAGGCAAGAAACAATATCCTTTATTATACATAGCAGGTGCAGTAAAATAGTAACCCAGCTTTCTGGGGTAAATGAGTGTTCTTGTAAGCTTTTGCACATGCTCATAAAAAGGAATACTTTCTTTTCCTTTCCTGTCAGGCTGGGTTAGTTGGTGGGTTTTTAATGTCTTTTTAACCTATAGCCTTTGGCCTGGCAACTTTCTGATAACTGCATTGCTACATAAATTGCTCCAGTTGCATGATAATGTTTCCCACTTAGAGCAGATCCAGGTTATTTTAATAATAAACCTAAGTAAGGCATACAAGAAAATGGAAAATAAAGTAGTTTTGTTTTGAGTGTCTCATCTCTTCAGTTAGATTAATCTGTCAATGATAGGCTTCTTTAAATGCAGGAAGATGCGTTTTCAAACAAAATCCTCAAGGAGTGAATTTGGGTATTCTGGTAATTGGATGTTGTTATTATGTATTATGCTGTGCAAGTACATGCTTTTTACAGAATATGTTGATAAGAGATGGAACTTTCAGTGGGATATACTTCTCTCCAAATCTTGTGATCTTGACATTTAATAAAGCTTTATGCAATATCTGTACTATAAATGAATTAAGAAATGGCATCCAGAAAATGAATAAGAAATGAAATTAAATAAGCTGTGGAGTCCCCAAGGTTCTATATTGGGACCTGTGACATTTAAGCTATTCATACATAATCTGGAGTCAGGGTAAGCAGTAAACAAATTTGCAAATTACTCCAAATTATTTAGGGTAGAGAAATCTCAAAGTGATTGTGAACTTCTAAAACCCTATAAACTGGAAGAATGGTCAACAGAATAACAAGTGAATGTTAGTGTAAGTGTAAAGTGGAATATCTCAGGTCAAGAAATCCTGACTTCACTTACCAAGATGGGACCTAAATTGACTGTAAGGAAAAGCTTTAAACGGCTAGGACTTTTGTAGTTTGTGCTGGTGGTAGGGGAACATAATGAAGAGAGGCTGTCATAGTTGACAATTCTGCAACCTCTGTGAGGAGAAGAAAACAGCTCTCCATCTCGCATGATAATAAATCATCAGATAGTAGATGTTCATCTGGCTTAAAACAGATGAAATGTTCATATGATGCATAATACATGCAATTCACTTTTGGACAAGAATGGCAATTTTTTAAAAAAACTAACCTCTTTTTCAAACAGAGTATAGATTTATAGAGGGGTATTATACATGCCAACTAAATGGAATCTCCATAGTCAGACTAAGTTTTGATCTGGTAAGTAAGTGTTCCTGGGAAGAAGAGGTGATGTATATCCCCCTATATGAGCTTCTAAAGGTATTTGTCTGACCAATTCTCAAATATATAAAGCTAGATGGAGATGGGGCTCGGTCTTAGTACATTCTTTGCCAATCTATGTATACCTCATTCAATATAGTTGCCTTCTACTATGTAAAACACTACACCATTTCTACTCTACAACACCTTTGCAAATGTCATGGTCAGAGGAATCCTGTGGGGTAGGGTAACAAAGAATCTCTGGCAGAGCAGCCAACACTGCCTGTTTCTGTAGTCTCACACTGTTGAGAGTAGAAGGAATTTTTTCCCATGGCTTCCCCATTTGTTCTTTATATATTTTTAAACCCTCCTGATGCTTTCAGTGAAAATGAGAATAATTAAACCAGCCCCACGTCTGCCATAGGTATCCTCCTTTGTCAAGGCTTGTTGGAAGAAGGGGAGGGCTTTGGCTCCTGCAGATCCAGGGCCTCCCTCGCTCCATCATGCCACAACCCCAACCCCCCTACAAACAGCAGAGCACTGGTTTAGGAGTGATGGGTGTGGAGGATTCTGCTGCCATGATGAAAATGCCTCTATCAGCAGATCTCCCCTTTCTTCCAATGGAGAAGAAGGGCTGCAATATCCTAAGGCCTCTGGAGTGTGCTCCCAAGGACCATGAATATGACCTTCATCAGTATTCAGAAAATATTGAATGTACAACATTTCCAGAATTACCATTTCACTCTGGTTGTGACCCACATGTTGAGAAATCCTGAACTTTGACTGTTTCCGGTCCCTTTTCAAATAAGGCATGCAAAGCAGTTTTTGCCTTGCCTCATGAAAAGAGTTCTGCCTGTCATCTTGAGAATTGTTTTATAGTGATGGAATGCACCAAGTGGTTAGTGTTCAAGTGTTTACTTAGAAAAGTTTAGGCTTTTCAAGCCTAAGTTCGGTGAACATGTAAGCAAGACATGTTGTAATTGTTGTAACTGAGGAGTACAAAGTATACAGCTGTGCCTCTTAGCTAAACATGTATTAAGAATTTCTGTCATTTCACAAAATGGAAGCAAACTTTCATCTAGAGTAGGGAAGTAACTTGAACTCTTTGAGAAGATAAACAGAATAGGAAGCTAAGCTGGTGATTAAGTGTTGGCATATGTTCAATTAATGCAAGTTTATCTATTTTAAGATCAGGGTAGCACTGCAAAAGATAAGGCAAATATTTGCAACATGATGGAAATGCCTTGCAATTTCCCACTACTCACCCATGGTCTAAAGAGTGGTGTAGACAAGTTTCAGTGAATTATATTGACTTCTTCATGCATTGATGAAATTGAGTGCTTTCACTACTTAACATTGCCATTGAAATTAGTAGAATTTTAAATGCTCAGCTTTTGGCACTTTGATCATGTCTAGAATGCTTAAGTAGAAAAGGAAATCCCTTTATTTTGTGAACAATGCTACCACAATATTATTGTGAAGCATGTACTTTTCTACTTTGAAAGAACAGTTCTCCCCCCCCCACCCCGCCCATAGGAACTTAACTAATTGTACACTAAGATTTATTTTCCATCTATGTTTTCTCCCTTCAAGGAAGATTCATTTCAGAACTCCAGGGAGGGCTACCTCATGAAAATTTGGAAGTTATAGGGCTGTACACAGTGGAGCTACTCTACCTCCACTGGCTCAGTTGAGCTCATGGGGCCCATCACTTGTTTAATGGGCAAGTGATGCTTCTAAATATAACCTCAGAAACAAATGAAAATATTTGTTTTTGGAACAGAGCTGGTCATTGGAGCTCCCTTCTGGAAACAAGCATTTTGGTTTATTTCTGATTACTTCAGGAGCTACTAAGTTTCCATTGCACATGGACAGTATTAAATGCTGCCCATTAACTTCCTCTTCTGGGATGAAGGAAGGAAACAGCTAAAATTACTCTGAACTAAACTGCTTGTTTTCTGAACAGTGGATTCCTCTCTCCATGATGCTTTGGAAACTCATTTTCTGGTCTCCTACCTGCCTACTGCACCACTTCTAAAAATGTAACATACTGATCTCATTTACTTTTACATAGGCCAAGGTCTACCACAGTTGAAAGGCAAGCAATTGGCCCTGGGCTCAAACCTGCAGACACTTCCACTGACAGCAAGAAAGTGACCCCAGTAGGCAAGTTCACATGTCATGCTAAGTCACACTGCAAATAAGCCACCATGGGTTTGTGTTTTCTTTGAACAACCCACACTACACACCTAACAGATGTTCATACTTGCTGTGGTTTGTTCTTTCTCCACTTCTCCTAAATCTGGTTGGTTTATTTGGTTTCTGCATCCTCATCCTTTCTGCAGTTGGTCTGTTGAAGTTGTTGACTGTTGAGGTAAAATCCTTGCCCCCTGCCCCACTAGTATCAGATTGTCAAATGGAAGCGATTTGCTGAACCCTCACAAACACAGGAATGCTTTTGCCAGGTTTTTATTGTTTGTGTGTTTCCAGGGAATGTTATTGTTGTTGTTAGTTGCGAAGTCGTGTCCGACCCATCGCGACCCCATGGACAACATTCCTCCAGGCTCTCCTGTCCTCCACCATCCCCTGGAGTCCACTCAAGCTCACACCAACTGCTTCAGTGACTCCATTTAGCCACCTCATTCTCTGCTGTCCCCTCCTTCTTTTGCCATCTATTGTGCCCAGCATTAGGCTCTTCTCCAGGGAGACCTTCCTTCTCATTAGGTGGCCAAAGTATTTGAGTTTCATCTTCAGTATCTGGCCTTCTAAAGAGCAGTCAGGGTTGATCTCCTCTAGGACTGACCGGTTTCATCACCTTGCGGTCCAAGGGACTCGCAGGACTCTCCTCCAGCACCACAATTCAAAGGCCTCAGTCCTTTGGCGCTCAGCCTTCCTTATGGTCCAACTTTCACAGTCATACATAGCAACTGGCAAAACCATAGCCTTGTCTATACGTACTTTTGTTGGCAGGGTGATGTCTTTGCTTTTTAGTATGCTGTCTAGATTTGCCAGAGCTTTCCTCCCCAAGAGCAAGTGTCTTTTAATTTCTTGGCTGCAGTCCCCATCTGCGGTGATCTTGGAGCCCAGGAAAATAAAATCTGTCACTACCTCCATTTCTTCCCCATCTATTTGCCAGGAAGTGAGAGGACCAGTTGCCATGATCTTAGTTTTCTGAATGTTGAGTTTCAAGCCAACTTTTGCGGTCTCCTCCTTCACCCGCATCAAGAGGCTCTTTAGTTCCTCTTCACTTTCTGCCATTAGAGTGGTATCATCTGCATATCTGAGATCCAACTGGTGATTCATCTAGCCCTGCCTTTCTCATGATGTGCTCTGCATATAAGTTAAATAGGCAAGGCGACAGTATACAGCCTTGCCGAACTCCTTTCTCACTTTTGAACCAATCAGTGGTTCCATGTCCAGTTCTCACTGTTGCTTCTTGACCCACATATAGGTTTCTCAAGAGACAAATAAGATGGTCTGGTACTCCCATGTCTTTAAGAACTTGCCACAATTTGTTGTGATCCACACAATCAAAGGCTTTAGCATAGTCAATGAAGCAGAAGTAGATGTTTTTCTGGAACTCCCTAGCTTTCTCCATGATCCAGCGTATGTTGGCAATTTGATCTCTAGTTCCTCTCCCTCTTTGAAATCCTGCCTGTACATCTGGTAGTTCTCAGTCCACATACTGCTGGAGCCTAGCTTGTAGGATTTTGAGCATCACTTTGCTAGCATGTGAAATGAGTGCAATGGTGCGATAGTTTGAACATACTTTGGCATTGCCCTTCTTTGGGATCGGAATGTAAACTGACCTTTTCCAATCCTGTGGCCACTGCTGTGTTTTCCAAGTTTGTTGGCATAGTGAGTGTAGCACTTTTACTGCATCATCTTTTAAGATTTTGAATACCTCAGCTGGAATACTGTCGCCTCCACTAGCTTTGTTGTTGCTCAGACTTCCTAAGGCCCATTTGACTTCACATTCCAGGATGTCTGGCTCGAAGTCAGTGACCACCCCATTGTGGTTATCAGGGACATTAAACTCTTTCTTTTATAGTTCTTCTGTGTAGTCTTGCCACCTCTTCTTAACTTCTTCTGCCTCTGTTGGGTCTCTGCCATTTTGGTCCTTTATCATGCCCATCTTATCATGAAACGTTCCCTTCATATCTCTAATTTTCTTGAAGGGATCTCTGGTCCTCCCTATTCTATTGTTTTCTTCTGTTTCTTGGCGCTGTTCATTTAAGAAGGCATTCTTGTCTAGCTATTCTCTGGAATTCTGCATTCAATTGTTTGTATCTTTATCTTTCTCCCTTGCCTTTCACTTCCCTTCTTTCCTCAGCTATTTGTAAAGCTTCCTCAGACAGCCATTTTGCTTTCTTGCATTTCTTTTTCTTTGGGATGTTTTTAGTTGCTGCCTCTTGTGCAATGTTGCGAACCTCCGTCCATAGTTCTTCAGGCACTCTTTGTATCAGATCTAATTCCTTAAATCTATTTGTCACCTCTACTGTATATTCATCAGGGATATGATTTAGGTCATACCTGAGTGGCCTAGTGCTTTTCCCTACTTTCTTCAATTTAAGCCTAAATTTTTCAACAAGAAGCTCATGATCTGAGCCACAGTCAGATCCTGGTCTTGTTTTTTCTGACTGTATAGAGCTTATCCATCTTTTGCTGCAGAACACATAGTCAGTCTGATTTCTCTGTTGACCTTCTGGTGATGTCCATGTGTAGAGTCGTCTCTTGGGTTGTTGGAAAAGAGTGTTTGCTATGACCATCGTATTCTCTTGACAAAATTCTACCAGCCTGTGCCCTGCTTCATTTTGTACTCCAAGGCCAAACTTGCCTGTTATTCTGGTTATCTTTTGGCTTCCTACTTTAGCATTCCAATCCCCCATGATGATAAGAACATCATTTTTTGGTGTTAACTTTAGAAGGTGTTGTAGGCCTTCATAGAACTGGTCAACTTCAGTCTCTTCAGCACCAGTGGTTGAGGCATAGACTTGGACTACTGTGATGTTGAATGGTTTGCCTTGGATTCGAACTGAGATCATTCTGTCATTTTGGAGATTGTGTTCCAGTACTGCTTTTCCTACTCTTTTATTGACTATGAAGGCTACTCCATTTCTTCTGAGGGATTCTTGCCCACAGTAGTATACCTGATGGTCATCTGAATTAAATTCACCCATTCCTGTCCATTTTAGTTCACTGATTCCTAAGATGTCAATGTTCAGTCTTGTCATCTCTTGTTTGACAACATCCAGCTTGCCTTGATTCATGGATCTTACATTCCAGGTTCCTGTGGAGTATAGATCTTTGTAGCATTGGACTCTCCTTTCACCACCAGATACATCCGCAACTGAGTGTCCTTTCGGCTTTCACCCAGTCGCTTCATTCTTTCTAGCGCTACTAGTACTAGCCCTCTGCTCTTCCCCAGTAGCATAATGGACACCTTTTGACCTGAGGGGCTCATCTTCTGGCTTCATATCTTTTTGCCTTTTGGTACTGTCCATGGGGTTTCATGGCAAAGATACTGGAGTGGGTTGCCATTTCCTTCTCCAGTGGATCACGTTTTGTCAGAGCTCTCAGCTATGACCTGTCCGTCTTGGGTGGCCCTGCATGGCGTAGCTCATAGCTTCATTGAACTACGCAAGCCCCTTCGCCATTATAAGGCAGTGATCCATGAAGGAGCCAGGAAATGTTGCTGTTGTGCGAAAAGGGCTCTCTGATAGCCTAGCAAACTGATATTCCTTGAGCAGTGGATAAGACTTGACTCAGAAGTGTTGAGTGTACTTCGTTTTCAAAATTTAAAGACACTTTTACCATGGTAAAATAAGTCTTGCATTTCTTTATTTTTTCCAAGATTCCCCCCCCCCACACACACACACACAAACTGTTTTCTGAACTTTCCCTGCACACTCCTCTATCAACAACAGACCTCTATGCCATGTCCCTTGATCCTGATTGAGGCATTGTTTATTTCCCACATGATCTGTTCTGGCTGTTCATGAGTACTCACTCATGCGAGAGCCAGTGTGGTGTAGTGGTTAAGAGCATGGGTCTCAAACTCAGGCAATCTTGACTCTAGTCTCCACTCAGCCAAGGAGCCAATTGGGTGGCTATGGACCAGTTACAGACTCTCAGCACAGTCTTCCTTACAGGGTGGTTACTGTGGGGCTAAGATTGAGTGCGGCAGGAGGAAAGCTGCTTTGAGTTCTTTTAAAAAAGAGGGATATAAATCTAATGAATAAATCAATAAAATGAGCAAATGTATTTTGCACAAGGTAATAATTATGGTTGCAAGCTGTCAATAACTTCAGTAATTTTAGTGAGTGGAAGTCTGTGGAATTGCAGAAACCGCTTGGCTTGTGCCTCTAGTGCCCTTGTTCACACTGCTTGTATGTGCACATGTTGATACCAAGGGTGGTCAGGAGAATTCATGAGCAGAAAATGTAACATATGAGCTGTTCATTGTCTAATAAATGTTAAAGAAATATATATAAATGAGCTTTTACTAGGACTCCAGTATCTTCAGTGTTAGTGGAATGATGTGAAGGATAATTTGGATGGATGAAAGAAGTGAAAGACCAGTTAATGGAGATAAATGCAAGAATGCAGCCAGGCTAAAAATAAGTCTTCTATCAGAAAGCTGTGATGAATGTTGTCTCTCTCTGTGTCAACAGATATTAGTTGAGTAACAAAGGACCATGAATTCCCCAGATGCCAGTCAGAAGAATGACTTAAATAACTAGTGTACTGTACATATATAGTAAATAAAAGATTAAAGACATGAAAAATTTATTGGTCTTCATTTAACTCATGCTTCTCCCCACATGACAGGGTGGAGGCCCATCCCTGACCTCTGAATTTGAGAAGAGGGATTGTGCATGAGAGAGCGGTGTATTGCTTCAGGTCACAAGAGTAGTTTATGTTGGTACAACGTAATTTATGTTAGCTGCCCCTAGATATTGTGCATGGAAACTGTGGTGTGTGAGGGTGTGTGTGTTTGTATTTATAATTAGTATTTCAGTTACTGGTTGATAAAGATGCTATAGAAATAAGTATTGGTTCAGGGATACTAAAATCCCTTTGCATGGCTTTGATGTTCTAGAGTACAAATTTAATGATGTTTAATCCTTGAGACAGATAATTTATCTGACATGAAATGTTGGTAGAACAGTGCAGTCATGCATGTAATTAGAACAAAGTTATAAAAGGTAAAGATGCCTTTTGGCTGATCTGGCCAGGAAGAACTAGCTGAGGCTGTTCGTTAGCATGATCTTACAGAATAAGACAACAAATACTTATTGCATCTCTTTATTAAGTTCTGCTGATAATTCTCAGAGTTGTTAAATTCTCTAACTATCAAAAATTAAAAAGTGGATGACAGAACTGGATATTTCTTATGTCAGTTGTAGCTGACACATTTGTTCTTCATTCACACCAATAAGTTATAGCTTGGCTACCTCTTTGCCTACAAAAATATGAATCTAAGTAAAAGTTAGCTGAGCTTGAGTGGAAGCATAGCAACTCCTGAGACTGCGGAGATGGCCTAGGATGCAGAGGAGTATGACTGTACCAGATTTATTTCCCAAGCTTCTCCCTCCTCAAAATAGCAACAACCAGCCTTAGCTGGGTCAAACTACAAAAATATTTCACCTAGTTTGTACCTGTCAAAATTATGCATCTCTAAATAGCCATGTTGTAGCGGCAGCTAGACTTCAACAAAAAAGCATACCTTGACACCATGGTTTTGATTCATATTCTACACAGCCAACTCAAACCTCAAAGTCACAGATTTTTATATGTAGAACATGGGCTATGGCAGATGTGAGACATTTCCTCACCTGAAAGCTTTCTAGGAGGTGCTTGGAACCTTTGAGGAAACCTTCTAAATAAAAGTTTATATTGCTACCTTCTTCCATTTTTGTAATATATTTAGATTTGTCCTATGTTCAGCTTGCAGCTCTGTTGCATTTCTTGACAAATCTGAAAATGTCTGCTCTTGGAAAATCGGTTACAAGTTAGTACAAGTTGCTGAATGACAGATCCTCCCCTCCACTAGATGAGCTGTAGAAAATTTGAAGTAAGGAGACACAAATTGCTATCCAATTTAAACAATGACCTGGAATAGTGGCATTCATTCAATTGACAACTGTAGCAGGGATAAAGAACTTGTCTTTGCCTTTTCTGATGAATGCCCATTGACCCCTAAGAAAGGTCAGCTGAGGCTATATCTGTTGGTAGCTGGTGCCAGAGTTAGGGTGAGCCCAGCCACCCTTTTGTCCCTCTCTCTGCTCTTTTGAGGCTGCACTGCCTGGGACTTATTTTCCCATTGCCATGTCACCCTGGAACCTGAACAAAGAGTAGGCTCTCAGCACCCAGAGGGGTCCTTGGGCATAGGCTCCCCACCCCTGCACTATAAGCAAAATTCAGTTCTATTTAATGTGAGAAAAGTGTTGTAGGAAAAGAAGGGGAATAACATAGCCATTGACTTTTCTTATTTGTTTGCTTCATTAATTTTGATTTGCTTGATTCACATCCACCTTTGTTGTACCCAACATTTTTGGAATGTGTATCCAAGTCCAAGGGGTAGAAATGTTAGGATCTATTTGTTTTTGGCTAAAACTCAGAGGTTCACAAGCCAGATGCAAAATTGTAGCTCAGAAGACAAAGCCAGTTATCCGATGAGCAATTTATTGGGGTATTCTGTATGCGAAAATATAAATCTACCTTTTAATTTTTACAGTCATTTTTGTCTGTCAATATCTTTAACAGTTGAGAATTGGAAATCTGTACTAATCTACTGTAGATCACCCAGAAGGCTACCAGCAGATCCCGATACTGTTTTTATCCACCCCAATTTTAGTATGCACTGCAATTTGCAGTTCACCATGCTTTCCATACTGCAGGCAGCAGTGCAGTGGGCCTAACTCCCTGCTTTAGCCAGAATCCAGACAATAATGGAAACAAATTATGAACTAAAGCGCTTCTGGGTCATTTGCTTCTCTGTTCCCTTTTGGTACATATTGTTATAACATTCAAATCCTGTTTGTCTAAGCAACAACAGTTTATACATTAAAATGCGTATGAAGATTTGCCTATTCAAGATACAGATTTTGAGAATGTCCATCTTTGGAAGAAAGTGAAGTATAAAATAGTTGACTGCTCAGTATGTGTTTTTTGTTTTTCACCTTGTCATTTAATCTCTTTGAAATCCCAGTGGAAAATGGTATGAAAATGTTGGTGATGAGAGGAAACTTGTATACAAAAGCATGGCTGTTACCCAATGCCCGGTTTGCACATAGAGCTTTTGTTAGATTAAAGACTGCTGGCTGTAAGCCTAGATGCCTCAGATTATTGCCAGTTTTCTGAAATGTTTTAAAGTTGTGAGAAGTGGTAAGAACTCTTCAAGAAAATTGAGTTACTTGTTGTGTTGCATACATAGGTGCTGATTTGTTAAAGTTTGTGTTTTTTATTTAAGTTCATTTTTCCCAACTAAGGTCTCTTACCATTTGCATTAAAAGTTAATTTTTAAAAGTACCAAAGAATTTTGGCAGAATAATTTGCATACTGTATTGTATAAGGGCATACATTAGTTCTGCATTGAGTATTGCATTTGTTTGAAAGAAATCAGTACTTGCTTTTACAACACAGGGGATTTACAGTCTTGATTATATAATCATCTTAGGAATTTATATATTTATTTATTAGCTTTTTATCCCTCTTTTTTCTTTTTTAAAGAACCCAAAGTGGCTTATATCATTCTCTTCTTCCTGTTCCCAATCCTATCCCCACAGCAGCCTACCCTGTGAGGTAGGTTGGGCTGAGAGTCTGTGACTGCCCAAAGTCACCCAGTTGGCTCCATGGCCAACTAGAACTTGGATTACCTGAGTCCCAGTAACCGTTACACCACACTGGCTCGCTGATTGAACAGTGTCAGTGTCATGAGAGTTTATGTTCCTCTTCAGAAAGCCAGAGGAGGATAAATTTCAAATACTTGAACAATGGTGCTGTTGGGCACGTGTATTCAATGGCAACAACAGTGCTTTTACATAGGACTAAATGAATAGTCTAAATTCCTTGTTGCTATAAGTGAACAGGCACATTTACATTTGCAATACTGATGTGTGACAATAACTACTCCCCAAAACTATATCTGTCTCGAAGCTACCTTCAGATCGAGAACCACAATTCCTCTTTCAGGGTTATCTGTACGGATCTGAGTGTCAAAAGTTGGGTTACACAAATTTGAGTAACCAATCCAAAATTTCTGGTTGCTAGACACTATCAGTGCAACATGGTGTTTACCCTCAACATGGTGTTTACCAACATAGTTCATACTGTATTCAGTTGTGTTTTCTCCTAGAATAGTATGTAGTATGTTATGGTCAGTCCCCAGATTGGAAAAGAAACTTGTGCTAGTACTGATCCAGTCAGAAAAAGGGAGGTTGGGACTTGCTTGGACAGTGGGTGTTGGTCCACAGCTACAATAGCCAGTCAGGCCTAGCTTGAAGCTGGCACGGGTGTGGAAATCTGTATTGTTGCACTGAGCCCTCTAAACTTCGTTGGAACTATCTAGAAAATCTTTGCTTGCTCTTGGACTGTATGTGAAACAGGAAGGCCTTGCCCTGGTAAGAATGATGGGGTGGCCTATACCCCTGATCAGCAATTCCATTTTCTCTTGAATTGCTCACTTCATATTAATAAATGACTCTGGCTGGCTCTTCATATTAATAAATGGCTCTGTGTTTGGCCATTTAAGCATTAGCACTACACATACATTTAAGCAGTTAGCACCACTTTATTAACAGTCTCTAGCTGCTGAACTTGATGGACCTTCCTCCTACCCAGTCAAGCAGTCACTTGTATCACATACCAATGTATCACTATTGCTATGCCTGTACAAGAACAGAACAACTTATCTATCATGCCTGAGTAATTTTTGTAAAATGAATGTTGAGTCAAGCAGTTCTTCATCTTTGCTCATGCTTACAGTGTTTTGATCCTAGTGGTGATAGTACTAATTGAATATGTTTACTACCTCCTGAGAATGAACATTAGCTTAAGAATCTAAACATTTTTAACTTGAGGTAGTCTGAGAACTCCCTTTCTTTATTTAATCAAGCCCCTCTCTCACACATACAAATCTTTTAAAGATGGCAGAAGGAATTTTCAGAATGACAGCCTTTGATTGCACATCAGGGCAGCAATTCCTCAGTTGTTTTAACCCAGGAATTACATGGATGAGTGGAGTGCATGAGCTGGACACTTACACTTGACACTTCTGCTTTAATTAACAACTCAGGAATGCCCATTTCTGGTTTGTTTTGTGATGTGCAGACCTGGAAACTGTGGTATGTTGTTGGGTTACTTCTGAGTTATTTAACTTACAAACAGCAGAATTTCCAGGTTTGCACATGAAAAACTGACAAGACATTCCTGGGTTATCAGTTGAAAGCCAAAAAGAAAATGGGGGTGGGGGCAAGAAGCAATGCATCTGTCAGTTTTCTCAACTCTGGCAGTTGCTAGGAATTATATTATGACATGAGCTATGTATCAGGTAAGGTACCTTCTGTGTCAGATTGAAAAAAATACATTAGTTTCAGGTGGTACTTAAAATAACTTGATGCTAGAGTGCATATTTATAGAGTGCATGTATAAAATTTCCTGGGTTTAATCACTGACATTTATGCTTAAGGGGATCAGGTAGTAAGCAATGGACATGATCCTCTTCTATCTGAGACCTTGTGGAGCTGCTACCAGTCAGAATAGAGAATACTGCACTGATGGATGGACAAATCATCTGACCTGATATCAGGTAGATTTCCATATTCCTACTTGTGCTGCTGCATCCAAAGCAACTTTTCAGGTTGGAACTACAGAAGTAAATCAAACCAGTATTCACCAATAGGTTTTTTCTAACAAACTTGCAATTGTTAAAAGCACTTTTGCCATAAAGTATACCATCCCTGTACACAGTTTGTCAAAAACACTAAGCAGAGTTGATACACAAAGAGTTATACAGCATTGGAGGAAATTCCAGTTCTTAGAATCTATATTTCACCTTACAGATACAGTGCTTTTATGTAACTCATGAACATATAAAAAAGGCTGACTTGTACCTACGTATTCTCCAATGGATTCATGTGGTTGAGAATCCATGTAACAGCGATATGCACATATACAAAACATGCTGTTGTATTATAGGAGCATGTAGGATCTTGTACATGAAACAGTGAAGTCACACCTTTCCTTGTAGTCCTTGGAGTCTAACACAAAAAAACTAACAAGAGTGAAGACTGAATGGGTGGGCAAAAGTAGCAGCAAAAGTTTGAGATATTATGCCACTAGGGCCACTAATATCATAAATCTTGCACATGGTTAAGTATGAACTCCCTCTCCCTCTCCCATATCTTCATCTTTTCTGTCTGAAAACAATTCAGGTTCTACTAAAGTAGTTCACTGATACGAGTGCCACAAGCAGCAGCATACCTTAAAGCAGGGGTGTCCAACTTTTTGGTTTCTCTGGACCACATTGGAAGAAGAAGAATTGTCTTGGGCCACACATTAAATATACAAAACACAACAAAAACTGATGAGCAAAAAAAAGATCTGCGCATAATTTTTGTGATATCCACCACCACAGATAAGCAAAAAAGTTCGCACATAATAATCCGAAAAGAGCATACATGTTTGTTTTATGTGAGATTGTGGCAAAACATTGTCATTTACAAAGTTTACACTTGAGAACCACACAATTGAGTTACCAAAAAAACCTGCAAAAAAAAAATCTCATACTGTTTTAAGTAAGTTTATGATTATGTGTTGGGCCACATTCATAGCCATCCTGGGTCGCATGTGGCCTATGGGCCACAGGTTGGACACCCTTGCCTTCAGACATCAGCAGCTAGTTTTTGAGGTTAGGAGAATCTGTTAAGTGTTAGGGCTAAGGGGGAAAAGTTAAGTTTATATAGCATAACCTTACACAGGGCTGGAAAAAATCTTCCTAAAACTGTTCAGATACCACATCTGTGAGTCTGACCAATGAAGAATCTTCCTAGCTATCTCAAATGTTATGCAAGTGCAAATATAATTTCTAGTTTAACGTCTAATGGCCTTTGGAGAAAATTAAAAGAGTGTGTGTGTGTATGCCTGCATGTGCTCGTGCATGTATAACCCCCCCCCCAAATGTTTTAAAACAGTATTCACTATTTTACAAATCAGGAGTTTTGCATTCACAGAATGAGAACCTTACATGCTGTCTACTTATGTGTCTTGTGCTTTTCACTGTCCCTCCACAACCATGAGAGCTAGCATTTTTCCTTAATCCATGGGCTAAATTTGGCTGAGACTAAACACATTCCTAAAAAGAAAACCCAGCTCTGGCAACCCTCCTTTTAAGTGCATATTTCTTTGCTATTACAGATTTAGCTATGTCTTTTAAAACAGAAACACATGTGATTAGTTATTAGTATTTGTGTTAGGCCTGACATCATGTGATTCTCTTACTAAATTAAGTACAGTTTTATTACAATTGTAACCTTTGGAAGATAGTAATGTTTATTTTATTTTTGGTCAGAAATGGAGGCGAAGAAACTGCTTGAACTCTGTCTTAACTTTTATCATGGATTATGGGACTGTGCACTGATAAGCCAACAAGAGGAATGCCTAAGTAACTAAAGAAGATGGGTGCTAATGCTTCAAACTACCCTCATTCGTGTTCCCCAAGGGTAGGGGGAAATTCTCAGGCACAACAGACATTCATAGGTAAGCATTTATATCTCTCCTTGTGCTTTAGTTTTAAATTGCTCTGGGAATGTACCTAGAATTTCTTACACTGTTTTAACAAAGAATGACATGCTCAGTAAGTCTAAGATGGTTGAGTACTGTTTGATCACTTGGTATAGTCGTACCATTCCACTAAATGGTAGTCCACCATATTGCTAAAACTGCCGTGGTATTGTCAGTTCTACATGTTTTTGGTTCTCAGATTGTAACAACATGCTGAAATTTTTTATCCACATCTAAAATAAGATTGCAGTAATTGTTAGTTGGCAGTAGGTTGGGCTTAGCCTGGGGAAACCTGAAGTTCTCATTCAACCATGAAGCTCACTAGGTGGCCTAGTGCAAGGCTGTCAAACATCCTTTCAGGATTTGGATTATAAACAACATAGGAGAAGGGGGATAGACATACATTTTTCTCTTTCTTCTTAGTAGAACTTAGGATGTCCCCATGAAACAGATCTTCAGTAATTCTTAGTTGGCATTAAGAATTTCTAATAGTGGCTAGATGGGAATTTTGGAAAAAAAACCTGTGATGTCAAATACATGCTAGACTTAACTATCAAATACTATTTTATCTGGTTTATGCTATGAATATAATTTGAACTTGAGTGAAATATAGCATGCATTGCATCATGGATGGCAAAATCTATAAGGTGAACTTTGTTATACTTTGTTAAATACTTTGTTAAACACTCTTGTTGGTACTGATAATTGTTACAAAATGAGCTTGCACTCCTTCTCTGACAATCCGGTAGGAGTAGTTAAGAAGCTTGAAGGGTACTGAAAATTCCAGGGCTGAGGCCCATCAAACAAAAAAGGTGCAAATGTACATATGTTGTCTCCTAAGGAATGTATGAACAGGGAGAGGAGGGCATTTGATTTCAGGAAGAAAAGCCTCAGGCAAAAACATTCAAGGTGGGTAGCAGGAATGAGGCATGTGTGAGAAAATGGCTGGTTAATGGGTGGGGGCGTGTTTAAGTAATTATCAGAGCCCCTGAACCATTATTTCAGAAAGTATAATGGACAATAGGAAGGAAGATGGCCTGCTAAAGCTTCAGGGCTTCAAATGAAAAATTTAGAGTTCCAGCCCTACTAGGTCATGCCTTAACATGGCTTCCTGGAAGAATTAATTTCCATTAGTTTACTGTGACATCTGAACCTGGACAATTTAGTTGTAGGTATAGATTTACTGTGCAGTTGTTTATCTTTTAAAAATATAATTGACTGAAAAACATGTAAAAACGTTGAGAACAAATTTTGTCTCTTTCTTTTCTCCTTGCTGCCACAGAAGAAAAAGTCAGATCAGCCAGGAGAGATATTTATACAAAACTGGTTTTTTTCCTCTCCTTGTGGGATTAGAAGCTGGTAAAGGGCTGGGTATTCAAAATTAGAACAGTAGTACTGGAACTCCATAAATTTGCCAGTTTCTGCTTTTGGCACAAACTTGGAATAAGTATGTTATTAAAATACTGTGTCATTGTTAGCCTATCATACTTAATAGCAAGAATGTTCTTGCTCAAGATAAATCTGGGATATTAATTAACCCTAAGCTCTGTGAAGATTTTCTTTGAAGCCCAAGTTCCTTCTTGAAATATTTGTAACTCATAGCAAGCCTTCAGCAATTTCTGTGGTCCTTTTTGTTCACTTTTTTGGATTTAATTAAGTTTTGTTAGATTCTTTCTGTATAAGCTGACCTCTAGAATTCAGGGTAGGGTGTTCTCTTTGTGTAGGGGAGAAGTGAGAGAGTGATGGGGTATGTGTATGAGGTGGGGGAGAGGCAATCTATTTCTGGAATTGAACAAGGAAACAACTTGTTTCACATCTGTATAAAGAGAGTACTTGATAGTGAATAAATCAGTGCACTTGCAAAGTAACTGAAGATAAATTTCAAGACAGGTCAAGAATTACTGATGACTAGAAGCGGAAGAATCATTCTTAAGTTCTTTTCTGGCGCTTCATTAAAAGTAAATGAAAAATTAAACATGCCTATATAAGAATTTATATGTAAACACATAAAATTTGTTTTGATTTTTCTGTGTAACATAAAAAGAGGTAAAGATTAGTTTCTCATTGTAACATGGGCCTATGTTGTCCTTGATATTGTCCATTTATAAAGAAAGCCTGAACATCATCAACGTTTGCATATTAGCACAACCAAGCAAGACTTGTACAGAACTTTAATTTCCTTTAATTTGTCATTTTGAGGTTGAGGTATGGATTGTCAGTCTTCTGCTGCTCAGTCTCCATGTTTTTGGGGACCCTAAGAATCAGTGCCCTCCAAAATGCCCTCTGTCCTTAACAGCCCTGCTCAGCTCTTGCAAATTCAGCTGGGGCTTTCTTTACAGGATTGCTTCATCTCATAGTTGGTCTCCTTCATTGTCTTCTGTCTTCATCTTTTCCTAGCTTTGTTGTCTTCTGCAGTGAGTCTTGACTTCTCATGATGTGCCTGAAGTACGACAGCCTTCATTTTCACTCTTATGGAAAGTTCTGTCTTGATTTGATCAAATATCTACTTCTTTAGTCCTTCTTTTGGACTAGGGTATTTACAAAGCTGTCCTCCTTAGTAATCACTGCATTTAGATGTGTGTTGGCTTCTAGCAATCATGGCATGGTTTCCAAAGTTCTTGCAGATTGGTTGATATATAACCTACTCCAGAATTTTCCCAAAGTCCCATGTCTGATTGACTGGTTTGTACTTCCCAGGTTCTTCCTTTTGTGTTTTTGGAGGGAAGTCAACATTGAGAACTTTAGGCAGCATATAAATGGAATAAATAAATAAATTAGCCCTCCTCCATTCATCCAACATGTCACCCAGCCTCCATGATTTCTCAAAGACAGCAGACAGTGGTTCTGAGAGTTCTTATGCCAATTCCTTTATTACTCTGGGATGCAATTGATCGGGCTCTGGAGATTTGAATTAGTTCAAGGTAATGAGGTGGGGGCTTAACGTGTCCGCATAGAAGAAGGAGGGCTGACACCTGTCCCTCCTTCTGGTTTTGCCCCGAGCCAGAGGGTTCCAGGTAGTACCGCCCCTCGGGCCTGACAGTGCTGCTGCTCAATGCCAGGTCGGTCAACAATAAATCCTCCCTCATCCATGACTTGATTGTGGATGAGGGGGCCGACCTGGCTTGCATAACGGAGACCTGGGCGGGAGGGGGGGGGATGTCGCCCTCTCTCAAATGTGCCCGCCCGGGTATCTGGTTCAGCACCGTTCACGCCTGGAGGGGAGGGGAGGAGGGGTTGCTTTGGTTTACCGAGCCTCCATCTCCCTCACGGGACTTCTGGTCCCTTCGAGGCCAGGGCTGGAGTGCCTCTACTTGGTGTTGGGCAACCGAGACAGATTGGGGATTCTGTTGGTGTACCGTGCACCCTTCTGCCCAACAGTCTCCCTGCCTGAGCTGACGGAGATCGTCTCGGACCTGGTGTTGAGGACCCCCAGGTTGTTGGTCCTGGGGGACTTCAGTCTCCATGCTGAGACTGGTCTGACCGGGGCGGCTCAGGACTTCATGGCCTCCATGACGGCCATGGGGCTGTCTCAACA